>NC_053026.1:21516337-21827944 GCF_003073215.2 Triticum urartu
TTTTTTCCCCCCCCCCCCCCCCACACACACACACATCTAAATATGGATTACTTGATATTATTTCTGAGACCAAGCATTTTTCTCCATCATCTAAACTACATATGTCCAAAATTGTAGATGAACTACAGAATATCTGAATAGTTAGGAGATCAAGGGAGAGAGATATTCTCGAGGGTGAGCATAACATTGCATATTTTCATGCTCTTTCTTACCAGATGAGGAGGAAGAAAAAAAAATCACCTCTCTAGATGGCTCCCTTAGACTTTCTCATCATACCCATGATATCATTAAAGTTGTTGTCAATTACTATAAGGTTTATTTGATATAGAAGATTGCTTAGACCTGGAATTTACTGACTATTTTTGGGATGTATATCCCCTGAATATAATAGTACTTTAGATGATCCTTTACTGAACCTGAGGTTAAGGGTGTTGACTTTGGCTCCTGTGTAGAAGGTGCACCTTTGCCTGATGGATTTCCTTTCCGGCTCTATTAAATTTCTTTGATGTAATTTAGCATGACTTCATGGACATGTTCTCCACCTAGGATAAGGGAGAACTAGGCCTGTCTAGGATTGACTTATCTCTGTTTACACACATTGCTTTGATTAATTATATCTCTAAGACCTTCTCTAAGAGCATCTCCACTAGGCTCCCCAAGAGGCCCTTTTCTCTAACTTTGAGAGCGCCGACAGTGAAAAAAATCTCCACTCACGCCCCCAGGATCGCTTTTTTCGCCGGTTTCATGCAATTTTAGCGCCGGCAGTATCACCCGAAACCCAGCCCCCAGGGAGGCATCTGAGAGCGTCAGCGGTTTGTTTATGCATGCAAAGGCCCACCTGCAGCCACATCTCCCCCTCCCTCGTCGCTTTCAGCCCGACCCCCACCTTCTCTCTCCCCATCCGCTTCTCTCTCCCTACTCCGCCCGCGGCCCAGGTGCCTCCCCGCAGCGTCGCCGCCCGCGGCTGGTGCCTCCCCTGTGCGTGGCCGGGGCGGAGCTCACGCGGCGGCTGGAGGTCAAGAAGCAGCAGCGGCAGGCCCGACCAGCGATGAGGTGGGGCGAGCGCGGCGGGACGGGGCGCGCGTGGGCGCCAGGGGCCGGCGCGGCGGCCAGGGTGGGGCGGAGCTCGCGCGGCAGGTCCGGCCAGCGATGAGGCGGGGCGAGCGCGGCGGGGCGGGGCGCGCGTGGCCGCCAGGGGTGCGCGCGGCCAGGGTGGGGTCGAGTCCGGGTTGACGTGGACGACGCAGACGCGGAACTCCACATCATGGTGACCCGCACGAGCAGGTCGGTGATGGAGGCCGCGTCGAAGTCCGGAGGGAAGGGCGCCTTGAAGGAGACCTTGGCGCGCTAGGCCTCGAGCGCGTCGCCGAGGGTGTTGACGCTGCCGCGGCCGTAGTCGTTGTCGACGTAGATGACGGTGGCCTACCTCCAGCCATAGTATGTCGGCGACGGCGGCCATCTGGGAGGAGTCATTTGCGCTGGTGCGTTCGTCGGTTGGGTGGGGGGGACAGTTGGAAAATTTGTCATTCCCAGAACAAAAAGTCCGCCGGTGCCTCCCCACGAGGCGGAAAAAAGGCCTCATGGGGGGTACAACGGCTGGAGATGCTCTAAGTGTGCTACCAATAGGTTTAGCCCTATATGCGATGATCTTAGTGCCCAAAACCAGACCGATTTCTTAAAAGGTAGATACATAGTTTAAAATGTAGTTGTTGCACATGAAATTGTTCATGATGCTAGGATAATAGAACTCATGGCTTTGTTTTTAAGCTTGATTATGAAAAACATTATGACAGATTTAGTCAAGTTTTTCTGTTGAAAATGCTTACTCAAAGGGGCTTTAGCCCCAAATGGGTTATTTAAAGGGAACCACTAGGGATCAGAGTATTGATCCCTAGCATTCCATCATACCGGCCCAACTCCATTAGATTATAATGCTTCAGCTTGTTGGATCAGTAGTGGAACCTGGGGTCTCCTCTAGGTAGTTTCCAAGTAATTTAATTGCTTCCTAAAACAAAGGGATCCAAGAATCATGGTGGATTAGTTAATTAGGTGGTCCCATCCATATTAATTGGAACAAAAAATGAATTATATTAGTGAAATTTCTGTTCCCAAGCTATTGTAATTTTGCTTATAATAGAATATAAATTTGCTTCCATGTAACAAAAAGATTGTCCAATAAAAAGTTATTTTTCTTTCCATGCAAAGAATTTTTTTACAAACACCATAGACTTCAAGCACAGTTAAAATGTACTTCATCTAACAATATATAGCAACATAAGTACCATCATTTACGAAATATATTTCTAGTGCAAATGATATTTGCTTCCATGTGAGAATTATTTGTTCCACGTTCTACAATAATATTTGCTTCCATCTACAAATACTTGTTGCATGTGCGACAATAGGACTGGGATCAGGTGACTTGCCTCTTGGCAGTCACACTGTAACATGCGGCTGTGAATCCAACGTTCATTTTAATCCAATGTACAGCAACGGTTGAAGGCAAAAGACGGCCCAGACTTCAGCGATTTAAGCCACGTGATTGGAATCCTGTCTGTTTTGTACTGGTTTGCAACACCTCTGACATCCGTCTAAACCTATGAATCTGCTTTTAAGGCAACCATAAATCAATCTCTACAAAAAGAAAGAACAAAAACTCAGCCAGATCAAGCACACATCAATCTTTATAAAATTCAAAACAACAAAAACTCCTCTTGTTCTATTGATTTTTGTAGAAATTAAGAGCATCTACAGCCGGGCTTTCATACGCGTCTCAAACGTCCGGGCAACCTGTCCGGTCACTAACCGATAAAAAAATCAACCCAATCGGACCTCTCGAACCATGGACAAGCGCCCGGGTAGGCCGTCCGATCATTGACCGGTCAAACAAAAATCGACTCCGGCTCCGAGCTCGATTACGAGGAGGAGATGGCCCTCCGCATTGCGCTGGAGCGGTCGAAGGTGAAGACCGGCGGCAGCTCCGAATAAGGAGCGTCGGCACAGCGCGGACGCTGGAGCTGGAACTTCCCGGCCCGCGCGCAGCGACGCCAGGACAGCACCGTCCGCACCGCCTCGCGCCATCTCCTCCCCACGCCGGCCGCTCCTCCACGTGGGCAGCGGTGGGTGCTAGTGCCTGCGCCATTGGCCCGCACACGCACTTCGAAATCGAAGGCGTGGCCGCGAGAGGCAGCGTGCACGCGGCGAAGCAGTGCGCGCGCCGCCGCTTGGGATGGAGGCGGAACCCGACGATGACGCGTCTCTTCTCGCATGGTCTACCGCCGGTCCCTCACGATGATGGAGACGAACGCTCGCTGTCTCCGGCGGAAGAACGCCAGGCGCTCTGGCTTGCTATTGAGCACTCGGCGCATGAGACGAAGGAGGCAGTCTGGGATCTAACTGTACAGTTTACTCTTGCCATTGCAGACCGGTGCGTGCTTGATCTAGCTGAGTTTTTGTTCTTTTGATTTTTGTAGAGATTGGTTCGTAGTTGGCTTAGGGCATCTTCAACCCGGGCAATTAAACCTCCTGCATCCGTCTGTACCAAGTGGTCCGAATGTAATTTTCTATCTAACACGGCATCTCATCCGTGCGTGGATCGGTCCGGTCATCTGTTTCGCCGCAAACTGGAGGCATACAATGGGGGCTTTGTGGATGTCCGGACCATTGCGTGTTGTTCGCTCATGACCCATGTCCTACTTTTTCTTGCCGACTATTGCACCTTCACTTTCTAGGGCTCACGGCCACCCTACATGGACACGGACACATGATGGTGAACAACAAGGACTTGTCGGACATTTTTGGGGGCTCACGACGGCTGGCGAAGATTTAGATTAGCTTAATTTTGAGGCGTTTTTTTAGTTGAAATATATCAAAAATGTCACCACAAAAAAAAGAAATATATTAAAAATGTAATGAATTTGATTCTGAATTAGTGTCTGCGTACTTATCCAAACCGGCCCTTGTCTGTTTCAAGGGTGGGCGTCGGAGATGTCTTTAATAGCAAATGTATTTATATGGTAAAGGAAAAAAAATTATGTAGCTTGGTAAAAGAAAAATATATGTAGCTTTGTGTGCTTGATCTTGCTGAGTTTTTGTTCTTTTATTGTAGAGATTAATTTATGGTTGACTTAATAGCAGATTCGTAGGTTTAGAAGATGCATGCAGAGGTGTTGAAAACCTGTACACGACAGACAGGGTTCCAATCATGTGGCTTAAATCGCTGAAGTCTGGGCCGTCTTTGGCCTTCAACCGTTGCTGTACGTTGGATCAATAATGAACGTTGGATTTACAGCTGCATGTTACAGCGTGACTGCCAGGAGGCAAGTCACCTGATCCCAGTCCGCGACAATAGTATTTGCTTCCATATGAAAAAATATGTTTCCAGTGGTACTAAATTTTTCTTTGACATCAGAGAAATTGGTGTTGAATATAACATTTTATATTTTACCAAGTGCACTCAATTTTACTTCGTTTGACTCAAGAATTTGCTTCCATCGTAACTGAGTGATGTTCCGATGGTACTACTACTGGTTGAAATGATTGTGCTTCGTCAATTCATATATAACATCTTCCCAAGAAATGGGCATATATTACAATGATTCATATATGCACATGACATGTTTCATACATGCTACAAATTTGCTTCCATCCAATAGCCAATATGTAAAGAAAATTTACAACAACATATTTGGCATAGGTATTGTCACAAAATATCTACATTAGAAAGCATAAGATGCACACTTATTCTGAGTTCACAAATTTATTGGCTTGCAACAATACATATGTACATAGAAGCACATTTGAGAAACCAATGAAGCATTAATAATAGGAAAAAGCCGCAAAGCAAACGTCTAAATCTAGAAGAACATATGAGCAAAACTCTCCTACAAACCATGTTGGAGCACTTCAAATTTGCATCTTGCACCGACCTAGCACATTGGATTGATATAAAATTGGAGCAGCTGAACTTGTTGTATCCGCCGGACCACCAAAACTTGGAGAAATAAGACATGGCTATTGTCACTGCAGATGGTAGGGCGCTGAAGGATGAGGGAAATGCAAGTGAAGAAGGGTGTCATCAGAAGGTGGAGGGTCGTCGCCGACTGGTTGAGAAGGTGCCGCTTGTGTAGGGCAGGTCGTCTCCATGGTAGAGGAGGGCATCAACTGGTTGGGATGACGCCACTCATGTAGGGGAGGTCGTCGGCATGGGTGGGGAAGAGCACCACACGGGCAGGTGGAGGAAGGTGTCATCGCCATGGACGAGGATGGCAAAGAGGATTTTCCGGCTATGGGAACATGACTTTCGTTCCAACCATAAATGAAAACCATGTTATTTCGGGATGGCGGTTAGGAGCAATTTCAGGATATTCGAAGCTAGCAAAGTTGGGCCATTGGATGGGGTATGAGATAGACGATACAGAAGACATCTAAGCGAAAGAAAAATATCAGATTACAAACTTAATTCGTTTTCTATTGTAGAATGCCTCTGTAGGAGTTAGAATCAATGATATAAACAATGAGTATTTTGTAGCCTCAAGAGGGGTCAGGTAGGGAGATCTTGTTTACCGTCTTCTCTTTAATATGGCAGCTGATGTGTTTTATAGAATGCTAATTAGATTTTCTCACCACCAGTGGTGGAGCTTCTTAGGGGTCAACCTGGGCCATGGGGTCGACACGTTCTACTAGGATCCACTACCAACATCTACTCGGGTCGTGTCCATGTGTACTTGAATCTATAAGGTCACACTCTTAAAGGAATGGAGCCTGCTAATTCAAATTAAGATCCAAATTAGATTGGGTTTATAGCTTTAACGAGCCTCTAGTGTAGAATCCCGTTAGGGAGTTTTATATAAAGGAGAGTGACTCACACGACATAGTGTTTTTAGTTTTGCCACACCCAACCGTTGTTGCCACTCCCTATGCCCTGAGGTTGCCCGTTTGGATCTAGCAATCCGGTGAGTGACGCTACTCCCTGCACATGTGGATTCCTTGGAGGAGTTGCACCTGCAATGCTCATACAAACCATTCGAGGGAACCATGACGAACCGTGACTACATGACTAGTGGTACAATATGATCTCGTGTTCTATCCCTGGTAGTATGATCTTGGTTGCCCGGTAGATGTTTTTAATATAGTGGTACAATATGATCTCGCGCGCCCCAATAGGACTCCTTTCAAATGGGAATATTTGTCGGCACGGGTTTGGTTTTTGGCCATCATCCACAATAAGTTATAGTAACATGTAAAACCGTTTTTAGATTAGTGACCGTACATTAGCATTTTATCTTATCATTTTTGAGAAAGGGGGTGAAACTCTCTGGCATTTGCACCTAAAATTTCCATATGTGCATAGTCCCTCCGGATGGGAATATAAGTCTGGCACGGGAATTTAAGTCATAGGAAACATGTCATAAAAAAATATATTTAGAAACTTCATTGTAATTTTAAGAATATTTTGTATGTCATACACCACAATTTTTGCTATTAAAACCGAAGACCTATGCCGACTTATATTCCCATCCGTAGGGAGTACCACATATTTCTACGTTCCCTTTATATTTATTAATTTCACATTAAAAAACAAATATATGGTAAAAAAATAGGACACTCGTATAAACTTCCCGCGAGCAGTGTGGTTGCTAGTGTATAAAATTTTCGGTGCTGTAACATTGAGGCCTCTGTATTTGTTACTTGGATGTAGTAATTATATTAAGCTGGTACTTAAAATTAACAGTCAATGGTCTAGTGGTAGAATAGTACCCTGCCACGGTAGACCCGGGTTCGATTCCCAGCTGGTGCAAGTTTTAATTATTTTTTTCCGCCTTCTGCTTTCAGCTGAGTTTATATCGAGCTAACATCCAATTGCTATGTCACAGCATTGGTTTGTGACGACTGACGAGGACCCAGTCAGTGGCATTGGAGGTTATATTTGATTCTTGATGCTGATCTGATCACAACTGGTCGTTCTTCTCCGTCCTCGTAATGGACCTTTTGGATTTTTTAGTTCAAACCGATCTTCTATGTCATGAGCATTGAGCTCGATCAGTTATATGCAGTGACGATAATAATAATGCTGCTACAACTACTGAGGCAGCAAGCATTGCAAATCTTACAATTGGTCATGATCTCTTTCAATAACCAGATAGTTAGGACACGACGGCATGCTATTAGAGCATCTAGAGCAGGGCGCTCCAAAACCGCCTCAAATGCTCGGACGAACGCCCCGATCACTATCCGGTCACGAAAATACGATCCAGACTGACGCCTCAAACGGACCTCAAATGTCTGGGTTGACGGCACCTCTCATATCCAGTTCAAATATGGGCGGATATGGAACGCCCGGGTGCGTCCGTCACGTCGGTCCGTGCCCACGCCGGTCCACCTGATCCCACATATATTTCTCCCCATTGGTTCACCGGACCACCTAGCCACTTCACTCCACTCCTCTTCACTCCTCTCTGCCACCCAAGCAGCCTTCAAAAAGGGGAAAGTTTGATCAAGTTGAAAGCAGCCTTCAAAATTCTGCCAGTTCTAGTGATCTATTCATGGGAAGATGGCATGAGAAAGGGAAAATTCAGACTTACGCACCAGATTGAGAAAGAGAGCAGGTTGTCCTCATTCGGTTGCTTCTTCCATGAGTAAAGGGCAGAGGTTGATCAACTTGAAAGCAATATGATGTTCCTAATTCCATCAATTCCAGTGAGCGGTTAATGGGGAAGATAGCAAGAGAAAATCAAACTTTAGAATTATGTACAAGATTGAAGAAAGCAAACTTCAGAATTAGGTACAAAATTGAAGAACATAGCACTTCATTCTTGGCGATCGATTCCTTCACCGGAACGCGATTGAAGAACAGAGCAGGCCGTTCTCCAGCCATCCACTCCTTCACAAGAAGGCGCTCGCCCGCCTACGCCTCTACTCGGACCAGGCCGCCGCACTGCCGGCGCGCGCGTCCCTTGCCGCCGATGGGATCTCCCGCGCCGACCCAGCCAACTGCACGCCAATCTTCGAGGCGTCGGCGTAGTGACAGCGCAGGGGCCTCCATCCCCGTCTCCGTTGATCACGTCCTTCACGCTAACGCGCGACCAGATCGAGGAGATCAAGGCCACGGCCACGGTGCACGGCGGACTATACTTATCGGCGTTCGTGGCGGCGGCGGCCGAGCTCCTGGAGCGTTGAGCAGGCGGGGGAGGCATAGGGCGATGGGCGGTTGGTCGATGTCGAAGTCACCGTGGAGGTCGGGCCTGGGGTTGGAGAGCACGTAGGAATAGGGATAGGATGGGTCGTGAGGCGCTGATTGGGGGGCTTTTCGTTCACAGGCAGAGTTTTCGTCCGCTGATTTGAATTGCTAAACGCACTTCTCGTGAGGGATATTGTTATCTCGACGGTTAGATCTAACTGTGTGAGTCTGATTGGATGGTTCTAATTGCTTCGGGTTGTTGTGTGTACATTAGACGGGGACGCATAGGGATGAATATGTTTGCTTATTTAATAATAGTAGTAAAGATGATTAATGTTGGACGGACTAGCTAACATATATAGTATTTTTTTTTTGCGGGGAACATATATAGTAATTAAAGGGGAAGAATATGAGATCGCCAGAAAAGAAGCATCACGTATTTTCCAAAGAAGGAATCCGTGGAAGAATACTATCTACAAAATGATATTTTAGATTTTCACCCCATATCGAAAGCATGGGAATTATCTCGCGTTCTTAGATAGTTAGATTTGTCACGCCTGAAACAACATATTTATGCATCCACCTAAACTAAGGCGTGGTACTACCATGTGAATTTTGGGAAAACATCATAGTGACCAACTTAACATGCAGCTATATCTCAAGCTACACTATGTCGATAGAAACAAATAGAAACGCCTCAATGTATATGCACGCAAAATGATCAGGTACAGTCATACAGGCATGTGAAGAGCTTCATTAGCAAGAGATCCTGGAGAAATTTTACTGTCAATCTACATATTCAATCTTCACACACAAAAATTTAGGAGTGGCATTTTTTTAGAGAAGGAGGATCACCCCAGCCTCTGCATCTGAGTGATGCATGCAGCCATATTATTATTCACAAAATACCTTATAAAAAATATAACAGTAAGTCTGAAGCCACCGTCCAGACGACAACTATCGCTACTCCTATCCAGCTGATGAAAGGATGCTGATAGTCCGGGCCTAATACCACAGACCTTGCAGCCAAGCCTAACATCTAAGACCTGAGACCCCAACCAAACCACATGCCGGGTATGGGGCACACATCGGTCCGACGCGCTCTCAGAGGCCGCCGCCGCCAACTGCCACTACTCCATCTTCAGAGATGTACTGCCGCATTATCCTTGCCCGGTCTAACTGCCGTCAACGCCACCACGACGCCCAACGGCACCACCACCCCGCGCGCGAAATGCTGAGCACATCGCGGTCGCCGTAGGTACACCTCAGCACCATGTCGCCAAGTACCACCAGCTGACACAGCTTGAAGTCTCTGGATGATCTGTCGTGCGTAGCCCCTGCCGACCAGGCATGACAAAGCGTAGCACCTGCCGACCAGGCATGACAAAGCGTAGCACCTGTCGGCCAGGCATGACTTGACATCTCCACCGAAACTCCGTGCAAGACAAAGCCGCTCCATCTCCTGCCTCTGACCACCAGCACTGCTCCACAAACGATGCTCCCAAGAGAGAAACGTCACCATAGTGCCGCCATCGGCCGATCTGGAAGACCAGACCCTAGGGTTTCCCCCAGAGCAGTACGAGTGGGTCGACATAAGTCACACAACGATGCCTTCATCAAGATAACAACGTAGAACGCTGCCATCGTCTGCTGTCGGCTCGGTTTTCACCGGCAACTTTGTATCCCCGACTCGCAGCCAGTAATGGATCACGGATCCGGAGATCCGAACACCCAGCCTCAGGCCGACCACCTATGACTAAAGAGATGACCACCACCACCGGTCGGATCGGTCAGAACAAATCTGACTGGAGGTGCCGCCGACGAGATCACCAGACCCTCCACGCCGCCGCCGCCGATCTGAAGGAGGTATGCACGACACCGCGACCTTGCTGGCCCCCGTCGCCACACGAAAAGGCCGACCACTACGCCCGTAGCCCACGCCGCCATCCGTGGCTGGGCCGCCCGCCGCGCCTAGCCGCCGCCATCCGAGGACGGGCCGGCCGCCCGCCACCTACCGCAGCCATCTGCCACGCCGCAGAACCTAGATCGGCCACGCCGCCACACGCCTAGGGGTCCCACCCCAACCCGGAGACGCGTGAGAGAGGAGATCCCCCGCCACCACCGTCGGCCCCCGGGCTTAGCCTGGCGGCATCCCCAGGTGGCGGCGGAGGGAGAGGAGGAGGGAGTTCGCGGCGGCGGCGGCTAGGTTTCTTGGCTCCGCCCGAGTCGCCCTAAGAGTGGCATAGTCCATCCGAATGTCTTATAGCTGAATAAAATAATATGCATTCTCAGAAGATTTTGAAGATAAATCAGTTTAGAAGACATTGACCTCATCGTGCAAAGGCATTCACTCATAGATAAGGAGTTGGTTCTAGATTTGTACGAATCCACGGATCAGTACAAGTGAGGAATCTAACTACTTTGTGAAGCATAAGTGAACATACTAGGCATATTATGAGATGCAGTATGAAATAGATCCAACTTGTGTGAACAGAAACTGCTTGTGATAGAAAGTGATAAATCTATAGGATCAAAGGGGTCGTAAAAAGGAAGTTTTATTTACCACACGAAGAACTGCTAGACAGAGTGGAAGAGGAGGCCGAGCAGTTCGATCGTCCATGCCCTAACTTGGCGACGGAGGACACCTACGGCGACGGCGGAGAAGACGATGTCCGCGGCCGGCGTGAAGACGGCGTCGGAGAGGTCGCGGCAGCTTAGAGCTTCGCCGCCGGCGTCGTCGAGGGCTAGCGGTGGCGCTAGGGTTTGTGCGAGAGTGGAAGAAAGGATAATGACTGTGGTGAGACGTGTATTTATAGGGACAGGGACGACACAATGTTATTACACAGGTGCCCCTGGCGATTCACATCTGAAGGACACGTGGCCATCATGCAACATATCGGAGGTTGTTCCACGTTCCTACGCACGTCTGGATTGTCGGGTGGTCGTTCCCACTTCTCCGGGTTTCAGGTGAAGGAATTAGCATTGAAAGCGGACTTAATGTTTGTCTCTGTATCTTTTGCTGACAAGGATGCAGAGAAGACATTCGACAGTTTCAAGAGAATGCATATGACTTGGAGAGATAGAGTTTGAGATAGAAAGCATAGAGAGGTTAGGGTCCGATCACATTCACTTAGTTCAAAAGATTCAACAAGAAGACATAGCTATAAGTGAATGCTGTAGAGGATAGAACACTAGTATATATATGTAATCAACATAGTGAAGATAATCATGAAGACAGGTTGAGATTGAAGCCAAACCAAATGTGAAGACATAGCAAATGCAACGCATGGGTGAAACACTTCGAACAGAAGAATTTGGTGGTGGCGTTACCCACCGTATAGGAAGTATTAGACCCAGACACGACACACAATTATCGTGGCACTCCGAACTCAAATTCCACATTAATGTATTCACACTTAGAATGTATGTCTTCATTGATTGAAGATATACTTTACTTCGTGTGTTGCACATCTAAGTCATCAATATGCATAAGTGTTAGGATGTGTGCCTGATCACAGGACATTTGAGGATTCCAAGATATTTATCTCACACCGTAACTTGCGAAATCTCTTCTCATCCAAGGGCTTGGTGAAGATATCTGCCAATTGCTCTTCAGTGTTGACGTGTATGATATCAATATCTTCCTTCACAACATGATCTCTGAGAAAGTGATGACGAATTTCAATGTGCTTTGTCTTCGAGTGCTGAACTGGGTTGTTGGCAATCTTGATGGCGCTTTCGTTGTCGCAGTAGAGTGGCACTTGCTTTACATGAATGTCATAGTCTTTGAGTGTTTGCTTCATCCACAGAAGCTGAGCGCAGCAAGATCCAGCAGCAATGTATTCAGATTCAGCAGTGGAGAGAGATACACAGTTCTGCTTCTTTGAAGACCAACATACAAGTGATCATCCCAGAAAATGACATGTGCCTGATGTAGACTTGCGATCCACCTTGTCACCAGCATAGTCATCATCCGAGAATCCAACCAGATCAAACTCTGAACCCTTTGGATACCATAATCCTAGTGTTGGGGTGTAAGCCAAATATCAAAGAATTCGCTTCACAGCTAAGTGATGTGATTCCTTTGGTGCCGCTTGGAATCGAGCACACATGCAAACACTAAGCATAATATCTGGCCTAGATGCACATAGATAAAGCAAAGAACCAATCATGGAGCGGTATACCTTTTGATCGAACTCTTTACCATTATCGCCGGGACCCAGATGATGTTTGGCTGGCATTGGCGTCGTGAAGCCTTTGCAATCTTGCATACCAAATTTCTTCAGGCAATCTTTGAGGTACTTCTCTTGAGATATGAAGATGCCGTTGCATTGCTGACGTATTTGAAGACCAAGGAAGAACTTCAGCTCACCCATCATGGACATCTGATATTGCTCTTGCATCATATATCCAAACTCTTCACTGTATTTCTGATTGGTGCAGCCGAAGATAATGTCATCCACATATATTTGGCACACAAATAGTTCACCATCATATGTCTTCGTGAAGAGAGTGGGCTCGAGGGAACCAGATTTGAAGCCTTTGCTCTTCAGGAAGTCTTTGAGTGTGTCATACCAAGCCCGAGGGGCTTGTTTGAGGCCATACAGTGCCTTGTTGAGCTTGTACACCATGTCAGGATGTTTTGGATCTTCAAAGCCAGGCGGTTGTGCAACATACACTTCTTCTTCAATATTGCCATTGAGAAAAGAGCTCTTCACATCCATTTGATATAGAAGTATGTTATGATGATTTGCATAGGCCAGCAGTATGCGTATGGCTTCAAGTCTAGCCACAGGAGCAAATGTTTCATCGAAGTCAATCCCTTCAACTTGAGTGTACCCTTGAGCAACGAGACGAGCTTTGTTTCTAACAACTTGACCATGCTCATCCTGTTTGTTGCGATATATCCATTTGGTGCCTATTATATTGTGCTTGCGAGGATCAGGACGCTTAATGTAACGCCCCGGATGTAACTTTTCCAATTTATACTCCAACTCTTGCCGTTTCTGGCGTTAAGTTATATTTATTTCCTCGGGTTCGGGTTTTGTCTCCGTGTGTTGTTTTCGTTCTCATGCATCTCATATCATGTCATCATGTGCATTGCATTTGCATACGTGTTCATCTTATGCATTCGAGCATTTTCCCCGTTGTCCGTTTTGCATTCCGGCGCTTCGTTCTCCTCCGGTGGTCATTTCTAGCTTTCTTTCGTGTGTGGGGATTAAACATTTCCGGATTGGACCGAGACTTGCCAAGCGGCCTTGGTTTACTGCTGGTAGACCGCCTGTCAAGTTTCGTGTCATTTGGACTTCGTTTGATACTCCAACGGTTAACCGAGGGACCGAAAAGGCCTCGTGTGTGTTGCAGCCCAACACCCCTCAAATTTGGACCAAAACCCACCAAACTCTGCTCCATGTCCTAGAGCGTTCGATCACGATCGCTTGGCCGAAAACCACACCTCATTTGGACTCTCCTAGCTCTACTTATGCCTATATATACCCCCCTCCATTTTCGGATCTCGTCTTCCCCCTCGAACCCTAGTTCTAAAAAAAACATCTCCGCGCCGAGCCGGACACGTCCGACCCGGCCGGACATTCCTCCGCCGCCAATCCCGCCTTGCCACGTGGGCACCGCCGCCGCCGCCGTCCCGGCCCGGGAGGCCCAGGAGGGGCCCCCGCGAGCCCGAAGACTCCCCGCCGCCTCCTTCTTCGTCCGCCGCCGCCTTCTCCGACGCCGGTGGCCGGCGCCGCCACGGGCCGCCGCGCCCCTACCGGAGTTCGTCGCCGCGCCACCGCGGGCCTTCGCGCCGCCGGCCGAGCCGAACCTCGCCGCTCCGCCACGCACGGCCGCCGCCTCGCTCCGGCCGGCTCCGCCGCCCCCTCAACCGGCCGGCGCCGCCGTCCCCGAGCTCCGGCAAGTCCCCCGGCGAAGATCTCCATTTCCGGCGACCTCAAGCTACAGTAACTCCGGCGGCCTCGGTTCCCGTGCGATCTGGATCTAGATCCAAAAATATCTCGGTTGACTTTCGTCCCTAACCGTAGTTTTTTATGCATACTTTGACCGCCCGTAACTTTGCATCCGTGGCTCCGATTTGGACATATAGTATATCAAAATGTTCGCCTCGATGAGTACATCATTTCATTCCATTGCATAATTTTCATTTGAGTTCATCTTGGCGCCCAAAATACTGTTAGAAGGAGGCTTCGTGAGTTAATTGTCAGATCTGCTAGTTCATCTTAGACTTTTGTCATTTTTGCCATGATTATTGTGTGCATGCTATGCCTGTGAGTCCTTAATATGTTTTGTTAAGAATTTTGTCTTCTTTCCAGAGGTGCAACCCATGCATTTTTAGGATGTGTGTGGTGACTTGTGCAAGCTTGCAAAGAGAGGCACCCGGGAAATCTGTTTTCAGGGACTTAGTTGTATTCACTAAGTCTGGGATATTTTAGTTCATGATGCCATATGTTCAGCTTGTTTCCTAGTGATCCGTGCCTCTTTTGAGGATTATCAGTAAAGGAGTTTTGTTAATAATGTTATGCTCTTTCCATCCATGTCTTTGTTTGCAATTATGGAGCACCATAGCTTGAGTCAATCGAGCTCTACTTTTGCTTCGTGGTGAATCTGGGCAGATCGTCAACTCATTTGCGATTTTGCCGGCGTTGTTATAGTTGATCCGTGCATGCTATGCCATTGTTATTGCCATGTATAGCTTTTATTTTGTGCCTTCTTAATGTATGTATGCTTACCTTGCTGTGACTTGCACCATGGTGAGTGCATCGAGCTCGTTTACATGCCTTCGTGAGTTATATTTCAGCATGTCTCAGTTTTCACTAAGTCTGAAAACTGATTGTGTTTTATGCTATGTTCGTGTGCCCGTTAATATATTTTGTGAACCATTTTGGCCCCAGGTCACTTTGGGTCTTTTGTTAAGATTGTTGAGTATCTCCATGCCGTGTTCTTACTTGTCATGTTCAGGTCGTGTATCATGTTGTTTTGCTGCTCCGAAGAGAGCATCGTGATCTGAAATTTCAGACAAGTGTTAATTTCACTAAGTCTGGAATCTGTTTTGCATTTGCGTTTTTTCCATGCTTGTTTGAACCTCTTAATGGATGAATTGGCCGTGGCTCAGTGCTAGTCTTTTGTTAAGCATCTTGTGTGCATCCCTTCCATGTATTTTGTTGTCATGATTGGTGGCTGTAGCATGTTCATTTCGTTGCATTTTGATGCCTACTTGCTGTAAATCGCAGACCGGTGTCATATCTTAAAACGCTTGCCATTTTCAAACCGTAACTCCGATTCCAATGATCTTTATATCGTTTTCAAGCGATTTCATCCCCTCTATCTAGTGGCACCCTTGGAATTACAAGTTGAGGCCAGCTTCATGCATTTCCTGTCATATCTTGCATTTTGCATCCCGCATCGCATCCCGCTTAGCATATCATCATTTCATCATATTGCTTGGTCTTGCACGTGGTTGATTGTATCCTTGTTGCTTGTTTGTCTTGTTGGGTAGAGCCGGGAGACGAGTTCTCTACCGAGGAGCCCGTTGAGTTTGCTTGTGAGGATCCAGTCAACTCTGACAACTGTGCAGGCAAGATGATCATACCCTCGAAATCACTACTATCTTTGCTATGCTAGTTTGCTCGCTCTTGCTATGCCAATGCTACGATGCCTACCTTTTGCTTGTCAGCCTCCCAATTGCCATGTCAACCTCTAACCCACCTTGTCCTAGCAAATCGTTGATTGGCTATGTTATCGCTTTGCTCAGCTCCTCTTATAGCGTTGCTAGTTGCAGGTGAAGATTGGAGCCGTTCCTTGTTGGAACATTTATTTTACTTGTTGGGATATCATTATATTGCTATGTTATCTTAATGCATCTATATGCTTGGTAAAGGGTGGAAGGCTCGGCCTCTCGCCTAGTGTTTTGTTCCACTCTTGCCGCCCTAATTTCCGTCATATCGGTGTTATGTTCCCGGATTTTGTGTTCCTTACGCGGTTGGGTTATAATGGGAACCCCTTGGTATTTCGCCTTGATTAAAGCTTTTCCAGCAATGCCCAACCTTGGTTTTACCATTTTCCACCTAGCCCTTTTCTTTCCCTTGGGTTCTGCAGACTCAAGGGTCATCTTATTTTAACCCCCCCGGGCCAGTGCTCCTCTGAGTGTTGGTCCACCTGTCAGCTACCGGTGGCCACCAGGGGCAACTCTGGGCTGGCCTACCCGTACCTAAGACAATCTGAGTGTGCCCTGAGAAAGAGATATGTGCAGCTCCTATCGGGATTTGTCGGCACATTCGGGCGGTGTTGCTGGTCTTGTTTTAACCTGTCGAATTGTCTTGTTGTACCGGGTTACCGAGTCTGATCGGTGTGTCTCGGGTGGAGGTCTATTCCTTCGTTGACCATGAGAGCTTGTCATGGGCTAAGTTGGGACCCCCTGCAGGGATTGAACTTTCGAAAGCCGTGCCCACGGTTATGGGCAGATGGGAATTTGTTAATGTCCGGTTGTAGATAACTTAAACCTTAATTAATTAAAATGAATCAACTGAGTGTGTTGCCGTGATGGCCTCTTCTCGGAGGAGTCCGGGAAGTGGACACGGTGTTGGAGTAATGCTTGCGCAGGTTGTTCCTCTAGATTCTCGCTCGCGCCTTGCCTCCTCTTCTCGCTCTCTTTTGCGGATAAGTTAGCCACCACATATGCCAGTCGCTTGCTGCAGCTCCACATATTTTTGCCTTATCCATTCCTATAAGCTTAAATAGTTTTGATCGCGAGGGTGCGAGATTGCTGAGTCCCTGTGGCTCACAGATACTATAATTCCAGATGCAGGACCAGGTGATTTCGCTCCAGGTGACGAGTACGAGTTCAAGTGGGAGTTCGACGAGGACTCTCAGCGTTATTATGTTTCCTTTCCCGATGATCAGTAGTGGTGCCTAGTTGGGGTTCGATTCAGGGCCTCGTCGCATGTTGGGTTCTTTTCTATTTTGGCGCCGTAGTCGGGCCATGAGTGATTGTTTGATGGATGTTATTTATGTACTCTGATGTGACGTGGCGAGTGTAAGCCAACTATGTTATTTCCCCCTTTTATTATGTATTACATGGGATGTTGTAATGATTGCCTGACTTGCGACATTGCTTTCAATGCGGTTATGTCTCTAAGTCGTGCCTCGACACGTGGGAGCTATAGCCGCATCGAGGGCGTTACACTTAACCAGTTCCCATATATTATTCAGCTCAAACTATTGAAGCTCTTCTTGCATAGCTTGAATCCATTCAGGTTCCATGAAGACTTCTTCAACTTTTTTGGGTTCAGATATTGAGACGAATGCGAAGTGCCCATAGAAATTTGCTAGCTGTGTTGCCCTTAAACGAGTGAGTGGACCTGGTGCATTGATGCTATCAATTATTCTCTCAATCTGTACTTCATTTACAACACGAGGATGTACAGGACGAAGATTTTTCTCTTGCTGATCATTGTCATCGTTAGAGGGATTGTCTTCAGGCTGAGCATTGTCTTCAGGTTGATTAGGTGCGGAGATGATAAGTTTCTCTTCAGACTGAGCTTCAGACGGTATGATTTCTCCAGTTCCCATAAGTTTGATTGATTCACTGGATGGAACTTCATCTAGCACATTTGGCAGGTGCTCTCTTTGTGAGCCGTTCGTCTCATCAAACCGCACATCCACTGTTTCAACCACTTTATAGTGAAAAAGGTTGAAGACTCTGTAGGAGTGCGAATCCTTTCCATATCCAAGCATAAAACCCTCATGTGCTTTTGGTGCAAATTTTGAAGTGTGATGTGGATCCTTGGTCCAGCACCTGGAGCCAAATACTCTGAAGTAACTGACATTTGGCTTCTTGCCAGTAAGGAGCTCATAGGATGTCTTGTTCAGAAGCTTGTGAAGATAAACACGGTTGATGATATGGCATGCAGTATCAATGGCTTCCGGCCATAATTTTCTTGGAGTCTTGTATTCATCAAGCGTCGTCCGGGCCATCTCAATAAGTGTTTATTCTTGCGTTCGACGACGCCATTCTGCTATGGCGTGTACGGAGCTGAGAATTCATGTGTGATGCCTAAGGTATCAAGATATGTATCTAGGCCATTGTTCTTGAATTCAGTGCCATTGTCACTTCTGATGTGCTTTATCTTGGCGCCATAGTTGTTCATTGCTCGACTGGCGAAGCGTCTGAAGACATCCTGCACTTCAGTCTTGTAGAGGATTATATGCACCCAAGTATATCTTGAATAATCATCAACAATGACAAAGCCATAGAGACAAGAAGTAGTAGTAAGAGTTGAGAAATGAGTGGGACCGAAAAGATCATGTGGAGCAGTTCGAAGGGTTGGGTCGTTGTCATTATTGTCTTCGAGGGATGCTTGGCCCTCGTCATCTTTCCTGCTTCACAGGCACCGCATAAGTGATCCTTCTTGAACTTGAGGCCCTCGATGCCTATGACATGCTTCTTCCTTGCAAGGGTGTGGAGGTTCCTCATGCCAGCATGTCCTAGCCTCTGATGCCAGAGCCGGCATTCAGAAGCTTTTGCTAGAAGACATACTGCAAGTTGTGGTCCTGCTGAGAAATCTACCACGTACAAATCATCTTTCCGATACCCTTCAAACACTAGAGACTTGTCAGATTCCATTAGTACAAGGCAATGATATTTTCCAAACATCACAATCATGTTTAAATCGCAAAGCATTGAGACAGACATTAAGGTGAAACCAAGGGATTCAACAAGCATGACTTTATCCATGTGTTGATCCTTTGAGATTGCAACTCTACCTAGACCCAATACCTTGCTTTTACCAGTGTCAGCAAATGTGATGTGACTTTTGTCAGATGGACGTAAAGTTGAGTCCATGAGAAGGCTTCGCTTGCCAGTCATGTGATTTGTACACCCACTATCAATAATCCATTCTGAAGCAGCTGGTGTCGTACCCTACAGTGCAGTTAGGGGGATAGGCTTTACGAAGAGAATTGTGAAGCAAAAACATTTGACGAACCAGTGGATTATTAAAGCTTAGATCGAGATTGGGACTGATAGGGCAAGTAGCAAGCGGTTCAGGAACAAAGTACATAATAAGACCATTTGGGCATTTGATCTTGCGCCCTACAAGATGTTTAAGGTCCCCAGCAATAGTGTCAGACGATTTTGGTTTTCGGCTGGAGACCTTTCCCTGCAAAAGAGAGTTAAGCTTTCTTAGCCACCCACATCTTCAAGGGTGGCTTCGAAGCAATGAGTCTAAGTGCAGCATCTGAGAACTTTAGCTTTGGAGCCCTAACAAAAAGTCTTGCAGGTGGACAATAGTACTCATAAGAATAAGCAGAATAGTTCTTGGTCTTATGAACATGGCGTTTGATGAAACATGCTCATATTCACAGGCCTGAGTATGGTTTCCCTGCAAAATATTTGCGTTAGTGCGACTCAGGTGAGTCCTCTGTCTGTATGAAGCCTTTGGACCATATGAAGCCTGTGGTCTGGGGTTTGTCTTCTTCACCTGTGGTGTCATGATGACATTCACAGGAAGATTCTCCAAACACCTTTTCGGCACCCAGATCTTCTTCATAGGCGGTCCATTCCTGCAGTTAGTACCAATATACCTGGCAAACACTTCACCATTCTGATTCTTAAACAGTTTATAGTTTGCATCAAAGGATTCATCAATAACAATGGGATTAGCACAAATGAAGCCAGATAGGGTGGATGGATCCGCTGAAGGTTCCTTTGCAGCAACCCATGTGATTTTGGGGTACTGCTCAGGTTTCCAGTAAGAGCCATCAGCATTCATTTTCCTTTCAAACCCAACACCCTCTTTCCTAGGGTTTCGGTTCAGAATCTGCCTTTTGAGGACATCACATAGTGTCTGATGCCCTTTGAGACTTTTGTAAATCCCTGTTTCAAGCAGTGTCTTCAACCTACCATTCTCATCAGCAATAGCAGTGGTATCCTCAGCAGAGGGGTTAGTTACCACATCAACAGTTGAAGATATTGCAATAGTAGCAATAGTAGAACATTCAGCAACAGAAGTAGCGTTATCACGCTCAATGCATTTAAGACATGGTGGTTCAAATCCTTCCTGAGCTGAACTGATCTGTTTGGCGCGAAGTGACTCGTTTTCCTTTTGAAGATCTTCATGAACCGCTCTCAATTTCTCAAGATCTTGTTTCCTTTGAAGATAATCATAGGAAAGCTTTTCATGAGTTGTTGAGAGCGTTTCATGACGCCTTTCAAGTTCCTCATACTTAACATGAAGATTTTTTATGTCTTCAATTAAGGACTGAGATCGAGTCATTTCAGCGTCCAACAGGTCATCGCTTTTGTCTAACAGTTTTAGAATATATTCCATAGCTTTCTGTTGTTTAGTGGCAAGGGAAGCAAGTTTTGCATAGCTGGGTTCAAATTCATCACCAGATTCATCATCACTGGATTCAGATAGATAGCATTCAATTACCTTAGCATCTTTTGCCATAAGGCATGATGCAGAAGATGATGATTCTGGTTCGAATGTCATCGCTTTGAGAGATTCCTTAAAGTCCTCAACCAAGGATCATGACGAGTTCGATGACCTTCATAGACCTCAGAGAGACGGTCCCAGATAAGCTTCGCATGATCGAGATGCATGATATTCCTAAACTGATTTTGAGACAGACAGGAGCAGATGACGTCCTTCGCCGTGAGGTTGAGAAGAGTGTACTTGCGAATGTCATCAGCTTCCACCATCTTGCACAGATCGGTCAGGCCAATCTCAGTGACGGTCCACAGCTCGCTGTTTGTCGCCATGAGGCGCTTCTTCATCATGGCCTTCCACTTGGGATACTCATGACCGTCAAAGATGGGGCATGACACAGTCTTCATTCCTGTGGTCGACATAACTAAAACTCCATGCGGCTAAACCAAAATCACACAGAATAAGGGAGTACCTCGCTCTGATACCAATTGAAAATGTGTTATATCGACTAGAGGGGGGTGAATAGGCGATTTTTATGGAAGTCTTCAAAACATGGAAGTTTTGAAGACAAATGATAGAAATGAACCTATTACCATGCAGCGGAAGGTAGACTACACTAGGCAGACCATAGTCAAGTATTCGATGAAGTGAAAGCACAATGACTAATAGCAGCTAGGCAGTAAAGATCAGGTACACAGTGAAGACAAATGGATAATGCAAATAGGCACTGACTTCACAAGAGCCAACTGTAAATAAAGAGATGGGAAGGATAGAACCAGTGTGCGGGATGAAGACAAAGGTTTGGTAGACCAGTTCCAACTGCGATGACAGTTGTACGTCTGGTTAGGGCGGATACGTATTTAAAGCTGAGGACACACAGTCCCGGACACCTAGTCCTGAACCGCAGCTCAGGACACTTAGTCCTCACCGTATTCCCCATGAGTTAAGGTCACACAGACCTCGCCCAATCACTCTGGTAAGTCTTCAAGGTAGACTTCCAAACCTTCACAGACTTCGTTCACCGGCGATCCACAATGAATCTTGGATGCTCAGAACGCGATGCCTAACCGGCTGGAGGATTCACAGTCCTCAAGTGTAATAAGTCTTCAGATCACACAGACAGGAAGACTTAAGTGATGCCTAACACTCTTTGGCTCTGGATGGTTAGGGCTTTATCTTCTCAAGGAATTCTCTCTCAAAGGCTTCGAGGTGGGTTGCTCTCAAACGACAAAAGCCGTGCTTTAACTCTGAGCAGCCAACCGTTTATGGTTGTAGGGGGTGGGCTATTTATAGCCACTAGGCAACCCGACCTGATTTGTCCGAAATGACCCTGGGTCACTAAGGAACTGACACATGTTCCAATGGTCAGATTTCAAACACACACGACAACTTTACTTGGGCTACAAGCAAAGCTGACTTATCCAACTCTGGACAAGATTTGCTCTCATAGTCTTCACTAGAAGACATAGGATTTTGGTTAAGCATCACTTCAGTCATTCTGACTGGTTCTCTTGGACCCCACTTAACAGTACGGTGGTTCCTATGACTCAACAAAGAAAAACACAGAACGACGAAACTGCTAAGTCTTCGTGCTCCATAGTCTTCACGCGATGTCTTCTCTTGTCATAGTCTTCAATGTGAATGTCTTCACATACCACCTTTGACTTCAATGTCTTCATACATTTTTAGGGGTCATCTCTGGTAGGAAAACCGAATCAATGAGGGACTTCTACCTGTGTTGTCCTGCAATTCTCACAAACACATTAGTCCCTCAACTAGGTTTGTCGTCAATACTCCAAAACCAACTAGGGGTGGCACTAGATGCACTTACAATGAGCCTTCATGTTTATTCGTCTGGCTGGTTTGCTTTGTTGATCAGTTTTTCTTACGCCAGACATTCAGCGTATTGATGCTGCATGAATTGTCGGAAGTGTAGCGGTTATCTTCTAAGCTCGCTGTGGAATTTGTTGGTTTAGCCATTTGTCTTTTCCCTGCTATATTATAGTATTACTTTTTGTTATCCATCTTTAATCCCTCAGGCTTGGGACTCATTTATATTTAATGTTGAATGCCCATCGACAGTTTGATGATTTTTACAGAATGTTTCATCTACACCTACCTAGAGGTCTGAGGTAGTACTGTAATAACCTATCGTACGTATTGTTATTTTGCTTGCATGGTTAGTTGGGAGTACAGCGTTCCCTCCAGAAAATAACGACATGTATCACCACAGGTGTGGAGGTGTTGAACCAAGCTCTGGATAATCAAGCAGAAGTGTTGGCCTGTAGGAATTACATATTCGATCGCTGTGGCACTGACTATGTGTTATGTCTTTTGTTTACTTTCAGGTTCAACACAAGTTGTTAATTTTCGTAGAGTTGAGCTCCAGTTTTAGATCAACATTCTCTGAATCTTCCTCACCATGGATTCAGCGTGCAGGTATCTGAATTTTATGCTGTCCAATTCACTCACCTTTGTTTTTATGGTTAAATTTTTATCACTTGATCCACTACCATTAACAAGTTGAGCTGTTCTCTTTGATTATGAGTAGCCGGTAAAAGAAGTCCACCATCTTCATTGCTGACGTAAGTTATAAGACGTGGAAGTTTATACCTCCTTTCCAGTTGAACTATTGTTATTTGTTACTGTACTGATAAACCTTTTGGATTTTATTAACCAAAGAGATACGACTTTGGGCTATGGTTAGCTCAGCTCTAATCAAGAATCCCCAAGGGACCTTTTTCAAGACAACTGTGTAAGTTATTCTGAACATTTTCCACCTCTATATGTTGAATCAAAGCTTCTAGAGAAACAAAGTTCAGTGATCTCTGTTATGTGAAGGTAGTTGGTGTTATATTTTTGTCACCATATTTTTTTCGAAAAGGAGGTTATCACCCAGCCTCTGCATCCAAAAGATGCATACGGCCCATATTTTGTTCACCATATGATTTTGCTTTTGGAGACATAGAGCATCTTGTGGCAATTTGCCTGAAGAAACCAGTTTGGTTTTCCATTTATTGGGCATTTCTTGAAAAGCAGCTGCATTGCAGGGATCCCAACCGAGTTGTTGTATACTGTTGCTCTTGGTATTTGGCACATGCATTCATCAGAGGTAGGTTGCCCTAATGATGAGTGTACAATGAATGATCTTTGGAGATCAATTGGCGATCAGATATTCTGAAAGAAAATTGACATATCATTACTGTTTGTGACATAAAGATACCAAATCTCTAAGAAAATACCAGTGTTACAGGCTAAGTATAAGGGCAACGAAATGTTAGAGTGAACATCTACAGATTCTGAAACTGTCATCTGTTATCATGCTTTGCAGATAGTGCAGATTTTCAGAGACCGCTGAAATCCACGACTTGCTGGTGAGTGCTTCTTTTTGTTACTTTCAAGTTACCTTCTTGGTTTGGCAATCTGATATTTATCCCTGTAGGCTTATGTTGGCCATACTATTTTACACAGATTGGTCTGCCAGCGATTAGGACATAAAGTTTGTATGTCATTTTTCCATACTTGAGACATGGAATGTTTTTATTTCGTCCAGGTGGAAGACGATCGTCGTTACATGAGAAGAACGTAAAAAGGTAACTGATCTTTCCGTTTCTTACAGATAGCAACATAATATTCCTATAAACGAAACAAAAAAATTACATAAGGAAAATAACAGTAAGTTCACACTAAAGAAGTGGGTCTCGCCTCCTGTCAATATTTCACGTAAGCCAACTTAGCCTGGCAATGAATAATGGATCACCATCAATATGGATATTTTTCTGAAAGATCACCCTAGCCGGCCCATGCGATAAAGTCCTACCTTTTAATCATTTCATTTACATTAATTGTTTTGAAGAAAACAATTTATTTTTCTCTAAACTGTTTTGAAGAAAACAATTTATTTGAGAACCTTTGGTTATACAAAAAATTACATCATAACATATCAATATGGCGTGGCTACAACTACTACACACTTAAGTGGTGAAGGAAAGGCTTTTTACAACACAAAAAAAGCATGAACCAAGCAATGGCAGTTCAACATGGCTCGCCAGCAAGTATGTACCCAGCAACATGAATTTGCGAGACAAACAATGATCTTAGTGAAAATATGCAACATTTCCGCAATGTGGTACCTAATGTACCCCCAACATTCTCACAGCAAGGATCCCATCGTTACATACACAGGAGCAAAGCCACCCGTTGGACGGGTACATGAATTTGCAAAAGCCATTTACCACTTCATTACATGCACTAATCCTGCAGGGGCTACACTAGGATGATTTAACTAGGGTGGTCTGCAATCATTTACTTTCATGTAGTTGCATCGCCCTATACGGTATGTTCCATAGAACAGACTGTATAGGGTGCCAATAAGTAGACCTTATTAATACTGTATCAGCGTGTACCTTTCCGTTCATCAATATGTATCATGTATAGCTGCAATAAATGTACCCCTTTTCCGTTTTTATTGATGGACTCATCGTATGTACTATTTCTGTGTTCTAACCACGGACGATTCTATCGTTACAAATATAACAATGCCCTTTATGATATGTATAAATACAATATATTGACGGGTGCGGCGTGCTGCCGCACAGGCTATGCTAGTATATTTTTATGGTGCTAGTCATCGCAACGTTTCATTTTCATGATAAAATCACAACAGTTTTCTTCCTTGTCGAAGGTTTAATTCCAAATTATTCTTGATTTTTTATATTAGGTTATTCTTGAGATTGAGCACTGACATTTTGGCATCAGAGTAAACTCAGTTGTACCTTTGTGTGGGCACTCATGCCCTTGAGAACGCCGGGTCAAGAACCATCGCCGTCCATGGACGCTGCACCCTAGCCTTTTATTGCATTTGCTTATCGGGCTGGCCCTCAAGGCCCTTTACCGCGCGCAATTTTTTTTAGGAGTACGTCTATGTGCATCTTAGCTTTAAAGAAGGCAGAATTGTAAGTATAAGAAGACTACTACTCGCCGCGAACAACAAGCGTAGCATGAACACCACACCTAAGCTCAGTGGCGGAGCCAGAAAAAGAGAAAATCCCGGGCCAAATTTTTCTTGGTAACATGGATTTTTTGGGTATTATAACTACCCGGAATATCTCATAACATTTTTGGAAAAATACCACATGCAAAACAAACAAAATAAAGTTAAAATTCTCAATAAATATAGAATGTAAACTCAATGCTCAATGATCCAACATAATAGATAAAACATGACATAGGTACAGATAATAATATGGGGATACAAAAAAGTACCAAATCAATTGGTCACCTCATGTGTGCCTCCAATTAAACCCTTTAACAGTCGCAGTAAGGGCGCCTCCTCACCTATGCCACGTAGATTTTACTGTGCCGAAGGAAAAAAAATAAAAAATGTGGCTCCTCTCGTCAATTCGTGCTCTCATACGCAAACGCAAGTCTCCTCTCTTCTCTCCCACCGCGGCTCGCCGCCGCCGCCATCACCACTCACGACGGCCGATTCCGGCGAGCACCGGCGGCGGGTGGCAGATCAACGATCTCCCCACGCCCCGCTCCTTCCTCCCATCCCTCCAGATCCAACGGCGCCGAAGCCAGGCCGAGGGTGGAGGTGGCGCCTCGTCCGGCTCCTCCTCCCCATCCTCATCCTCCTCGTCCTCCGCCGCCGTCTCCTCCTCCAGCGCCCCTCCAGCGGCCGCAACAGCAGCCCCGCCGGCAGCGATGAGGACGAGGACGGCACCGCCGACAGGGGCGGCGGGGAGTACGAACTCGTTCGGCGTCGTGCCCGTGGCGGTACAGGGACCAGGAGGAAGAGGAGGCGAGAGATTTGTTCGACTCCGACAACGAGGAGTACGTCAAGACCCTCCGCGTAGCAACTACCTAATTCCAGGTCCGCCTCTCGTTACTGAATTAGCCGCTAGATTCTCCTAGGCCAAGTTATCTCCTCAGTTAGTGAGTAGAATTTCTTAGGAGATTGCTACATAACCCTACCCAGTTTCTGTATGATTGGCTGGTTTAGTTGATCGTGGGGCTCTGGGAGCTGCAGTGAACATTTGGTCTGTGGTAGAATTAACCTTCTCGCTTGAGTACAAGTTGAACTCTTCATGCTGCAGACTTGTGTTTGAATTATTGTTCCAAATTTCAGCAGTGTATGTCAGGCTAAGTAGAGCATAATGTTGGATGAAATTCTCTGCTAGCATCTTCCGGTTCTTGCTTGATTTTGAAGAGTCAGAGAGACTTTGAGTTACAAAAGCATTAAGCAGAACTACTGAAGAGAGTATAAGAACGAACCATGAAACCATATATATAATTGGGTGGCTGTGAGTTGGAAAGATACATTCGCTATCTTCATTTCCTTTTTTGGTTGAAACTTGTTCAGCGTGGGATGCGACAACGCATTTGGCCAGAGGAGAACGTGGCAGCGGCATCTCCTGGCGATGGCGGTGGGGCAGGCAATGCTTCAAGGCGACGGGCTGAGGCGGTGGTGCAGGGATCCGCTCGGTCTGTTGTTGCTGCTGAGGGCGGACGGGGGAGCCGGGTCGAGGTGGCAGGTTCGTCCGTGATGCCAACGTAAATTTCTCTGAATCCTTCTCCCCCTTGCCCCTGATCTCTATCACTCTTTCTCTTTCTGCCCATCTATGCAGTATTGTGTAAGTGTTGTGGTTCCTTTCTTATTTTTTTGAATAACCTCTGATCCTCAAGGGAGCGAGACCAACGGGGAAAGGAACAAGGCGTGGCCTCACATGGTGGCTTGCCGTCTGCTTCACTGTTTCATACCTTTCTCTGTACAATTTCTTCAGCTTCAGAAACTATGTACAGGTCTCTACATCTATTCTTCAAATTTTCAGATCCACCGCCCCTTCTAGCTCTCTACACTGTACCCTGAACCGCTACTGATGTGCACTTTGTTCAGTTTATTTTTAGAAAGGGATTTGAGATGGTGCCCGACATTATAGTAAGTTCAAGACTGTTGCTGAATGAGTGGTGTGTGCAACCAGACCTCCGTCCACTTGTTTCTATGTTTGAACATTCACCGGTTCTTGAGAATCTGACGCTTCAATTGCGCAAGGTGTATCTTTTCTAAAAGGATAGTCGTGGAGTTGCTGTAGTGTTAAGGTTTCATGAATGATTGATGAATATTTTTTTCAGTTACAAATTAGAATGTTGTGCTAAAAAACATAACCCCTGTACTGAACATGTGGCCCTTAATTTATAATCTATGCAGGTACAACTAAGCCTAACTCATCTGGTTCCTGTAAGCTGTCGCTGGTGTGATTCCCTTGGCATTGCATACAGCTTTCCGTTGGCACGAATCTAATGTAAATCTTTACCTGACAAATGTAGGAACCTCTCCACCAACTTCTTTCACGGGGAGATCCTGAATGTCGGCGTCCTTGGACCTTCGAAAGCAGCTGTAAGCTTAACTCTGGCCTCATCTCATTCCACTTTTTGTGTCCTTTATGATGTCAGCAGATGTTATAAATATGAATGAGTGGTATCTATTAGCTTGTACCACAAGTCCACAATTGTACTGGATCAGATTGTGCTCTGGTGCATTTCAAATGATGCAGGCATGTCGAAACTCTGGAGCTTTGTAGGCTGCCCATCCAGAAGGGTTGCCGTGGAATCCTCAGATTCCCTGGAGTGCTACCACAGAAAATGATCTTATGCCAGATAGATTGTTCAAGTATTTGATTACTGATAGGAACAGTCAGCTTATTTTATTTTCTGAAAAGAAAGGAACACTATCCAGTACGATTGACTTCTTCTGTAACAGCTTCATTGAGGAGCTCAAAGGTCGTGACTGTGACTGTTCTTAGGCCAATAGTTTCAATTGTTGTTATAACATTTGCATCGTTCTTCACAAGCTGCGAAATCAAGCGTGCTAGCGGCGGCGAGCGATCTGAGCGCCAATGACTCAACAGCTGATTATCAATCAGGTTTGTGTATTTTATTTTCATCGGCAATGCTGCATCCTTTTGAGTTGCAATGATCATATGGTTCAGATAGACAATTTAATCATTTTTCTTTTCTGTACCAAGTTTATGCTTCAATCGATCAACAATTATTTTGAATCACAAACCTATTACTCTTTGGAGTGGCCACATGTGTATCTTTGAATCTCCAAGTGCCACCGGAGGGCTATATATATTTCATTGGTTCATGGATCATTAGGAGGCACATAATGGTAGAAATAATTAGCTTGCAAGTTCTATACTGCCAGAGGAGTCATAATTCGTGTAGGGTAGCAAAGCCATACATGATAAGCAAGGGGAACATGCAACATACGTAGCCGAGCGTGTCAACACTGCATACAACAGCTCTATCCAGCAAATTTTCTTATGATTTTGCTTTATTCTATTGATCAGATTTGCCAAGTCATTTTTCCTTCGAGGTATTCAGCATTGCCAAATTTATATATTTACCTAAATTTAATCTTGACCCAATTTGCTCTGGTCAATACATGCATGATGCCTTTTCTTTTCTATAAACTGGATGTAGGGTTAGTTTACTATGCCGATCCGAGTCAGCGTCAGGCGCGCCAAGCTCGCCGTCCACATGCCTCCTCTTCGTCTGCAGCCGCAGTGCCAAATCGCTCCCCATCCGAGCAGGTAGCACCCAGTTCCCACCTTGTAACCGTTCGCTTTTATTCTGTCCATGTTTCCGTCCTCTCATCTTTGCCGGTGGGTCAGGCCTCGGTTGCTATTGTTTGATTCTGTTGGTCAAAACTATTTCATAGGCACTTCTATTACTTTGGGTTGGTATATATGGTAGGGTTTTCCCAGTCACGACGTTGTAAAACGACGGCCAGTGAATTGTAATACGACTCACTATAGGGCGAATTCGAGCTCGGTACCCGGGGATCCTCTAGAGTCGACCTGCAGGCATGCAAGCTTAGTTCATCACTGAAATAATTATGAATATCAATCCAGTAAAGGTATGATGTACTCATGACTTTTCTTCTTTCTGTTTGGTCTTCAAGATATGTATGCCACCATGCAAAATATTTATCTAATAACTTCTCTATTGTCGTGCAACTATATCTTAACTTCTTGATAATGCAGTACATGAGGTTTGTAATATCTTCTAACATCTTCTATGAACTAGATAGTCACTAATTTAAATTGTGTGATAATACCCAAATGTCTGAAACACTGAGTATTCTGTTGTAAGCTGAAAATTTGAAATTTCACATTCCTGTTTCTGGAAAAACCATGCTATACTGCTATCTAACACAATGCTCTGTTGATCGATGTTTTAGTAACTTCGTGTATTATACTCTGTTGACGAAAAATCATGCTAAATCCTAAAAAACATGCTATACTACTACTACATTTATTTATTTTGTTGTATTCGTGTATTGTAACACAATGCTTTGTTGATCAGCATGTTAATAATTTCGCTTCCTAACATATGCCTCATCACTAATGGCGGCGACATGGAACAACACTTCTCTGATGTTAGTACTGTAAAGTAGAGAAAGTCATTTGCAAGCATGTGCCGTCGCAAATTTGGTGGGTACATTAGACATTAACAACTTGTATGACCTCACATTCGTTGGTGCTAATATTTTATGAATAAACATGAGTGTAAAGGTGGTTAAGAATTCTGATGGATAGTGATGGGGAGATATTTACCGAGGTTGCTAGGCGGGAGGACTTCCCTTTTCTGCAAGGACTTCTCTAGGTGGGTTGTTCTGATTTCATAAGATTGAAAGAACTGGACATTGAGCTAATTAGTCATGTGATTGGGCACTGAAAATGTTTCTCATATTAGTTTGTTAATGTGCTTTTACTTGTCGCAGTTTAGAAATTTTGTGTTTGTCTCGAGTAATTTTCTGCTCTGCTTATGTTAAGATTTTGTCTGGAAAATTTATGCAGCTCTTCGTTTGCACTTTAGATGACTGTGGGTGAAGCACTGAGTTGCGCCCTTGATGAGATGTCTGGCAATGCTTCTGTTTTCTTAATGGGAGAAGAGGTACCGCGATACCACCTGGAAGACTAAGTAGTAATATATTTTTCTTTCCTTTATTTGTGCCTCTAAATACTTGTCATTTCTCTGACAGGGTGGTTTGAATAAGAACTACTTCTCAGTTTCCATGTTTTTCGATATTGGTGCCTGTTTTTTATTTTCAGTTTTGCAGATTTTAATTATGGATCTAAGGATTCAAATTTGTTCCAAGCTTTTTGCTTGCAGTAAAACTCTTACTAGAGACAACTGGAAATAGGAAACCAAGTGAACTACCAGTTTTGTCTTGAATAATCACTACTCTGGTTTTATTATGGCATACCTAAATTTATTCTTAGAGAAAACTTGACATGCAGATTGGATTTGCTTATGTATTGTTTCAGTAACATGATTATATAGTAATCTGTTTATAACTATGTAAGAGCCAATAGGAGACAGAACATTGTAGCTTTATACTACTATTACAATTATACATGATTCTATATAGCTAAAAATATGTCCTGTTGTATTCAAACGAACAGATCCTTCTAATACAACAGCTATACATTGGCAGAGAGATAATATATACTGGTTTCAGTCAGATTTTGTTCTTCATGTCCATATATAAGTTCTCTTGTTATCACTTTGTGTACATCTTCAAATAGCAACTTAATTGGTGTGGAATTTATGTTCCTGGTTTATGTAGCTACATAAATATCAGGAACTATGTTGAAGTGTTTATTCCTTAGCACTTTTGATTTACAAATAAGTCTACTATTGTATAATCCTTGTAACTGAAGTTGGTTGTTCAAGCAAACACAATGTGCACTAACAGAAGATGGCAGGAACAATGGTACACATTCAAGTATGTATCTGCCAAAGTTGATTATGTTTAACTCTAGGCATTGGATTACTATGTAATGGTGTACTATTCTTTGAAGAATTTGTAGGAGGTACTAGAAAAATATGACTTGATGAGGGATGCCTTGATTTCAAAAACCAGCCTGAAAGAATTTAGTTTAGTAAAATATTGTATAGCCTTCTCGTAAAAGTTTGATACACTTTTCAAGAAAACAAACTTTGGCTAATCATTAAGATATAACTTTTCTCATATTTGAACAACAAGGTTATTTGAGTTCTGCTAAAAAAAGGTTATTTTTTGTAACTTTTGCGAACTTTGTGGAAAGAAGCTACAAATAACTGATTTCGCTGTCAAGTCTACAATTCAATGTTGATCTAGAGGGTGGAATCTTTAAACTTCATTGATGTTTTCTTGTCCGTTTTGATCTAATATCTGTCTGATGTGGTTTGTATAAAGCTTATGGTGGTATAATTAGTTTTGCTTTTTTTAGGATATAATAAGGTTGTAAATAGACGGAGACTGAATTAGTTCACATTACTTTGATGTCTATCGAGCCAATGGGACAACAAAGGTAGTTCCTTCGCACAATTTGAAGAATGTTATTTCATATTGCATGATATATCTGACTCATTTCAGTGGGCCTTCAGTTAATTTGAGGCATCCTTTCCTAGGATCTTACCTTGATATTCCTCTATTTTCTCCTATTAGTCCCATGCTTTTTTAAGAACTGAAATAATTATAACCAGTGTTACAAATGTTTGCTGAGGAAATGTCCTTGCAAAAAAGAACCGGAAGAAGGCTTTCTATCTTCACCAGTATTTCCTTTTGTTTCTAATTGTTGGCTCATTCCTATGGCCTAAGAGTAAGGATTAATGCTTTTGATATCTGATTTGAGAAAACAGCATCATAGAACGTAAGTAGAAGGTAGACTGTAGCATTGATCATTGCTATTTTGTACATAGACAGTTCAACGAACTGCTCTCGGAGGGGATGTTGAGGGTGACGACGCTGTAAAGCTTCGCCGGAGCCATTCCAGCTCTTTCAAAGCCACAAGGTGAGCCGAAAGTCCGTGTATATTTGATCGAGCACACTCGCTTCTCTCATAATTCATATAATCATTAGAAGCTCAGAACCAGTTATGCCACATATATGAAGTGGAATTCATTTGCAGGCAAGGAAGCCGAGGAACCAGGACGCCAACGGTGCGGAGCCGTTTGTCATCGAGAGGACTAGGGCTGCCATCAGGGACCTCTAAACCAAGCTCAACATCTCCCTCGCGCCTCCATCAACATCGTGTCCCGGAGGGCCGTCGCCGTCCGTGACGGCGAGCTACTGCCGCCGCATCGTCAGCCGCACGGTTAGAGGGAGGCATCAAGGGCCTGCCACCGCTGTCGGGGCCGACATGCGTGCAATTTCTATTAATGTATCTTATGTTGCCAAATAGCAACATGCTCCTGTCGATCCTATATCATTGTGGGCGTGGCATTCCAGTTTCTTCCTCAGATGATGTTCCAATATAGTAAGTTCCATCAAGAATTGCATGTACATGTGCTGCTATCTTGATCCAAAAAGTAAAGTAAAAAAGGGCGTTCATCTACCTGGCACCACCCAGATGCCCCTCAAGCGGCGCGCCACGGGCGCGCCCCAACTACTAGTAACTTGATCAATGGTAGAGGAACCAACACCTTTAGGGCGGTAAAAGTATACGCCCATAAGAAAAAGCATAAACATCAAGTGAACTAATTACTATCATTGATACAAATTAAAAACTCACCACTTCGACGAGGCGAAACCCCTTTGAGAGACATAAATGACTGAAAACGATATATCATCTATTCACCTTCACCAAATTGAACACGGGCAGGAGCAGGCATACCAATATTTTTACACTACCGTTGTTTCAATTTGTGGTGTTGATTCAGTCCCCTGGGCTGTTTGATTCCCTCGATATTAAATGATAGGTGCAAACACTCCCGTTATGGGCACCAATAAAAATATATCTTCATTTTCTATTTCTACAACATGAAATGAAATTGGAAAATACAATACATTAAAATGGGTTCAACAATACCCTGCATATGCATATGCGACTGGCGCACACACACACACACATACTTTCAATTCAATTTCAGTTCGTTCACTACTTGTCTACTTCATACACAGAAGTACCGCAAAAGTGAAGAACACTGTACAAGAGGAAAGACATCAAGGTGAGGCAAAAGGCATTCAGGACTCAGCACCAGGCAACCAGTTAGGCAGGGAAGCAGGGGACAGCGCGCAGCGGTGAACAGCGGCAAGCCGACAACAACGGAGCAGCACGGCAAGGGCCGGAGCCGCGCACTGGCGCACAGAAGGGCGGCAGCCAGGACCAGGGGGAGCTGGGGGCTTCCCAGAGAAGTTGGGGGGGGATGTCGGTGGTCTGTGTAAGGCGCCACAGCCAAGGCCGGCGGATGGTAGACAGCAGCAGCCTGGACGGCGAAGCGGCAGCGTGACCGCGCAAGGGTTAGAACCGAGTGTAAAGTGAAAAATTGCGGGGTATAAGATGCCAATATTTTTCTCAAACGAATAAACATTAATACAAACTGAGAGGGTCTACAGCTGCAGTTTTTTTGTCTGGGGAGAATGAGAAGGAGAGATGCGCTGCATGAGAGATTCCCCGCCCCAACAAAAGACTTACATTTATTTTTCTTATACCATTTTGAATGGCTCATAACTTTTTAACCAAAAATTCATTTTTGAACTTTTTACATATTTGAATTCATGGCGAATAGACCTTTAAAACAAGACCGACTTTTAATATATTTGAATGAGTTTAAAATATCGATTTCACACATTTCACACATTTTATGATAACATATTTCAAAAAAAGATTTTATAATAACATATTTGTCTCATTTTAAAACAGATTCCACACATTTTCAAATAGATTTCACTCATTTCATCTAACATATTTCACTCATCTCAAACAAGATTTTATATCAGATTTCACACATTTAACATATTTTATGATACCATATTTCACTCATTTCAAAAAAGATTCTATACTAACATATTTCTCTCACTTTACTAACACATTTCTCTCACTTTAAAATAGATTTCACACATTTTCAAATGGACTTCACTCATTTCATCTAACATATTCCACTCATTTCATATCAGGTTTCTTGTGAAATAGGCTGATTTCACATATTTCTAGTGAAAAAAAATGTTTGTTTCACATTTTTTTAGTGAAAATGGGTTTGTTTCACATACAAAATGTGAAACGTCAAAATTTAAACGTGTTTGAAATGTATTCAAGATTGGTCAAGTTCTAAAGATCTTGGCGCTAACAATTCAGATATATAAATTATTTTGCAAACGAACTTATATTTGTAAAGATGTGAGTGGTTTAAATTGTCTAAGATGAAATAAAAGTGCATCGATTTGTTCGGGGTGAAGACAGAGAAGAGATGCTGCATGCATGCGGAAAAAAAGTACTCCTAATAGTTCTTCCCTGACATGCATGTTAGTGGCTGTGATAATACATCTGAGTGGGCCAGCTGTTACACTAATCTTGACGAACAATGAATGGATGGATATCTGCCGGTAGGTACCGCTAATGCTCAAACTGACTTATTTGTAAAAAAAAACACTCAAACTGACTTTCTGGAACTTAGTGTCTATGGGAGCTCCTTTTTTTTTAGTAGAGTCTATGGGAGCACCTATGTGGCTGGTTCCTATTTGGTGCCTTAAGCGCCCGTTAGTTTAGAGTAAGACGCCACGACCAACCCACCAAATCCTTTCATGTGATTGTTTGCTTGTTTTCCCTTCCTTTATTTCTTTTTCTTTTCTATTTCTTTTCCTTTTTTTAAATTCGCGAAACTTTTTGCCTTCACGAATATTTTCTGCAAATCGATGACAATTTCTTGAATTTGATGATTTTTTTGAAAATTTGATGAACGTTTTTTAAATCCGATGAACTTTTTTCAAATTTGATTAACTTTTTCCGAAATCGATGAACTTTTTCCAAATTCGGTGAACTTTTTTCTGAATTCTGTGAACTTTTTTTGAATTCGGTGAACTTTTTTCTGAATACGGTGTACTTTTTCCGAATTTGATGAACTTTTTTTCGAACTCGTTGAACTTTTTTCGTATTTGGTGAACTTTTTCTGAATTCGATGAAATTTTTTCTGAATTCTGTGAACTTTTTTTGAATTCGGTGAACTTTTTTCTGAATACGGTGAACTTTTTCCGAATTTGATGAACTTTTTTTTGAACTCGTTGAACTTTTTTCGTATTTGGTGAACTTTTTCAGAATTCGAAGAATTTTTTTCTGAATTCTGTGAACTTTTTTTGAATTCTATGAACTTTTTTCTGAATACAGTGAACTTTTTCTGAATTTGATGAACTTTTTTCGAACTCGTTGAACTTTTTTTCAAATTCGGTGAACTTTTTCGGAATTCGATGAACTTTTTTCAAAGGACCAGAGTACATACTGTAGCAAACCAGTTCATTTTCCAAGAAAACCAGTACGTACTGTAGCATTTTTTTAGCAAGCCAAAAAAAGTGATCGAGCAGGCAACTTTTTTTAGCAAGCGACACAGCTAGCGAGTGAACGGCAGGAGTCCACGATCGAGTGACGGCAGCAGCCAGCGAACGAGCAGCGGCAGCCAGCGAGCGTTGCTGGGCCAGGCCCATGCAAGCGACTCAGCGGGCGCTGGCTTGGGTAACGGGCGCTAAAGGCGCCAAGGAGGAGCTCTCCCTATGTGACGCTCTTTGCGTCAAAGAATCCACGTTTCGCATAGGGGCGGATCACCTGGGCCGGCCCATTTGGCGTCCGTGAGGTGAAAAACTGCGAAAAAGAACGCTAGGATTCGAACCGCCAACTTGTAGTAATGTGCGGGCTGTGCTAGCCAGTACGACAGACAGATCTTGTGATGGGTTAGCAGCGCAACAATTAAGGAAACAATTGACAGCGGCAAAAATTTAAAAGATTCACAAAAACTGAAGTCCCACTGAGGGATCTAACCGAAGACCTCCTGCTAGTGCTTTTCTTTTTGAGGGATCGAACATTCGCAAAAACGTGATTTTATTTTGGAAAAAACTAAACTTTCCGTAACGCAAACATTATCAAATTTGTGAACAAAATTTTGAAACCTCAAACATTTCATGAAATACGAACATTTTTTGGTTTTCAAATATTTTTTGAAAAAAGGATCAAAATAGTAAAGGTGATCTTTTTTGACATTTGGAAGAAATTTTAAAAAGACGCAAAACATTTTCTGAAAAAAGGAACAGAAATTGAAAATGAATACATTTTTTGAAATTACAAACAATTTTTTCAAAAACACGAATATTTGTCGAAATTGCATGTACATTTTCCGAGTTTGTGAACAAATTTGGAAAGCTGGAACTTAGTTTAAATTCTAGATTTTTTTTGAATTTGTGAACATAAAAATAAATATGCGTGGCAAAATTCAAAACATGGAAAAATTTGAATTCAGGGAAAAATTTGAAATTACGAATATCTATAAAATCCGCGAAGAAGTTTTCAAAGCATGACATTTAAAAAAAATTGATTTTTTTAAAGAGAGAACATTTTCTTATTTTTTTATTTCAATGTAACATTTTTAACTTATGGAATTATAAAAAATTGTAATAGAAGTGAACAAATATTAGAAGTTCTAAAATTTTATGGATATTATGAACAACATTTCAAAACAGGAACATTTTAAAAAATCAATAAAATCTAAAAAGTGTAAACTATTTAATTTTCTGAATCATTTGTTGAAAAGAGAAATATAGGAAAGAAAATAAAAATTGACGAAAAGAAAAGAAAAGGAGAAACAGAAAAAAGGAAAAAAAGAAAAAGAAAGGAAAAAAGAAAAATAAAAAAGTGAGAAAGTAAAAAAGAAACAGAAAAAGAAGGAAAAAATAGAGAAACGAAAAAAACTGAATAAAAACCCGGTTCAGGATCCTTTTAGAAGGTTCCCAAAACCGGAAAAATCCAGCTGAAACCTTCTGGAACATTCCCAAAACCGGGATCAATGGAAGACACGTCTTGCTTCTAAATGGCTCGGCCTGTCTCAGTCGATGCTTCTGCGACACATCAACATTTTGATGCAAAATGTGTCAAATAGGAAATCTGAGTGTCTGGTTGCGTGCCTCTGTGTTGAAGTGTGTGGATCAGTGGGACTAACGAGCCAGCCCATATGGGGTTTGGGCTTGCCTTTGACTGGGCTATACCCCGGGCCTATATAATAATGTATACAGATAGTAACTATGGAAAAATTCCACGCCCCGGGCCTGGGCCCTGGGTACCTGGGGCCCAGCTCCACCGCGGCCATGCAAGTCCAAAGACAGTCACGAACGACCAAACAAAACTACAAAGCAAAAGTGTATGGCCATATCGTTTACAATTTGGCTCTAGATTTTACTAGTGTTGTCTTTGCCTTTTGTTCTAGAGAAGCTAATGAGGTAGCAAAAAGTTTAGCTAAGCATTCTTATTGTACTAGACCATGTTCAAGAATTCATCCGATTAACCAGTTAACTTGCCGATTAATCCCTACTCATAGGGTCACCGAGTAGCCGATAAACCGAAAGATCGTCCGATTAATTAATTAAATGGTCGATTAACTTGCCGATTAGCCGATCAATCCCCTACTCGCTAGCCAACCGAGCAGCTATCAGTTAACGATTTCCTCAACAATGCTACTAGATCCTCCTACTCTTCGGATACTATTGGTGACTTTATTCTCTTGGACATTGTAAGCGATATGGCTACCATTGAGGAATAAAGTCTCTTATTTTCAAAAAAGAAAGTTGCCATGGCAATGTCGGGGGCATTAGAGTCCCAAGACTCAGATAAGCTAACACTAAAACAATGTTTTGATAGACTTTATTTTGCCTCAAATTATAAACGAGATGGCCATTGTTTGAGAAATAAAGTTTTGATGACAACAGAAAATTGCCATCCAATGTTACAAAACTTGTCATGACCGAAAGTGAAAATTGCCATGTAGCACACACAAATACCAATGATTTTTTTACAACGATTGCCATTTGCATGATTTGGACCCAATGATTGTGGAGGTGTTTTCAAGACCTCCTAATCAGAGAATGTTCTCGAGTTATCATTTCTCTACAAAATAAATCCCATCGCCTGCCCTCTAGTAGATCCATTGTTGCTTTGACATCCAATCAAATTTTCATGTGGAAACAACAAACATTGTGGTCTCATAGCATAGATTTTGTTCCAGTCTCCCAAAAAATCACAATATGTGTTGTTTTCTCATGAAAATTTGCACGCGTGTTGGAGACATGAACATATTTAGTATATATAATATTATTTTTAGCCCATACCAAAAAAATTGGATATATTTTCTCATTTTACTATTCACCTGGTGAAGCCAAAATGATGTCGTGTCAATTAACTTATCAACTTAAATTACAGTTATTTCCAAAAAATAAAGCGGCAGTTACATCATAAACTAACAATGGCAATTTTTTGGGGGAAATCAAAAATCAAATTAGGGGGGCATGCAGCCACAACTCTTGTCCATTGGAACTAACTCTTGCGCAACCGGTTTGATTCATGATTGCCTTTATTCAAATATAACCCTGCCAAAATCATGATTCACCTCTCAGTAGTCTTCAAATTACGGAGCATGCGCCGTGGAATGGCATTGCCACTATTCATTGTCTCCAGTCCTCTTCCACACTAACCATTTGGCTGTACTCATGTGTCAGTGAAGGCGACAAGTATCCTACGGACCGATGTTTGTCCTCCCATTTGATTCCTTTATTATGGAGAACACTTATTGTTGGCTAGGTGCAATACGCGCAAGATCTTAAAAAGTAACTTTTCTTTTTTTTTGGGGGGGGGGGGGTCATCTTCCAAAAGGGAGACATTGTCTTCTAGAAGCACCATCCTCTAAGACCGATGTATGAACAAGGGCCAGATGATTACTACTATGTCAAGAATACCTACATTTAGGTAAAGCTGATGAAGTAGGCGAATGTTCCTATTCTCACATAATTGAAAATTCATGGCTGCTTCACCACCTTCTGTGCGGATGTAGGTTCGTGAGTTTTCTCGAAGTACTCACTTACAATGAGTTTGGTAGATAGTATGTTTCTACTTTTTCTATATGTCAAGTGGGTATGATTCCCATGTTACTTTTTGATCGAAAAGAGAAACCACACAGAATATCTTTAGTTGACTAGAACAACGCCCATGCGTCGCAACGGGATATAAATATTGTATTACATTAGCTTGTGTTTACCTGCCCATATTATGCCATTGTGTAAATAAATGCTCATTAAATTATGTCCATGATTTACATTATATTTTGATCAGAAGTGATTTACCTGTCCATGATATGCGATTGTGTAAATAAATGTTAATCAAATTCTACCCATGATTTACCTTATGTTTTGATAAGAAGTTTGGCAAGTAAATTAAAGTAGAATTGATCCAGAAGGTTAAATTAAGGTGATTGCTTATTATACGGGGAAGTTTGGACGAAGGAGTGATGGGAAGAAAGGTGAAACGGAACCTTACATTCTTTTTAAGTAATAGTAGAGACTTTGCAACAACATTGGTGTGAAAACCATGGTACTGCTGACAGAAATAGAGGGCATAGACCTTGAACTTACTTTTTTTGAGAATCAATTCTAATTGGTATTAGGAAACAATTCACCGAAACAAGTTATTTCATACCCACACCCACACTTTGCTTACTTTATTGCTCGTGGGTTGGGTAGAGATGATTAGAGCATCACAAGCACACAAAGCATATGCCTTATCATGGTATGTTCCCGCTCCCGAATCCAAAGTCCGGAGGCATGCCAGCTATCACCTTCTTGACCGACGGCCTTGCCAGCAGCGCCTCCCACCATGCCTTTACGTGCGGATACACATCGAGCACAACCGCATGCTCCGTCGCCATGAAATAGCGCATGAAGGAGAAATGGGTGAGGTCGGCGAAGCTGACGAAATCACCGGCCAAGTACTTGTTGCTTGAGAGCCTCGCCTCATACACCTCCAGCAGCTTCTTGAGCTTCTCGACGCTCTCATCGACGAGGCCCTGGTCGACGTCCCTCCCAACGAACGGGTTGATGATGCAGTTAAACACGATGGGCTTGAGTACGGGCTCAAGCTGGTGGGCATCCACGTCGACCCATACGTCCACCATCGCCGACTCCTTGAGGCTGCCCGCTCCTAGAAACTCGGGCTTGCATTTGCGCAGAATATGCCTTGCGATGGCACGGGATTCTGATGAAAAAAAATCACGTAGAGAAATTAGTAACACTCATTTTTTTTTGTCACGCCCACCAAATTTCTTAATAATTCATAGAAAAACATAGCTACTGAATCAAAACAAAATAGTGTTAAAAAATCAAATAAAATAAAAAAAAACCATGAAGGCTTACGGTAGAGCGTCAGATCGCCGTCCTCCAGCACCGGGATCTCGCCGAAGGGCTGCAGAATTGTTGGACGGGAACAGTGTTAGTAGTAGTAGGTGACCTTGGCCACGCAAACGCAGTTGATCATCTCTCTGTTTCTTGCTTCCTATACAGAACTAAAGTAGCAAAGCTGAACCAGATAGGGAGAAGCGCAGAGCACACGTACGTTTCTGGCGAGGTGCTCCGGCAGCCGGTGGTCGCCGCCGTTCCTGCTCATGGGCACGAACTCGTACTCGGCACCGGCCTCCTCCAGGCAGACGAGGACCCGCGCCATCCATGGCGACACCGCCCAGCCGTACACCTTCATAGGCGCCATCCCTTCTTCTTCTTCTTCTTCTTCTTCTTCTTCTTCTTCTTCTTCTTCTTCTTCCTCTGTGTTTGCAGTGCACTACTATGGGTCCATTTATGTACTTCATCATCGAGCACTAGTAGTACTGTTGTTCATTTAGCACGCCGGCAGTCCAAATCCAAAACAATATTCTAGCTAGGAGTATTGGGGTTCCCTGTATGCAGTCAAACTTCTGTTTTTTAGGCGACGCCGATCGTCACTGCTTGCGTGCGCAATGCAGTCCATTGGTTGGTAGGTGAGCAAAATTGGTCCATCGTGCCAAGTAAATCTATTCGAGGAAGCCAACCACGTGAACAAGCCGAAGCACTTTTTTTTTAAATTAATAATAGGAAACTGCCATTTTTATTTGGGCCGGGATCAGGCGTAGGATTTTTGGGTCGGGCTTAAGCCCATCCATGGAAAAATTGAGTAACTCATAGCCTTTTTTACAATAATGTAACTGACGTTTCTAGAAGAAGAAAAGGCAAGATGTAACTGACAGTTAATATCCTAATTACTAGCCTAATTAAATGAAACAAGCATTAGCATTTGATAAAAATATCCTAGATATAGCTGTAACCTGTAAATAGTTGTACTCATCCTCAGGGTGCCTCTGCCTATAAATAGACATCATGTACGCTTTCTCCATATAGTATTGTGCGGCGCAGACAAAATTACCCCAGATTAGCATCTCTCTCCATCCACATACAACCAACAAGATCCATGAGGCCACCGGCAGCTCTTGTGGTCGTAACCGCCGTCCTTCTCGTGTTGTGCGGTGTCGACGCGACCGTGGAAACAACCTGCAAGGCGGCGGCCGATGAGGATGCGCATGTCAACTACAACTTCTGCGTGTCGAAATTGAGAAAGCACTACCAGAGCTCCGACGCAGACACATGGGGCCTGGCCAAGATAGCCGCTAACATGGGCGTCAACAACGCCTATGGTGCCATCCATGACATCGAGCGCCTACTAGCGAAGCCGAGCATGGATGCCAAGACGAAGGTCGCCCTTGGGCAATGCCAGGGGCTGTACGACAACATGAAGTTCGCGTTTGCTGGAGCCTACGACGAGATCAACGGCCGGAATTACGCCGCGGGGAAAGAGGAGGCCGCAAAGGCCGTCTCCCTGGCGCACCAGTGCGATGATGCCTTTGTGAAGGCCGCCGTCCCGTCACCTCTCAAGCAACGTAGCCTCTACTCCGTGCAGACAGCGATAGTTTGCACGGCCATCACTAACCTTATCAAGTGATGAATAGCATCATGGATCCAAATCGTGGGAGAGTTTAGAGGTCGGATCAAACTTGTAGCGATTACTACTCTGAACCTTTGTAAGGTACATGCAAGGAATAAAACATGTTTTTATTAGTTGTGGGTTTATTTACATGCCTAATAGAGTTCTCAATGCATTTTGATTTGCTTTCTGCTCTTAAAAAAACATGCATTAACCATCACATGCCCTTTCAATGTGCTATATTTATTTTTCTTGTAACGCAGCCAAAGAATTGCCTTATACCCTTTCAATGTGCTATATTTATTTTTCTTGTAACGTAGCCAAAGAATTGTCTTATACACTTTCAATGTGCAATATTTATTTTGCTTGTAACGTAGCCAGAGAATTATCTCATACCCTTTCAATGTACTACACTTTATGTCACTAAAATAAGAAGAGTTGAACAAAGAAGAGGTAAACCCAACAAAGACCAAAAAAAAAACCGTTCTCTCAACATAATGGCACTTAAGTGTTTCCGGCTGGTGGGGACCCAATTTCTGGCGTTGTTCTTGATCTTAAATGTACCATATAATTGCACATATATAAAAAATACCAAAATGTCTATTTCTGTAGCGTCCTTCTTGATCTTAAATGTACCACATAATTCTGCATATGGACGGAACCAAAATATATTTATATGGTGCTAGTCATCACAATGTTTCATTTTTCATGATAAAATCAGAACAAATTTCTTGTCGAAGGTTTAATTCCATATTCTTCTTGAGTTTTTTTAGATTAGGTTATTCTTGAGATTGAGCATTGACATTTTGGCATTAGAGTAAACTTAGTTCTACTTTTGTGTGGGCTCTCATGCCCTCAAGAACGCCGGGCCAAGAACGATCACCGTCCACGGACGCAGCCCAGCCTTTTATTTCATTTGCTTATTGGGCTGGCCCTCGAGGCCCTTTACCGTGCATAAGTATCTTTTTTCAAGAGCACGGTTAGGTGTACCATATCTTTAGAGAAGGCGGAATCGTAAGTTTAAAATGACTACCACTCACTGCGAACAACGAGCATAGCACGAACACAACACCCAGGCTCAGTGGCGGAGCCAGAAATAAAGCAAATCCCAGGCCAAAATTTTCTTGGTAACATGGGATTTTTTGGCATTATAACAATATCTCATACCATTTCTGAAAAAAACACCACATGCAAAACAAACAAAATAAAGTTAAAATTCTCAAGAAATCTAGAATGTAAACTCAATGCTCAATGGTTCAACGTAATAGATAAAACATGACATAGGTACAAATAATAATATGGGGATACAAAAAAGTACCAAATCAATTGGTTACCTCATATGTGCCTCCCATACACTACTAGGGAAAACCCTAGTAGTAGCGCGGGTAATTGCCTAGCAGTAGCGCGGAGGCCTGCGCTACTGCTAGGGCGCTACAACTAACTTTTAGCAGTAGCGCGGGTGGTAGCGCGGTTGCCACCCGCGCTACTACTACTTAGTTGTAGCGCGTTTCAAGGCCCCGAGCTACTACTGACTAATTGAGAATTAAAAAAAATTCCATCCATGGCGGCTGCTTTTGCTGGGCATCGTCCTCTCCATCCATGGCTGCTACTTGTCCTGGAGGGGATGAAGTTGTCCGTGGTGATGGTGCTTCCCCACCCAACTTGTGCCCGTACCTCTCGTCTACTGCTGCTACAAGAGAAGAGAAAATTATTAGAAAGAGGAATAGAGAGATAGAGAGAAGTAGGAGGAGGAACTCACCGGTGGCCGCCGGAGTTGGAGCTGACGCCCGAAACCCTAGATGAAGCTCGATGACCTGCTGCTGCTTGTCATGGGACCCTTGACCCGGTGAGGAGGTGCAAGTGGCTGCGTCCATGGCGGATCTGGCCGCCGCCATGGATGACGCTTTGCTGGTTTCCGTCTCCTTCCACCAGCGGAGAAGAAGGAGCATGGAAGGGGAGGGGAGGGGTCTGCAGTGCCGTCGAGGATGGAGGGGAAGGGGAAGAGGAGGTCGCCAGATTTTTGAGTGCCGCCGAGGTGCGAGGCCGGCAGTGGTGGTGGGTGAGGAAGGGAATGGTGAGTGGGGGGAGAAGGGGAATCAGAAGAGTGTGGGTTTGGATTTGGGCCTCGGCACGCTATGTGTACATATGTCTTGGTGGGTCGATAGTAGTAGCGCGGGTTTATACCCCTCGCTACTACTATGGCATGTCCCGGGTGGGCACGGTAAAGACCACTTAGTAGTAGCGAGGGTTATAAACCCGCGCTACTACTATCAACTTAGTAGTAGCGCAGGTTTATACCCCTCGCTACTACTATGGCATGTTCCGGGGGCGCACGGCAGAGACCACTTAGTAGTAGCGAGGGTTAAAAACCCGCGCTACTACTATCAACTTAGTAGTAGCGAGGGGTAAAAACCCACGCTACTAGTAAGTAACAGTAGCGAGGGTTATAAACCCTCGCTACTAGTAAGCGTCTGCCTATAAGTTTTTCCCTAATAGTGATAACTTGAACAGCGGTAGAGGAACCAACACCTTTAGGGCAGTAAAAGTATACTTCCATAAGAAAACGTGTAAGCATCAAGTAGACTGATTATCATCGATACAAATTTAAAACTTACCACTTCGGCGAGGTAAAACCCCTTTGAGAGACCTAAATGATTGAAAATGATATATCATCTATTCACCTTCACAAAATTGAACACGGGCAGGAGCAGGCATACTAATATTGTTACTCTCTCGGTTTGACATCGCACGTTGGTTGCTTGAAGTCAAAGGTGGTGGTCACATTTCTACCATTGTTTCAATTTGTGGTGTTGATTCAGTCCTCTCGACTATTTGCTTCCCTCGGTCTGAAGATCTGAAATGATAGGTGCGAACACTCCCGTTATGGGCATCAATAAAAATATATCTTCATCTTCTATTTCTACAACATGAAATGAAAGTGGCAAATACATTAAAATGGGTTCAACAATACCCTGCACATGCATATACGACTGGCACGCGCGCGCGCGTGCACACACACACACACACACATTTTTCAATTCAATTTTGGTTCGTTCACTACTTGTCTACTTCATACACATACATACTATAAAAGTGAAGAACACGGTACAAGTGGAAAGACACCAAGGTAAGGCAAAAGGCACTCATGACTCAGCACTCAGACAACCAGTTAGGCAGGGAAGCAGGGGATAGCGCGCACCGGTGAACAGCGGCAGGCCGGCACAACGGAGCAGCACGGCGAGGGTCGGAGCCGCTCACTGGCACGCAGCAGGGCGGTAGTCAGGACCAGGGGAGCTGGGGGCACAACCATGGAGCATTTTGGTCGGATCAAAATGCTTGTCATCACCAAGCTAGGGGATCAAAGTGCTTGTACTATTAAATGAAAAATAATAGGCTTTTAAGAATCTCTTGACTTGTGTATCGTGATCCTTTCTTGATATTATTTTGTGGAATAGGAAACCCTATTATTCTGCATACCGTGGGGAGGAGCAAGCTGGAATGGGCCCTCATTATGAGAGTAGTGATGATGAACCCTCTCACACTAGCGAGTTTGTAAATCTTAAAGAGTCTTGATTACAAATTTCTACAAAGGAAAATTGGAGAAGAAAATTGATATTTGATGGTAGTAGGACTAGTTTGGAATGTTAGATTATCCTCTGATAAGAGTAATGAAGTGGTGGATCAACACTGGGTAGATCTATTCAATGATTTTAATTAAGTAAAATCATCCTCTGATAAGAGTAATGAAATGGTGGTTGGAAATTAAAGGGATTATGGAGGTGGTTGACAAATACTGGAACTCTCCTTGTAATTGCAGGCATCCTGTTATTAAGTGGCAACCTAAAATTAGGAATATAATAAATCTGTTAGAGGATAGTGCTAATGTAGAGGTTGCCGAGAGTAAGTGTAAGCAACAACTTGTTGTTGAATATGATTTACTTGATACTATTTTTGAGATCCTATCTTTGTCCCCCCCCCCCCCCCCACACACACACATCTAAATATGGATTACTTGATATTATTTCTGAGACCAAGCATTTTTCTCCATCATCTAAACTACATATGTCCAAAATTGTAGATGAACTACAGAATATCTGAATAGTTAGGAGATCAAGTCCAGATAAAGATCAAGGGAGAGAGATATTCTCGAGGGTGAGCATAACATTGCATATTTTCATGCTCTTTCTTACCAGATGAGGAGGAAGAAAAAAAAATCACCTCTCTAGATGGCTCCCTTAGACTTTCTCATCATACCCATGATATCATTAAAGTTGTTGTCAATTACTATAAGGTTTATTTGATATAGAAGATTGCTTAGACCTGGAATTTACTGACTATTTTTGGGATGTATATCCCCTGAATATAATAGTACTTTAGATGATCCTTTACTGAACCTGAGGTTAAGGGTGTTGACTTTGGCTCCTGTGTAGAAGGTGCACCTTTGCCTGATGGATTTCCTTTCCGGCTCTATTAAATTTCTTTGATGTAATTTAGCATGACTTCATGGACATGTTCTCCACCTAGGATAAGGGAGAACTAGGCCTGTCTAGGATTGACTTATCTCTGTTTACACACATTGCTTTGATTAATTATATCTCTAAGACCTTCTCTAAGAGCATCTCCACTAGGCTCCCCAAGAGGCCCTTTTCTCTAACTTTGAGAGCGCCGACAGTGAAAAAAATCTCGCACTCACGCCCCCAGGATCGCTTTTTTCGCCGGTTTCATGCAATTTTAGCGCCGGCAGTATCACCCGAAACCCAGCCCCCAGGGAGGCATCTGAGAGCGTCAGCGGTTTGTTTATGCATGCAAAGGCCCACCTGCAGCCACATCTCCCCCTCCCTCGTCGCTTTCAGCCCGACCCCCACCTTCTCTCTCCCCATCCGCTTCTCTCTCCCTACTCCGCCCGCGGCCCAGGTGCCTCCCCGCAGCGTCGCCGCCCGCGGCTGGTGCCTCCCCTGTGCGTGGCCGGGGCGGAGCTCACGCGGCGGCTGGAGGTCAAGAAGCAGCAGCGGCAGGCCCGACCAGCGATGAGGTGGGGCGAGCGCGGCGGGACGGGGCGCGCGTGGGCGCTAGGGGCCGCCGCGGCGGCCAGGGTGGGGCGGAGCTCGCGCGGCAGGTCCGGCCAGCGATGAGGCGGGGCGAGCGCGGCGGGGCGGGGCGCGCGTGGGCGCCAGGGGCCGGCGCGGCGGCCAGGGTGGGGCGGAGCTCGCGCGGCAGGTCCGGCCAGCGATGAGGCGGGGCGAGCGCGGCGGGGCGGGGCGCGCGTGGCCGCCAGGGGTGCGCGCGGCCAGGGTGGGGTCGAGTCCGGGTTGACGTGGACGACGCAGACGCGGAACTCCACATCATGGTGACCCGCACGAGCAGGTCGGTGATGGAGGCCGCGTCGAAGTCCGGAGGGAAGGGCGCCTTGAAGGAGACCTTGGCGCGCTAGGCCTCGAGCGCGTCGCCGAGGGTGTTGACGCTGCCGCGGCCGTAGTCGTTGTCGACGTAGATGACGGTGGCCTACCTCCAGCCATAGTATGTCGGCGACGGCGGCCATCTGGGAGGAGTCATTTGCGCTGGTGCGTTCGTCGGTTGGGTGGGGGGGACAGTTGGAAAATTTGTCATTCCCAGAACAAAAAGTCCGCCGGTGCCTCCCCACGAGGCGGAAAAAAGGCCTCATGGGGGGTACAACGGCTGGAGATGCTCTAAGTGTGCTACCAATAGGTTTAGCCCTATATGCGATGATCTTAGTGCCCAAAACCAGACCGATTTCTTAAAAGGTAGATACATAGTTTAAAATGTAGTTGTTGCACATGAAATTGTTCATGATGCTAGGATAATAGAACTCATGGCTTTGTTTTTAAGCTTGATTATGAAAAACATTATGACAGATTTAGTCAAGTTTTTCTGTTGAAAATGCTTACTCAAAGGGGCTTTAGCCCCAAATGGGTTATTTAAAGGGAACCACTAGGGATCAGAGTATTGATCCCTAGCATTCCATCATACCGGCCCAACTCCATTAGATTATAATGCTTCAGCTTGTTGGATCAGTAGTGGAACCTGGGGTCTCCTCTAGGTAGTTTCCAAGTAATTTAATTGCTTCCTAAAACAAAGGGATCCAAGAATCATGGTGGATTAGTTAATTAGGTGGTCCCATCCATATTAATTGGAACAAAAAATGAATTATATTAGTGAAATTTCTGTTCCCAAGCTATTGTAATTTTGCTTATAATAGAATATAAATTTGCTTCCATGTAACAAAAAGATTGTCCAATAAAAAGTTATTTTTCTTTCCATGCAAAGAATTTTTTTACAAACACCATAGACTTCAAGCACAGTTAAAATGTACTTCATCTAACAATATATAGCAACATAAGTACCATCATTTACGAAATATATTTCTAGTGCAAATGATATTTGCTTCCATGTGAGAATTATTTGTTCCACGTTCTACAATAATATTTGCTTCCATCTACAAATACTTGTTGCATGTGCGACAATAGGACTGGGATCAGGTGACTTGCCTCTTGGCAGTCACACTGTAACATGCGGCTGTGAATCCAACGTTCATTTTAATCCAATGTACAGCAACGGTTGAAGGCAAAAGACGGCCCAGACTTCAGCGATTTAAGCCACGTGATTGGAATCCTGTCTGTTTTGTACTGGTTTGCAACACCTCTGACATCCGTCTAAACCTATGAATCTGCTTTTAAGGCAACCATAAATCAATCTCTACAAAAAGAAAGAACAAAAACTCAGCCAGATCAAGCACACATCAATCTTTATAAAATTCAAAACAACAAAAACTCCTCTTGTTCTATTGATTTTTGTAGAAATTAAGAGCATCTACAGCCGGGCTTTCATACGCGTCTCAAACGTCCGGGCAACCTGTCCGGTCACTAACCGATAAAAAAATCAACCCAATCGGACCTCTCGAACCATGGACAAGCGCCCGGGTAGGCCGTCCGATCATTGACCGGTCAAACAAAAATCGACTCCGGCTCCGAGCTCGATTACGAGGAGGAGATGGCCCTCCGCATTGCGCTGGAGCGGTCGAAGGTGAAGACCGGCGGCAGCTCCGAATAAGGAGCGTCGGCACAGCGCGGACGCTGGAGCTGGAACTTCCCGGCCCGCGCGCAGCGACGCCAGGACAGCACCGTCCGCACCGCCTCGCGCCATCTCCTCCCCACGCCGGCCGCTCCTCCACGTGGGCAGCGGTGGGTGCTAGTGCCTGCGCCATTGGCCCGCACACGCACTTCGAAATCGAAGGCGTGGCCGCGAGAGGCAGCGTGCACGCGGCGAAGCAGTGCGCGCGCCGCCGCTTGGGATGGAGGCGGAACCCGACGATGACGCGTCTCTTCTCGCATGGTCTACCGCCGGTCCCTCACGATGATGGAGACGAACGCTCGCTGTCTCCGGCGGAAGAACGCCAGGCGCTCTGGCTTGCTATTGAGCACTCGGCGCATGAGACGAAGGAGGCAGTCTGGGATCTAACTGTACAGTTTACTCTTGCCATTGCAGACCGGTGCGTGCTTGATCTAGCTGAGTTTTTGTTCTTTTGATTTTTGTAGAGATTGGTTCGTAGTTGGCTTAGGGCATCTTCAACCCGGGCAATTAAACCTCCTGCATCCGTCTGTACCAAGTGGTCCGAATGTAATTTTCTATCTAACACGGCATCTCATCCGTGCGTGGATCGGTCCGGTCATCTGTTTCGCCGCAAACTGGAGGCATACAATGGGGGCTTTGTGGATGTCCGGACCATTGCGTGTTGTTCGCTCATGACCCATGTCCTACTTTTTCTTGCCGACTATTGCACCTTCACTTTCTAGGGCTCACGGCCACCCTACATGGACACGGACACATGATGGTGAACAACAAGGACTTGTCGGACATTTTTGGGGGCTCACGACGGCTGGCGAAGATTTAGATTAGCTTAATTTTGAGGCGTTTTTTTAGTTGAAATATATCAAAAATGTCACCGCAAAAAAAAGAAATATATTAAAAATGTAATGAATTTGATTCTGAATTAGTGTCTGCGTACTTATCCAAACCGGCCCTTGTCTGTTTCAAGGGTGGGCGTCGGAGATGTCTTTAATAGCAAATGTATTTATATGGTAAAGGAAAAAAAATTATGTAGCTTGGTAAAAGAAAAATATATGTAGCTTTGTGTGCTTGATCTTGCTGAGTTTTTGTTCTTTTATTGTAGAGATTAATTTATGGTTGACTTAATAGCAGATTCGTAGGTTTAGAAGATGCATGCAGAGGTGTTGAAAACCTGTACACGACAGACAGGGTTCCAATCATGTGGCTTAAATCGCTGAAGTCTGGGCCGTCTTTGGCCTTCAACCGTTGCTGTACGTTGGATCAATAATGAACGTTGGATTTACAGCTGCATGTTACAGCGTGACTGCCAGGAGGCAAGTCACCTGATCCCAGTCCGCGACAATAGTATTTGCTTCCATATGAAAAAATATGTTTCCAGTGGTACTAAATTTTTCTTTGACATCAGAGAAATTGGTGTTGAATATAAAATTTTATATTTTACCAAGTGCACTCAATTTTACTTCGTTTGACTCAAGAATTTGCTTCCATCGTAACTGAGTGATGTTCCGATGGTACTACTACTGGTTGAAATGATTGTGCTTCGTCAATTCATATATAACATCTTCCCAAGAAATGGGCATATATTACAATGATTCATATATGCACATGACATGTTTCATACATGCTACAAATTTGCTTCCATCCAATAGCCAATATGTAAAGAAAATTTACAACAACATATTTGGCATAGGTATTGTCACAAAATATCTACATTAGAAAGCATAAGATGCACACTTATTCTGAGTTCACAAATTTATTGGCTTGCAACAATACATATGTACATAGAAGCACATTTGAGAAACCAATGAAGCATTAATAATAGGAAAAAGCCGCAAAGCAAACGTCTAAATCTAGAAGAACATATGAGCAAAACTCTCCTACAAACCATGTTGGAGCACTTCAAATTTGCATCTTGCACCGACCTAGCACATTGGATTGATATAAAATTGGAGCAGCTGAACTTGTTGTATCCGCCGGACCACCAAAACTTGGAGAAATAAGACATGGCTATTGTCACTGCAGATGGTAGGGCGCTGAAGGATGAGGGAAATGCAAGTGAAGAAGGGTGTCATCAGAAGGTGGAGGGTCGTCGCCGACTGGTTGAGAAGGTGCCGCTTGTGTAGGGCAGGTCGTCTCCATGGTAGAGGAGGGCATCAACTGGTTGGGATGACGCCACTCATGTAGGGGAGGTCGTCGGCATGGGTGGGGAAGAGCACCACACGGGCAGGTGGAGGAAGGTGTCATCGCCATGGACGAGGATGGCAAAGAGGATTTTCCGGCTATGGGAACATGACTTTCGTTCCAACCATAAATGAAAACCATGTTATTTCGGGATGGCGGTTAGGAGCAATTTCAGGATATTCGAAGCTAGCAAAGTTGGGCCATTGGATGGGGTATGAGATAGACGATACAGAAGACATCTAAGCGAAAGAAAAATATCAGATTACAAACTTAATTCGTTTTCTATTGTAGAATGCCTCTGTAGGAGTTAGAATCAATGATATAAACAATGAGTATTTTGTAGCCTCAAGAGGGGTCAGGTAGGGAGATCTTGTTTACCGTCTTCTCTTTAATATGGCAGCTGATGTGTTTTATAGAATGCTAATTAGATTTTCTCACCACCAGTGGTGGAGCTTCTTAGGGGTCAACCTGGGCCATGGGGTCGACACGTTCTACTAGGATCCACTACCAACATCTACTCGGGTCGTGTCCATGTGTACTTGAATCTATAAGGTCACACTCTTAAAGGAATGGAGCCTGCTAATTCAAATTAAGATCCAAATTAGATTGGGTTTATAGCTTTAACGAGCCTCTAGTGTAGAATCCCGTTAGGGAGTTTTATATAAAGGAGAGTGACTCACACGACATAGTGTTTTTAGTTTTGCCACACCCAACCGTTGTTGCCACTCCCTATGCCCTGAGGTTGCCCGTTTGGATCTAGCAATCCGGTGAGTGACGCTACTCCCTGCACATGTGGATTCCTTGGAGGAGTTGCACCTGCAATGCTCATACAAACCATTCGAGGGAACCATGACGAACCGTGACTACATGACTAGTGGTACAATATGATCTCGTGTTCTATCCCTGGTAGTATGATCTTGGTTGCCCGGTAGATGTTTTTAATATAGTGGTACAATATGATCTCGCGCGCCCCAATAGGACTCCTTTCAAATGGGAATATTTGTCGGCACGGGTTTGGTTTTTGGCCATCATCCACAATAAGTTATAGTAACATGTAAAACCGTTTTTAGATTAGTGACCGTACATTAGCATTTTATCTTATCATTTTTGAGAAAGGGGGTGAAACTCTCTGGCATTTGCACCTAAAATTTCCATATGTGCATAGTCCCTCCGGATGGGAATATAAGTCTGGCACGGGAATTTAAGTCATAGGAAACATGTCATAAAAAAATATATTTAGAAACTTCATTGTAATTTTAAGAATATTTTGTATGTCATACACCACAATTTTTGCTATTAAAACCGAAGACCTATGCCGACTTATATTCCCATCCGTAGGGAGTACCACATATTTCTACGTTCCCTTTATATTTATTAATTTCACATTAAAAAACAAATATATGGTAAAAAAATAGGACACTCGTATAAACTTCCCGCGAGCAGTGTGGTTGCTAGTGTATAAAATTTTCGGTGCTGTAACATTGAGGCCTCTGTATTTGTTACTTGGATGTAGTAATTATATTAAGCTGGTACTTAAAATTAACAGTCAATGGTCTAGTGGTAGAATAGTACCCTGCCACGGTAGACCCGGGTTCGATTCCCAGCTGGTGCAAGTTTTAATTATTTTTTTCCGCCTTCTGCTTTCAGCTGAGTTTATATCGAGCTAACATCCAATTGCTATGTCACAGCATTGGTTTGTGACGACTGACGAGGACCCAGTCAGTGGCATTGGAGGTTATATTTGATTCTTGATGCTGATCTGATCACAACTGGTCGTTCTTCTCCGTCCTCGTAATGGACCTTTTGGATTTTTTAGTTCAAACCGATCTTCTATGTCATGAGCATTGAGCTCGATCAGTTATATGCAGTGACGATAATAATAATGCTGCTACAACTACTGAGGCAGCAAGCATTGCAAATCTTACAATTGGTCATGATCTCTTTCAATAACCAGATAGTTAGGACACGACGGCATGCTATTAGAGCATCTAGAGCAGGGCGCTCCAAAACCGCCTCAAATGCTCGGACGAACGCCCCGATCACTATCCGGTCACGAAAATACGATCCAGACTGACGCCTCAAACGGACCTCAAATGTCTGGGTTAACGGCACCTCTCATATCCAGTTCAAATATGGGCGGATATGGAACGCCCGGGTGCGTCCGTCACGTCGGTCCGTGCCCACGCCGGTCCACCTGATCCCACATATATTTCTCCCCATTGGTTCACCGGACCACCTAGCCACTTCACTCCACTCCTCTTCACTCCTCTCTGCCACCCAAGCAGCCTTCAAAAAGGGGAAAGTTTGATCAAGTTGAAAGCAGCCTTCAAAATTCTGCCAGTTCTAGTGATCTATTCATGGGAAGATGGCATGAGAAAGGGAAAATTCAGACTTACGCACCAGATTGAGAAAGAGAGCAGGTTGTCCTCATTCGGTTGCTTCTTCCATGAGTAAAGGGCAGAGGTTGATCAACTTGAAAGCAATATGATGTTCCTAATTCCATCGATTCCAGTGAGCGGTTAATGGGGAAGATAGCAAGAGAAAATCAAACTTTAGAATTATGTACAAGATTGAAGAAAGCAAACTTCAGAATTAGGTACAAAATTGAAGAACATAGCACTTCGTTCTTGGCGATCGATTCCTTCACCAGAACGCGATTGAAGAACAGAGCAGGCCGTTCTCCAGCCATCCACTCCTTCACAAGAAGGCGCTCGCCCGCCTACGCCTCTACTCGGACCAGGCCGCCGCACTGCCGGCGCGCGCGTCCCTTGCCGCCGATGGGATCTCCCGCGCCGACCCAGCCAACTGCACGCCAATCTTCGAGGCGTCGGCGTAGTGACAGCGCAGGGGCCTCCATCCCTGTCTCCGTTGATCACGTCCTTCACGCTAACGCGCGACCAGATCGAGGAGATCAAGGCCACGGCCACGGTGCACGGCGGACTATACTTATCGGCGTTCGTGGCGGCGGCGGCCGAGCTCCTGGAGCGTTGAGCAGGAGGGGGAGGCATAGGGCGATGGGCGGTTGGTCGATGTCGAAGTCACCGCGGAGGTCGGGCCTGGGGTTGGAGAGCACGTAGGAATAGGGATGGGATGGGTCGTGAGGCGCTGATTGGGGGGCTTTTCGTTCACAGGCAGAGTTTTCGTCCGCTGATTTGAATTGCTAAACGCACTTCTCGTGAGGGATATTGTTATCTCGACGGTTAGATCTAACTGTGTGAGTCTGATTGGATGGTTCTAATTGCTTCGGGTTGTTGTGTGTACATTAGACGGGGACGCATAGGGATGAATATGTTTGCTTATTTAATAATAATAGTAAAGATGATTAATGTTGGACGGACTAGCTAACATATATAGTATTTTTTTTTTGCGGGGAACATATATAGTAATTAAAGGGGAAGAATATGAGATCGCCAGAAAAGAAGCATCACGTATTTTCCAAAGAAGGAATCCGTGGAAGAATACTATCTACAAAATGATATTTTAGATTTTCACCCCATATCGAAAGCATGGGAATTATCTCGCGTTCTTAGATAGTTAGATTTGTCACGCCTGAAACAACATATTTATGCATCCACCTAAACTAAGGCGTGGTACTACCATGTGAATTTTGGGAAAACATCATAGTGACCAACTTAACATGCAGCTATATCTCAAGCTACACTATGTCGATAGAAACAAATAGAAACGCCTCAATGTATATGCACGCAAAATGATCAGGTACAGTCATACAGGCATGTGAAGAGCTTCATTAGCAAGAGATCCTGGAGAAATTTTACTGTCAATCTACATATTCAATCTTCACACACAAAAATTTAGGAGTGGCATTTTTTTAGAAAAGGAGGATCACCCCAGCCTTTGCATATGAGTGATGCATGCAACCATATTATTATTCACAAAATACCTTATAAAAAATACAACAGTAAGTCTGAAGCCACCGTCCAGACGACAACTATCGCTACTCCTATTCAGCTGATGAAAGGATGTTGATAGTCCGGGCCTAATACCACAGACCTCGCAGCCAAGCCTAACATCTAAGACCTGAGACCCCAACCAAACCACATGCCGGGTATGGGGCACACATCGGTCCGACGCGCTCTCAGAGGCCGCCGCCGCCAACTGCCACTACTCCATCTTCAGAGATGTACTGCCGCATTATCCTTGCCCGGTCTAACTGCCGTCAACGCCACCACGACGCCCAACGGCACCACCACCCCGCGCGCGAAATGCTGAGCACATCGCGGTCGCTGTAGGTACACCTTAGCACCATGTCGCCAAGTACCACCAGCTGACACAGCTTGAAGTCTCTGGATGATCTGTCGTGCGTAGCACCTGCCGACCAGGCATGACAAAGCGTAGCACCTGTCGGCCAGGCATGACTTGACATCTCCACCGAAGCTCCGTGCAAAACAAAGCCGCTCCATCTCCTGCCTCTGACCACCAGCACTGCTCCACAAACGATGCTCCCAAGAGAGAAACGTCACCATAGTGCCGCCATCGGCCGATCTGGAAGACCAGATCCTAGGGTTTCCCCCAGAGCAGTACGAGTGGGTCGACATAAGTCACACAACGATGCCTTCATCAAGATAACAACGTAGAACGCTGCCATCGTCTGCTGTCGGCTCGGTTTTCACCGGCAACTTTGTATCCCCGACTCGCAGCCAGTAATGGATCACGGATCCGGAGATCCGAACACCCAGCCTCAGGCCGACCACCTATGACTAAAGAGATGACCACCACCGCCGGTCGGATCGGTCAGAACAAATCTGACTGGAGGTGCCGCCGACGAGATCACCAGACTCTCCACGCCGCCGCCGCCGATCTGAAGGAGGTATGCACGACACCGCGACCTTGCTGGCCCCCGTCGCCACACGAAAAGGCCGACCACTATGCCCGTAGCCCACGCCGCCATCCGTGGCTGGGCCGCCCGCTGCGCCTAGCCGCCGCCATCCGAGGACGGGCCGGCCGCCCGCCACCTACCGCAGCCATTTGTCGCGCCGCAGAACCTAGATCGGCCACGCCGCCACACGCCTAGGGGTCCCACCCCAACCCGGAGACGCGTGAGAGAGGAGATCCCCCGCCACCGCCGTCGGCCCCCGGGCTTAGCCTGGCGGCATCCCCAGGTGGCGGCGGAGGGAGAGGAGGAGGGAGTTCGCGGCGGCGGCGGCTAGGTTTCTTGGCTCCGCCCGAGTCGCCCTAAGAGTGGCATAGTCCATCCGAATGTCTTATAGCTGAATAAAATAATAGATCCATACATTCCAAGAGGTGATGCTTTTGTAAGGAACTCAAACACCTTGTTAGGCAATCAAACTACCATTTAGCCCCATTGTACAATAAAACTGTGAAAGACATTGGCGGTCAAAATTATCCTTAGAAGAGTAAGGAGATATTTCTCGGTTATGGAGGTGATAAAGAGTTCGTCGTAAAGAGTTACGCCGATGCAAGCTTTTACACCGATCTGGATGATTATAAGTCTCGATCTAGATACATATTGAAAGTGGGAGGGATTAGCTAGAGTAACTCCGTGCAGAGCATTGTAGACATAGAAAATTTGCAAAATACATACGGCTCTGAATGTGGCAGACCCGATGACTAAACTTCGCTCACAAGAAAAACATGATCACTCTTTGGGTGTTAATCACATAGCGATGTGAACTAGATTATTGACTCTAGTAAACCCTTTGGGTATTAGTCACATGGAGATGTGAACTAATCACATAAAGATGTGAACTATTGGTGTGAAATCACATGACGATGTGAACTAGATTATTGATGACCCACAAGTATAGGGGATCTATCATAGTCCTTTCGATAAGTAAGAGTGTCGAACCCAATGAGGAGCAGAAGGAAATGATAAGCGGTTTTCAGCAAGATATTCTCTGCAAGTACTAAAATAAGTGGTAACAGATAGTTTTGTGATAAGATAATTTGGAACGAGCAACAAGTAACAAAAGTAAATAAAGTGCAGCAAGGTGGCCCAATCCTTTTTGTAGCAAAGGACAAGCCTGGACAAACTCTTATATAAGGAAAAGCGCTCCCGAGGACACATGGGAATATCGTCAAGCTAGTTTTCATCACGTTCATATGATTCGCGTTCGGTACTTTGATAATTTGACATGTGGGTGGATCGGTGCTTGGGTGCTGTTCTTACTTGAACAAGCATCCCACTTATGATTAACCTCTATTGCAAGCATCCGCAACTACAACAAAAGTATTAAGGTAAACCTAACCATAGCATGAAACATATGGATCCAAATCAGCCCCTTACGAAGCAACGCATAAACTAGGGTTTAAGCTTCTGTCACTCTAGCAACCCATCATCTACTTATTACTTCCCAATGCCTTCCTCTAGGCCCAAATAATGGTGAAGTGTTATGTAGTCGACGTTCACATAACACCACTAGAGGCTAGACAACATACATCTTATCAAAATATCGAACGAATACCAAATTCACATGACTACTAATAGCAAGACTTCTCCCTTGTCCTCAGGAACAAACGTAACTACTCACAAAGCATATTCATGTTCATAATCAGAGGGGTAATAATATGCATAAAGGATCTGAACATAATTGTTGGAAATATGCCCTAGAGGCAATAATAAAACATTATTATTATATTTCCTTGTTCATGATAATTGTCTTTATTCATGCTATAATTGTGTTATCCGGAAATCATAATACATGTGTGAATAATAGACACCAACATGTCCCTAGTAAGCCTCTAGTTGACTAGCTCGTTGATCAACAGATAGTCATGGTTTCCTGACTATGGACATTGGATGTCATTGATAACGAGATCACATCATTAGGAGAATGATGTGATGGACAAGACCCAATCCTAAACATAGCACAAGATCGTATAGTTCGTTTGCTAGAGTTTTCCAATGTCAAGTATCTTTTTCTTAGACCATGAGATCGTGTAACTTCCGGATACCGTAGGAGTGCTTTGGGTGTACCAAACGTCACAACGTAACTGGGTGACTATAAAGGTATACTACGGGTATCTCCGAAAGTGTCTGTTGGGTTGACACGGATCAAGACTGGGATTTGTCACTCCGTATGACGGAGAGGTATCACTGGGCCCACTCGGTAATGCATCATCATAATGAGCTCAAAGTGACCAAGTGTCTGATCACGGGATCATGCATTACGGTTACGAGTAAAGTGACTTGCCAGTAACGAGATTGAACGAGGTATTGGGATACCGACGATCGAATCTCGGGCAAGTAACATATCGATTGACAAAGGGAATTGTATACGGGGTTGATTGAATCCTCGACATCGTGGTTCATCCGATGAGATCATCGTGGAGCATGTGGGAGCCAACATGGGTATCCAGATCCCGCTGTTGGTTATTGACCGGAGAGTCGTCTCGGTCATGTCTGCTTGTCTCCCGAACCCGTAGGGTCTACACACTTAAGGTTCGGTGACGCTAGGGTTGTGAAGATATGTATATGTAGTAACCCGAATGTTGTTCGGAGTCCCGGATGAGATCCTGGACGTCACGAGGAGTTCCGGAATGGTCCGGAGGTAAAGAATTATATATAGGAAGTGTTGTTTCGGCCATCGGGACAAGTTTCGGGGTCACCGGTATTGTACCGGGACCACCGGAAGGGTCCCGGGGGTCCACCGGGTGGGTCCACCTATCCCGGGGGGGCCCATGGGCTGAAGTGGGAAGGGACCCAGCCCAAAGTGGGCTGGGGCGCCAACCCCCCAAGGGCCCATGCGCCTAGGGTTGGTGGGGAACCCTAAGGGGGGCGCCCCCTTGCTTGGGGGGCAAGCCCCCCCACCCCTTGGCCGCCGCCCCCCTAGGAGATCCCATCTCCTAGGGCCGGCCACCCCCCCTTGTCACCCCTATATATAGTTGAGGAGAGGGAAGGACTTCATACCTCAGCCTTGGCGCCTCCCTCTCTCCCCGTTACGTCTCTCCCTCGTAGTATAGGCGGAGCCCTGCTACTGTGACGCCCTGCATCCACCACCACGCCGTCGTGCTGCTGGATCTTCATCAACCTCTCCTCCTCCCCTTGCTGGATCAAGAAGGAGGAGACGTCTCCCGTCCCGTACGTGTGTTGAACGCGGAGGTGCCGTCCGTTCGGCGCTTGGTCATCGGTGATTTGAATCACGTCGTGTTCGACTACATCATCACCGTTCTTTGAACGCTTCCGCACGCGATCTACAAAGGTATGTAGATGCATCTGATGACTCGTTGCTAGATGAACTCCTAGATGGATCTTGGTGAAACGAGTAGGAAAATTTTTGTTTTCTGCAACGTTCCCCAACACATATGATCTTCCACCAATTAAACCAACTAGCATCAACTACAAGGAGTAATTAACACTGCTAGCAACCTACTAGCACCAATCCCAAACTTGGAGACAAGAATTGGATACAAGAGATGAACTAGGGTTTTGAGATGAGATGGTTGATACGTCCATTTTGCATCATGCTTTTATATCAATATTTATTGCATTATGGGCTGTTATTTCACATTATGTCACAATACTTATGGCTATTCTGTCTTATTTTACAAGGTTTACATAAGGAGGGAGAATGCCGGCAGCTGGAATTCTGGGCTGGAAAAAGAGCAAATATTAGAGACCTATTCTGCACAACTCCAAAAGTCCTGAAACTCCTCGGAACACCTTATAATAAATAATGAAAAATCCTCGCCAAAGATGAAGACCAGGGGACCCTCACCCTTCTCACGAGGGTGGGGGGAGCCCCCCCTAGGGCGCGCCCCCTACCTCGTGGGCCCCCTGGTGGCTCTCCGATGACCATGTTCTCCTCTATGAAGTCTTTCGTCGAGAAAAAAAATAAGAAGCAACCTTTCGGGACGAAACTCCGCCGCCACGAGGTGGAACCTTGGCGGATCCAATCTAGAGCTCTGACAAAGCTGTTCTGCCGGGGAAACTTCCCTCCCGGAGGGGGAAATCATCGCCATCGTCATCACCAATGCTCCTCTCATCGGGAGAGGGAAATCTCCATCAACATCTTCATCAGCACCATCTCATCTCAAAACCCTAGTTCATCTCTTGTATCCAATTCTTGTCTCCAAGTCCGGGATTGGTGCTAGTAGGTTGCTAGTAGTGTTAATTACTCCTTGTAGTTGATGCTAGTTGGTTTAATTGGTGGAAAATCATATGTTCAGATCCTATATGCATATTAATACCCCTCTGATTATGAACATGAATATGCTTTGTGAGTAGTTACTGAAGGAAATATGCCCTAGAGGCAATTATAAAGTTATTATTTATTTCCTTATATCATGATAAATGTTTATTATTCATGCTAGAATTGTATTAACCGGAAACATAATACATGTGTGAATACATAGACAAACAGAGTGTCACTAGTATGCCTCTTCTTGACTAGCTCGTTGATCAAAGATGGTTATGTTTCCTAACCATAGACATGAGTTGTCATTTGATTAACGGGATCACATCATTTGGAGAATGATGTGATTGACTTGACCCATTCCATTAGCTTAGCACTTGATCGTTTAGTTTGTTGCTATTGCTTTCTTCATAACTTATACATGTTCCTATGACTATGAGATTATACAACTCCCGTTTACCGGAGGAACACTTTGTGTGCTACCAGACGTCACAACGTAACTGGGTGATTATAAAGGTGCTCTACAGGTGTCTCCGACTGTCATTCCGACTGTCGGAGAGGTATCTCTGGGCCCTCTCGGTAATGCACATCACTTAAGCCTTGCAAGCATTGCAACTAATGAGTTAGTTACGTGATGATGTATTACGGAACGAGTAAAGAGACTTGCCGGTAACGAGATTGAACTAGGTATTGAGATAGCGACGATCGAATCTCGGGCAAGTAACATACCGATGACAAAGGGAACAACGTATATTGTTATGCGGTCTGACCGATAAAGATCTTCGTAGAATATGTGGGAGCCAATATGAGCATCCAGGTTCCGCTATTGTTTATTGACCGAAGACATGTCTCGGTCATGTCTACATTGTTCTCGAACCCGTAGGGTCCGCACGCTTAAGGTTTCGATGACGGTTATATTCTGAGTTTATGTGTTTTGATGTACCGAAGGAGTTTGGAGTCCCGGATGAGATCGGGGACATGATGAGGAGTCTTGAAATGGTCGAGACGTAAAGATCGATATATTGGACGACTATATCCGGACATCAGAAAGGTTCCGAGTGATTCGGGTATGTTCGGGAGTACCGGGGAGTTACGGGAATTCATATTGGGCCTTAATGGGCCATACAGGAAAGGAGAGAAAGGCCTCAAAGGGTAGCCGCACGCCTCCCCATGGGCTGGTCCGAATTGGACTAGGGAGGGGGGCGCCCCCTTCCTTCCTTCTCCTTTTCCCTTCCCTTTCCTTCCCTCCTACTCCTACTACTTGGAAGGGCTCCTAGTTCTACTAGGAAGGGGGAATCCTACTCCCGGTGGGAGTAGGACTCCCCTAGGGTGCGCCATAGAGAGGGCCGGCCCTCCCCCTCCTCCACTCCTTTATATACGGGGCAGGGGGCACCCCAAAGACACAACAATTGATCTCTTAGCCGTGTGCGGTGCCCCCTCCACCATAATCCACCTCGATCATATCGTAGCGGTATTTAGGCGAAGCCCTGCGTCGGTAGAACATCATCATCGTCACCCCGCCGTCGTGCTGACAAAACTCTCCCTCAACTCTCGGCTGGATCGGAGTTCGAGGGACGTCATCGAGTTGAACGTGTGCAGAACTCGGAGGTGTCGTGCGTTCGGTACTTGATCGGTCGGATCGTGAAGACGTACGACTACATCAACCGCGTTGTGCTAACGCTTTCGCTTTCGGTCTACGAGGGTACGTAGACAACACTCTCCCCTCTCGTTGCTATGCATCACCATGATCTTGCGTGTGCGTAGGAAATTTTTGAAATTACTACGTTCCCCAACAGTGGCATCCGAGCTTAGGTTTTATGCGTTGATGTTATATGCACGAGTAGAACACAAGTGAGTTGTGGGCGATATAAGTCATACTGCTTACCAGCATGTCACACTTTGGTTTGGCGGTATTGTTGGATGAAGCGGTCCGGACCGACATTACGCGTACGCTTACGCGAGACTGGTTCTACCGACGTGCTTTGCACACAGGTGGCTAGCGGGTGTCAGTTTCTCCAACTTTAGTTGAACCAAGTGTGGCTACGCCCGGTCCTTGCGAAGATTAAAACAGCACCAACTTGAAAAACTATCGTTGTGGTTTTGATGCGTAGGTAAGAACAGTTCTTGCTAAGCCCGTAGCAGCCACGTAAAACTTGCAACAACAAAGTAGAGGATGCCTAACTTGTTTTTGCAGGGCATGTTGTGATGTGATATGGTCAAGACATGATGCTAAATTTTATTGTATGAGATGATCATGTTTTGTAACCGAGTTATCGGCAACTGGCAGGAGCCATATATATATATATGGTTGTCGCTTTATTGTATGCAATGCAATCACGCTGTAATGCTTTACTTTATCACTAAGCGGTAGCGATAGTCGTGGAAGCATAAGATTGGCGAGACGACAACGATGCTATGATGGAGATCAAGGTGTCGCGCCGGTGACGATGGTGATCATGACGGTACTTCAGAGATGGAGATCACAAGTACAAGATGATGATGGCCATATCATATCACTTATATTGATTGCATGTGATGTTTATCTTTTATGCATCTTATCTTGCTTTGATTGACGGTACCATTATTAGATGATCCCTCACTAAATTTCAAGATAAAAGTGTTCTTCCTGAGTATGCACCGTTGCCAAAGTTCGTCGTGCCCAGACACCACGTGATGATCGGGTGTGATAAGCTCTACGTCCATCTACAACGGGTGCAAGCCAGTTTTGCACACGCAGAATACTCAGGTTAAACTTAACGAGCCTAGCATATGCAAATATGGCCTCGGAACACTGAGACCGAAAGGTCGAGCGTGAATCATATAGTAGATATGATCAACATATTGATGTTCACCATTGAAAGCTACTCCATTTCACGTGATGATCGGTTATGGTTTAGTTGATTTGGATCACATGATCACTTAGAAGATTAGAGGGATGTCTTTCTAAGTGGGAGTTCTTAAGTAATATGATTAAATTGAACTTAAATTTATCATGAACTTAGTCCTGATAGTATTTTGCAAATTATGTTGTAGATCAATAGCTCGCGTTGTTGCTTCCCTGTGTTTATTTTGATATGTTCCTAGAGAAAACTAAGTTGAAAGATGTTAGTAGCAATGATGCGGATTGGATCCGTGATCTGAGGATTATCCTCATTGCTGCACAGAAGAATTATGTCCTTGATGCACCGCTAGGTGACAAACCTATTGCAGGAGCAGATGCAGACGTTATGAACATTTGGCTAGCTCAATATGATGACTACTTGATAGTTTAGTACACCATGCTTAACAGCTTAGAATCGGGATTTCAAAGACATTTTGAACGTCATGGACCATATGAGATGTTCCAGGAGTTGAAATTAATATTTCAAGCAAATACCCGAGTTGAGAGATATGAAGTCTCCAACAAGTTCTATAGCTAAAAGATGGAGGAGAATAGCTCAAGCAGTGAGCATGTGCTCAGATTGTCTGGGTACTACAATCGCTTGAATCAAGTGGGAGTTAATCTTCCAGATAAAATAGTGATTGACAGAATTCTCTAGTCACCCTCACCAAGTTAGTAGAACTTCGTGATGAACTATAATATGCAAGGGATAACAGAAACAATTCCCAAGCTCTTCGTGATGCTGAAATCGACGAAGGTAGAAATCAAGAAAAGCATCAAGTGTTGATGGTAAACAAAACCACTAGTTTCAAGTAAAGGGACAAAGGGAAGAAAGGGGAACTTCAAGAAGAACGGCAAGCAAGTTGCTGCTCAAGTGAAAAACCCAAGTCTGGACCTAAGCCTGAAACTGAGTGCTTCTACTTCAAAGGGATTGGTCACTGGAAGCGGAACTACCCCAAGTAATTGGCGGACAAGAAGGATGGCAAAGTGAACATAGGTATATTTGATATACATGTTATTGATGTGTACTTTACTAGTGTTTATAGCAACCCCTCAGTATTTGATACTAGTTCAGTTGCTAAGAGTAGTAACTCGAAACGGAAGTTGCAAAATGAACAGAGACTAGTTAAGGGTGAAGTGACGATGTGTGTTGGAAGTGGTTCCAGGATTGATATGATCATCATCACACACTCCCTATACTTTCGGGATTAGTGTTGAACCTAAATAAGTGTTATTTGGTGTTTGCGTTGAGCATGAATATGATTTGATCATGTTTATTGCAATACGGTTATTCATTTAAGTAAGAGAATAAATTGTTGTTCTGTTTACATATATGGTTACACACCCAATGAAAATGGTTCGTTCGATCTCGATCGTAGTGATACACATATTCATAATATTGAAACCAAAAGATGCAAATTTAATAATGATACTGCAACTTATTTGTGGCAGTGCCGTTTAGGTCATATTGGTGTAAAGCGCGTGAAGAAACTCCATGCTGATGGACTTTTGGAATCACTTGATTATGAATCAGTTGATGCTTGCGAACCATGCCTCATGGGCAAGATGACTAAGACTCCGTTCTCTGGAACAATGCAGCAAGCAACAGATTTGTTGGAAATCATGCATACTGATGTATATGGTCTGATGAATATTGAAGCTCGCGATAGGTATCATTATTTTCTGATCTTCACAGATGATTTGAGCAGATATGAGTATATCTACTTGATGAAACACAAGTCTGAAATATTTGAAAAGTTCAAAGAATTTCAGAGTGAAGTGGAGAATCATCGTAACAAAAATAAAAAGTTTCTACGATATGATCGCAGAAGTAAAATATTTGAGTTACGAGTTTGGCCTTCAATTAAAACAATGTGAAATAGTTTCACTACTCACGCCACCTGGAACACCACAGTGTAATGGTGTGTCCGAACGTTGTAATCATACTTTACTTGATATGGTGCGATCTATGATGTCTCTTATAGATTTACCGCTATCGTTTTGGGGTTATGCATTAGAGACAGCTACATTCACGTTAAAAAGGGCACCATCTAAATCTGTTGAGGCAACACCGCATGAACTGTGGTTTGGCAAGAAACCAAAGTTGTCGTTTCTTAAAGTTTGAGGTTGCAATGCTTATGTGAAAAAGTTTCAACTTGATAAGCTAAAACCCAAATCGGAGAAGTGCGTCTTCATAGGATACCCAAAAGAAAATGTTGGGTACACCTTCTATCACATATCCAAAGGCAAGTTATTCATTGCTGAGAATGGATCCTTTCTAGAGAAGGAGTTTCTCTCATAAGAAGTGAGTGGGAGGAAAGTAGAACTTGATGAGGTAACTGTACCTGCTCCCTTATTGGAAAGTAGTTCATCACAGAAATCTGTTTCTGTGACTACTACACCAATTAGTGAGGAAGCTAATGATGATGATCATGTAACTTCAGATCAAGTTACTACCGAACCTCGTAGGTAAAGCAGAGTGAGATCCGCACCAGAGTGGTACGGTAATCATGTTCTGGAGGTCATGTTACTTGACCATGACGAACCTACAAACTATGAGGAAGCGATGATGAGCCCAGATTCCGCGAAATGGCTCGAGGCCATGAAATCTGAGATGCGATCCATGTATAAGAACAAAGTATGGACTTTGATTGACTTGCCCAAAGATCGGCGAGCCATTGAGATTAAATGGATCTTCAAGAGGAAGATGGACGTTGATAGTAGTGTTACTATCTACAAAGCTAGAATTTGTTGGGGATCGTAGCAGAAATTTAAAATTTTCTACGCATCACCAAGATCAATCTATGGAGTAATCTAGCAACGAGGGGAAGGAGAGTGCATCTACATACCCTTGTAGATCGCTAAGCGGAAGCGTTCAAGTGAACGGGGTTGATGGAGTCGTACTCGTCCTGATCCAAATCACCGATGATCCTAGCGCCGAACGGACGGCACCTCCGCGTTCAACACACGTACGGTTGGGAGACGTCTCCTCCTTCTTGATCCAGCAAGGCGAGAGGAGAAGTTGAGGGAAGACTCCGATAGCACGACGGCGTGGTAGTGATGGAGCTCGTGGTTCTCTGGCGGGGCTTCGCCAAGCACTACGGAGGAGGATGAGGTGTTGGAGGAGGAAGAGGGCTGCGCCAGGGGAAGGGTGCGGCTGCCCTCTCTCTCCCTCACTATATATAGGGGAAAGGGAGGAGGGGGAGGCGCCCTAGGGTTCCCTAGGGGAGGGGCGGCGGCCACAGGGGAAACCCTAGATGGGTTTGGGCGCCCCCACCCCCTAGGAAACTTGCCCGCCAAGCCGGGAGGGGCGGCTGCCCTACGGGTGGCGCCCCCATGTAACATCCCAAATTTTCAATTTGGAATGTTATACATTAGATAATCAATGCATATCATATTTCTTTTGCATTTTGGTTGATCGTAGAAATTCTACGCAACTCAATGACCCACAGAGAGAGTTGGGGATTTCGATATTTTCATATTTGAGTTCTCTCAAATTTTAAGAATAGGATCATTTGGTTTTATTTATTTTATCATCAATTATTTCTACTACAAAAATATGAGAGAGGGAATAAAATGACTTTCCCAAAATCAAGAAATATTGAGGATTTAATAATAAAATCAAATAAGATTTTATTTCGTAGTTTTTTTTGGTGTTTTATTTGAATTAGGAAAAAAGTGTGTTTTTCAAAATTGCATTTAGGTCCCAAATAAATGTTCACCTTGTGAGGCTTGATTTTAGAAGCCCGTGAAAATTTATTTTGGAATTTTTGGAGTCCGTTTAGTATTTCTTTTTATTTTTCTTCCGAGCGGATTTTTTTTAAAAAAAAACCCGTGCCCTACTGGGCCAAGGGCCGAGCCGAGCCAGGCCGGCCCAGCCGCGGCCGCCTCCCGCTCGAGCAGCCGCCGGACTCGGGAGGAGTCCGAGCCGGAGCCGCCTCGCCGCCGCCCGACCCCCTCCCCAAGGCAGCACCCCCCTTCTCTTAAATACCAAGCCACCCCGCTGCCGTCACCTCACCCCGCCACCCGCCAGCGGCAGCCGCCCTCGCCGCCTGCTGCTGCCGCGCGTCGCACGCCGCCGCTGCCGCCGCTACCGAGCCGCCCCGCCGCCCCGCATAGCCGCTGCCACCGCCGGAGTACCTCGCCGGAGGTATAGCCGCCGCCGTTCGCCGTTCGGTTTTTTTAAGAAACCGCCTTGGTTTTTTTTCGAAACCCTAGATCGGTTTATTTCTCTGGTTTACTTAATTAGTGAACGTTCACTGATTCGTTCGTTTTAACGAACGCGTTCATCGTTTAGTTTCAGATAACGAACGTTCGTTCGTTAATCTGTTCTTCGTTTTTCTTTTCTCAGATTAAATCCGTGATTTTTCTGATCGTGATTCCTCATCCTATTTTCGTTTTAGTTTAACTTTTCGCTCGTTTATCGGAATCAGGCGATTCAAGCGCCTTGAGTTTCGTCTCGAACCCCTCTATCCGTTTAACCAACTTAAACAAGTTTTTGTTACTGTAAAATTTGCCCTAGATCCAGATTGCTAGAACGAAGTTGTTTTCTTTCGCCGTTTGACTTTCGTTGCTTCGTTCGATTCGATTCTTTTGCCAACCGGAGTTCTTAAGTTGAACCTTCTGGTTAGATCTCTTATTCGAGTTTTACCTCTGCATTAGATGAGTACTTATTGTATGCTTGTTTGATTGTTTGCGATAGAGTACCCGGAGTGCGCCGCCTGTTACTTCGAATCGCTAGGTTTCCCGGATCATCAGCAAGGCAAGTAACACTTTGATCATACCTTTTCTACTACCCGGTTTTATTGCATTAGATCAATCCTCACACATTGCATGATTAGGATCTAATTAAATTGTGGGATGGGAAGTAGATGAGGTAGTACCTATTACCTGTTTATTATCAAACCTTTGGGAGTTACTTCTACGTTTGCTTATCATGCCATGCTATGCTAGTAGACGTGGATTGGGTGAGTGAAATCCATTGACAGATGTGAGATTGTTAATTAATGGTTTATCTAAGGTGGCAACTTAAACACACATCTGGGTGGATTGAGGCACCTGGGTATTCCAGGACTTGCCTGTTTTTCTTTTGGACCGCCACCCAGGCTCAAAGGGATCATGAGACTATTCATACTAGAAACTTCCGTGTGCAGCCACAAGCTATTATGGGCTCTAGCATAGTTGACTAAGTTGTGCAAACTCTTACAGTGGTAGACTAGCAGATGTAGGGGATGTAGGTGGTATGGTCTACCTGATCGTAAGGTGCTAGCGCTTCTGAAAGACTATGTCTCGGTCATCTGTCTTCTCAAACACCATGTAGTGCGAGAAACCAAACGGAGGTGATCGAGTCTTGTGGGGAAAAGTGCGCAAACTTCTGCAGAGTGTAACAAACTAATCATGGTTAGACGTGTCCCCGGTTATGGACATCTTGAGTATCTAGTACTTGGATTATCATGTGAATCTCAACATGTTACTCTAAATTAATTTTGTTGGGTTATGTTTAATGATGATGCTTAATTGGGATTGAGAATGTTGTCAACCATTCTCAATGTTTAACAACCACCATGATAGTTAAATAAATTTTATTCCTTTGAAGTAGGGAAAAATTGGCTTTACGCAAAAACTGTAACCATAGAGCTTTCCACCAGCAAAATATGCATATAGTATAGCTGTTGCATTCCATTACTCTCTATGTGTTACCTTGCCAGCATATTCCATGTGCTGACCCGTTTTCGGGCTGCAACGTTAATGTTGCAGACTTTTCAGACGACGATTAAGGAGTTTTAGGTCGTGGTTCTATACTCAGTGATGCCGTTGGAGTTGATGGACTCACTTATCTTCCAAGCCTTCCGCTGTTATCGTTATTAGATGGCCTTAAGCCATATTTATTGTAATAAGTTCTCTTTTGAGACACTCGATGTAGTAAGTGTGTGATTGCTACTCTGCTATAAATCCTCCGAGTACTATGTGGTGTCAGCATTACTGATCCAGGGATGACACCGGAGCACAGAGATCAGACTGTTTGAGGTCTGGTCGCTACAGAGATGGTATCAGAGCACACGCTGACTGTAGGACAGGACCACTGAGCTAAAAGACCTAGATCACTATTCACTCTCTTCTTCTCTGACCTCTCATCTTTTCTACTCTTTAGGATGGCGGATGCAAGGAACAAGTTCACACAACCGGATGAAGATACATCCTTTGGACGACACTTGAAGGAAGTCAGTAGATACCTGAACATAGGAGTACCAAGCTTCACGGGAACCTACAACGCCACTTTACCTGAAGAAGAGCGCTGGATGATTCAAGTTCAAGTTCCAGGAAGGACGTTCATGCCAGTCACTGAACCCATAGAGTTTTCTTTTGATGCACCAACTTGGAGTCTAGGAAAGAGCATGGCAGCTCACATAGCCATGGGACGCATTGGAGAAGTCTACCGCAAGGATCTCAAAGCTACTATCTACCAGATTTGTGGGCGCCGAAATGAACACTGGGAGATGATCAGCACCAGGAAGGATAGATCAATCGCAGCTTTTATCCAGGAATTAAACCAGCACATTCAACGACAGGAGAACCAGATGTGTGCCGACATGATAGATCTGAAGAAGGCTAAGACTAGAATCAAGGAACTGGAGGAAGAACTCAAGGCTACACGGGAAGATTATGAAGAAGAAATTGAAGTATTGGTGGAGAAGAATGACGACCTGATCAAGAAGATTGGAATATTTATGGGAGGCCCGACACCAGTAGATGAAGATGAAGAACCCAAGGAGATTAACCCGGAAGACTATATCATCATCGACGGCACCGACTCGGAACCAGATAGTAGCGATGATGATTATGTTGATGAAGCTGGAGCAGATATTATGGAGTCAACGACCGAAGAATATTTCTAGTAGACCACCTCATCAGTAGTAGTAGTCCACCATGTAAATATAGTAGCCCGAGCACTTTTACGATAGTTAGATCGATTGTATGCCCTTGTTTGATTGAATGAAGTGAATTGTTTGCTTTTGCCTCATGTGCATATGGGTAGTGTTTTCTCTTTAGACCCCCTCTATTCTTACATCTCATCTTTTCTAAACCCTCGGATGCCTCCGAGACGTGACCCCGGATTTGCCTTTCCACCGGAGCTCACCCAGTTGATCCAGCAGCAGAACACATTGATGCAGTTGCTAGTCCAGAATCAGAATCAGGGGAACAACAACAACCCACCACCACCACCACCACCTATTGACCACTTAGCCCGTTTTCTTAGGCTAAATCCGCCGGTGTTTTCCAGTAGCACCGAGCCGATAGTAGCAGATGATTGGCTCCACAAAACAGCTAGGGAGTTGACCACAGCAGGATGCACAGATGCGGAGAAGGTGAAGTTTGCCGCACATCAGCTAGAAGGACCCGCGGCATCATGGTGGGAGAATTTCACAGCCACTTTCCCAGTCGACACTGTCACATGGGACCAGTTTCAGCAGGCTTTCCGTACTGCCCATGTTTCAGCAGGAGCTATGGCCATGAAGAAGCGTGAGTTTCGTAACTTGCGCCAAGGAGGACGGATAGTTGGCCAGTATGTGGAGGAATTTAGTAAGTTAGCACGTTATGCCCCAGATGACGTCGCTACGGATGCAGCTAAGTAGGAGAAGTTTCTAGAAGGACTGAATGATGAGTTGAGCATGCAGTTGATGGTAGCCACCTTCAATAACTACCAGGAGTTGGTAGATCGTGCTCTTATGATTGAAGGGAAGCAGCAGAAAATTGAGAATCGCAAGAGGAAGTATGGACAAGGAAAGTACAATTCAGGAGCTCAGCAGAAGCCACGTTTTACCCCTAGACCGGGAGGACATTTTCAGCATACCCATGGAGGAGGTAGCTCGCACAATCACAATGGCACCAAGAATGGTAATGCAATGGAGGAAGCAACGGCCAGAACCGCACCAACCCCTCGACCCCAGCCAAGAAGGACTTGAGCCAAGTCACTTGCTATAAGTGTTCGAAGACCAGACATTATGCCAATGAATGTCCTGAAGGCCAAAATGGCAATGGAATTTCTGGGAAGAAGCCGAACCTTTTCAACAGGGGACAGGTGAACCACGTTAGCGTGGAGGAGGTTGAAGCTCAGCCCGATGCAGTAATAGGTAAGTTTTTGGTCAAGTCATTTACTGCACTCGTTCTTTTTGATACTGGAGCATCGCATTCATACATCTCAAGGGGATTTGTGGATAAGTATAACCTACCAACCCAAGCCCTTAGGTCACCCATGTTAGTAACCTCACCCGGAGCAGAGTATGTGGCTATTCTATGGTGTGATCAGTTACCATTAAGGATTGGTAACTATGTTTTTCCCTCAGACCTAATAGTATTGGAATCTCAAGGATTGGATATGGTATTAGGCATGGATTGGTTATCAAAGTATGAAGGGAATATAGAATGTGCTAGTAAGTCAATTTTGCTTACCACACCAGAAGGGAGAAGGATCAAGTATGTATCCCGGCATGTGCCGAAGAGGACTCAAGTAAATTGTCTAACAGGAGTTGTGCAGGAGGAAGTACCAGTGGTAAGGGATTTCCCTGATGTATTTCTAGAAGAGTTGCCAGGCATGCCCCCGGATAGAGATATTGAGTTTTTGATTGAGCTATTTGTTGGGGAACGTAGTAATTTCAAAAATTTCCTACGCACACGCAAGATCATGGTGATGCACAGCAACGAGAGGGGAGAGTGTTGTCTACGTACCCACGCAGACCGACTGCGGAAGCGATCACACAACGTAGAGGAAGTAGTCGTACGTCTTCCCGATCCGACCGATCCAAGCACCGTTACTCCGGCACCTCCGAGTTCTTAGCACACGTACAGCTCGATGACGATCCCCGGGCTCCGATCCAGCAAAGCTTTGGGGAGGAGTTCCGCCAGCATGACGGCGTGGTGACGATCTTGATGTTCTACTGTCGCAGGGCTTCGCCTAAGCACCGCTACGATATGACCGAGGTGGAATATGGTGGAGGGGGGCACCGCACACGGCTAAGGAACGATCACGAAGATCAACTTGTGTGTCTATGGGGTGCCCCTGCCCCTGTATATAAAGGATGGAGGAGGAGGAGGCCGGCCAAGGCCATTGGTGCGGCCAGGATGGGAGTCCTACTAGGACTCCAAGTCCTAGTAGGAGTCCATCAAGAGGGGAGGAAGGGAGAAGGAAGTGGAGGAGTAGGAAAGGTGGCCGGCCCCCTTTTCCCTAGTCCAATTCGGACTAGAGGGGAGGGGGGGCGCAACAGCCTTTTTCCTCTTCCCACTAAAGCCCATCAAGGCCCATTACTTCTCCCGTAACTACCCGGTACTCCGAAAAATACCCGAATCACTCGGAACCTTTCCGATGTCCGAATATAGTCGTCCAATATATCGATCTTTACATCTTGACCATTTCGAGACTCCTCGTCATGTCCCCGATCTCATCCGGGACTCCGAACTCCTTCGGTACATCAAAACTCATAAACTCATAATATAACTGTCATCGAAACCTTAAGCGTGCGGACCCTACGGTTCGAGAACAATGTAGACATGACCGAGACACGTCTCCGGTCAATAACCAATAGCGGGACCTGGATGCCCATATTGGCTCCTACATATTCTACGTTGTTCCCTTTGTCATCGGTATGTTACTTGCCCGAGATTCGATTGTCGGTATCCAATACCTAGTTCAATCTCGTTACCGGAAAGTCTCTTCTTTACTCGTTCGTAATACATCATCTCACAACTAACATATTAGTTGTAATGCTTGCAAGGCTTATGTGATGTGCATTACCGAGAGGGCCCAGAGATACCTCTCCGACAATCGGAGTGACAAATCCTAATCTCGAAATACGCCAACCCAACATGTACCTTTGGAGACACCTGTAGAGCTCCTTTATAATCACCCAGTTACGTTGTGACGTTTGGTAGCACACAAAGTGTTCCTCCGGCAAACGGGAGTTGCATAATCTCATAGTCATAGGAACATGTATAAGTCATGAAGAAAGCAATAGCAACATACTAAACGATCGGGTGCTAAGCTAATGGAATGGGTCATGTCAATCAGATCATTCAACTAATGATGTGACCTCGTTAATCAAATAACAACTCTTTGTCATGGTTAGGAAACATAACCATCTTTGATTAACGAGCTAGTCAAGTAGAGGCATACTAGTGACACTCTGTTTGTCTATGTATTCACACATGTATTATGTTTCCGGTTAATACAATTCTAGCATGAATAATAAACATTTATCATGATATAAGGAAATAAATAATAACTTTATTATTGCCTCTAGGGCATATTTCCTTCAACTATTGCCAGACACTGGGCCAATATCAAAGAGACCATATAGGATGCCGGCAAAGGATTTGGTGGAAATTAAGAAGCAGATTAAGGAGTTACTAGATAAGGGATATATTCGCCCAAGTTCTTCACCTTGGGGATCGCCAGTACTTCTAGTGGAGAAGAAGGATGGATCGTTAAGGATGGTTGTTGATTATTGAGGATTGAATGAAGTAACGATCAAGAACAAGTACCCACTACCAATGATCAACGATCTATTTGATCGATTGCAAGGAGCGAAGGTATTTTCCAAGATTGATCTGCGATCAGGATACTACCAGTTGAAGATTCGAGAACATGATATTCCGAAGGCAGCTTTTACTACCAGGTATGGGTTGTATGAGTATACCGTTATGTCATTTGGTCTGACAAACGCACCTGCATATTTTATGAACATGATGAACAAAGTGTTTATGGAGTTTTTGGATAAGTTCGTCGTAGTGTTCATTGATGATATCCTGGTATACTCGAAGAATGAAGAGGAGCATAAGGAGCATTTGCGTTTGGTACTTGGAAAGCTCAGAGAACATCAGTTATATGCCAAGTTCAGCAAATGTGAGTTTTGGTTGAAGGAAGTAGGATTACTCGGACATGTTATATCTGGAGAAGGTATAGTAGTAGATCCCGCTAAATTTGAAACCGTGACCAAGTGGGAAGCCCCAACAACAGTTGGAGAGATCCGGAGTTTTCTTGGACTCGCAGGATACTACCGGAGATTTATTGAGAATTTCTCAAAGATTGCGAAGCCTATGGCTGAGTTGTTAAAGAAAGATACCAAGTTCATATGGACAGAGGAGTGTGAGGCTAGTTTTCAGGAGTTGAAGAAACGTTTGGTTACCTCACCAGTGTTGATTTTGCCAGACCAGACCAAAGATTATGAGGTGTACTGCGATGCTTCATGTCGAGGACTTGGAGCAGTGCTTATGCAGGAAGGGAGAGTTGTTTCATATGCCTCAAGACAACTGAAGCCACATGAGTTGAATTATGCCACGCATGATTTGGAGTGAGCAGCCGTAGTGCATGCATTGAAAACATGGAGACATTTTCTCATTGGTAATCATTGTGAGGTGTACACGGATCATAAGAGTTTGAAGTACATATTCACCCAGAAGGAGTTGAATCTCAGACAAAGGAGATGGCTGGAGCTTATCAATGATTATGATATGAGATTGCATTATCACCCCGGAAAGGCTAATGTAGTAGCTGACGCATTAAGCCGCAAGACCCATGTCAATACATTAATGACGGGAGAAATACCCAAGGAGTTAGCAGAAAATCTTCGTGAACTATGTTTGGAAATAGTTCCGAGAAGCTATGTAGCAGCATTGGAGATTCAGTCAACTTTGATGGATAGAATCAGAGAAGCTCAGAAAGCTGACAAAGAGATTGCCGCTATAAAAGAGAAACTGAGCAAAGGAAAAGCTAAAGGATTTCGTGAGGATGAGCACGACACCCTATGGTTTGACGACCGTGTTTATGTGCCCAATAACCCGGAGATCAGGAAGTTGATTTTGCAAGAGGCACACGATTCACCGTATTCGATTCACCCAGGAAATACCAAGATGTATTTGGATTTGAAGGATATTTTCTGGTGGACTGGAATGAAGAAGGATATAGCGGAGTATGTAGCAGTTTGTGATGTATGCCAGAGAGTAAAAGCAGAGCATCAGAAGCCAGGAGGATTGTTACAACTATTGCCGATACCCGAATGGAAGTGGGATAAGCTAGGCATGGATTTTATCACGGGATTGCCCAGGACTCGTTCAGGCTATGACTCAATTTGGGTTGTAGTTGATCGATTGACGAAAGTAGCTCATTTCATCCCAGTAAAGACCACTTACACCAGTGCTAAGTTGGCAAAGATATACATGACCAGAATAGTATGTCTGCATGGAGTTCCGAGGAGTATCGTATCAGATAGAGGAACCTAGTTTACCTCAAAGTTCTGGAAGCAGTTGCACGAAACTTTGGGTACCAGGCTAGAATTCAGTACAGCTTTTCATCCACAGACAGATGGACAGACCGAGAGGGTAAATCAGATTTTGGAGGATATGCTGAGAGCTTGTGCGCTAGATTATGGATCTAGTTGGGACGACAATTTGCCATATGCAGAGTTCTCTTACAACAACAATTACCAAACCAGTTTGAAGATGGCCCCTTTCGAAGCTTTGTACGGAGGGAGGTGCAGGACACCGTTGTCATGGGACGAAGTGGGATACCGCCAGTTGTTTGGTCCTGACTTGATTAAAGAGTCTGAACAGAAGGTGAAGTTGATTCGCGATAGGCTCAAGGTAGCCCAGTCCAGACAGAAGAGTTATGCGGATTCTAAACGCAAGGAGACAGTTTACGAAGTTGGAGATAGAGCTTATCTTCGAGTATCCCCACTTCGGGGAACAAAATGTTTTGGAGTCAAAGGAAAGTTAGCACCACGATTTGTAGGACCATATCGAGTATTGGAACGTATGGGGGAAGTAGCCTACAAGTTGGAATTGCCCGAAGGATTGTCAGGAGTACATGACGTGTTCCACGTTTCTCAGCTGAAGAAATGTCATGCAGAGATGGCTGACATCCCGTTGAGAGATACAGTGCCTTTGGAAACTATTTAGTTGGATAACGATTTGACCTACGAGGAGAAGCCTGTTAAGATCCTCGAGTTTGCCAACCGAGTTACTCGCAGCAAGGTTATCAAGTTTTGCAAAGTCCAGTGGAGCCACCACTCAAAGGATGAAGCCACCTGGGAGCGAGAGGAAGATTTGTTCAAGGACCACTCTCACCTATTTTCTAGCCAACCCGAATCTCGAGGGCGAGATTCATCTTAAGGGGGGTAGGTTTGTAACATCCCAAATTTTCAATTTGGAATGTTATACATTAGATCATCAATGCATATCATATTTCTTTTGCATTTTGGTTGATCCTAGAAATTCTACACAACTCAATGACCCACGGAGAGAGTTGGGGATTTCTATATTTTCATATTTGAGTTCTCTCAAATTTTGAGAATAGGATCATTTGGTTTTATTTATTTTATCATCAATTATTTCTACTACAAAAATATGAGAGAGGGAATAAAATGACTTTCCCAAAATAAAGAAATATTGAGGATTTAATAATAAAATCAAATAAGATTTTATTTCGGAGTTTTTTTGGTGTTTTATTTGAATTAGGAAAAAAGTGCGTTTTTCAAAATTGCATTTAGGTCCAAAATAAATGTTCACCTTGTGAGGCTTGATTTTAGAAGCCCGTGAAAATTTATTTCGGAATTCTTGGAGTCCGTTTAGTATTTCTTCCGAGCGGAATATTTAAAAAAAAACCGCGCCCGACTGGGCCAAGGGCCCAGCTGAGCCAGGCCGGCCCAGCCGCCGCCGCCGCCTCCCGCTCGAGCAGCCGCCGGACTCAGGAGGAGTCCGAGCGGGAGCCGCCTCGCCGCCGCCCGACCCCCTCCCCAAGGCAGCACCCCCTTCTCTTAAATACCAAGCCACCCCGCTGCCCTCACCTCACCCTGCCACCCGCCACCCGCAGCCGCCCTCGCCGCCTGCTGCTGCCGCGCGTCGCACGCCGCCGCCGCCGCCGCTGCCGAGCCGCCCCGCATAGCCGCCGCCACCGCTGGAGTACCTCGCCGGAGGTATAGCCGCCGCCGTTCGCCGTTCGGTTTTTTTAAGAAACCACCTCGGTTTTTTCCGAAACCCTAGATCGGTTTATTTCTCTGGTTTACTTAATTAGTGAATGTTCACCGATTCGTTCGTTTTAATGAACGCGTTCATCATTTAGTTTCAGATAAGAACGTTCGTTCGTTAATCTGTTCTTCGTTTTTCTTTTCTCGGATTAAATTCGCAATTTTTCTGATCGCGATTCCTGATCCGATTTTCGTTTTAGTTTAACTTTTCGTTCGTTTATCGAAATCAGGCAATTCAAGCGCCCAAGTTTTGTCTCGAACCCCTCTATCCGTTTAACCAACTTAAACAAGTTTTTGTTACTGTAAAATTTTCCCTAGATCCAGATTGCTAGAACGAAGTTGTTTTCTTTCGCCGTTTGACTTTCGTTGCTTCGTTCGATTCGATTCTTTTGCCAACCGGAGTTCTTAAGTTGAACCTTCTGGTTAGATCTCTTATTCGAGTTTTACCTGTGCATTAGATGAGTACTTATTGTATGCTTGTTTGATTGTTTGCGATAGAGTACCCGGAGTGCGCCGCCTGTTACTTCGAATCGCTAGGTTCCCTGGATCATCAGCAAGGCAAGTAACACTTTGATCATACCTTTTCTACTACCCAGTTTTATTGCATTAGATCAATCCTCACACATTGCATGATTAGGATCTAATTAAATTGTGGGATGGGAAGTAGATGAGGTAGTACCTATTACCTGTTTATTATCAAACCTTTGGGAGTTACTTCTACGTTTGCTTATCATGCCATGCTATGCTAGTAGACGTGGATTGGGTGAGTGAAATCCATTGACAGATGTGAGATTGTTAATTAATGGTTTATCTAAGGTGGCAATTTAAACACACATCTGGGTGGATTGAGGCACCTGGGTATTCCAGGACTTGCCTGTTTTTCTTTTGGACCGCCACCCAGGCTCAAAGGGATCATGAGACTATTCATACTAGAAACTTCCATGTGCAGCCACAAGCTATTATGGGCTCTAGCATAGTTGACTAAGTTGTGCGAACTCTTACAGTGGTAGACTAGCAGATGTAGGGGATGTAGGTGGTACGGTCTACCCGATCGTAAGGTGCTAGCGCTTCTGAAAGACTATGTCTCGGTCATCCGTCTTCTCAAACACCATGTAGTGCGAGAAACCAAACGGAGGCAATTGAGTCTTGTGGGGAAAAGTGCGCAAACCTCTGCAGAGTGTAACAAACTAATCATGGTTAGCCGTGTCCCCGGTTATGGACATCTTGAGTATCTAGTACTTGGATTATCATGTGAATCTCAACATGTTACTCTAAATTAATTTTGTTGTGTTATGTTTAATGATGATGCTTAATTGGGATTGAGAATGCTGTCAACCATTCTCAATGTTTAACAACCACCATGATAGTTAAATAAATTTTATTCCTTTGAAGTAGGGAAAAATTGGCTTTACGCAAAAACTGTAACCATAGAGCTTTCCACCAGCCAAATATGCATATAGTATAGCTGTTGCATTCCATTACTCTCTATGTGTTACCTTGCCAGCATATTCCATGTGCTGACCCGTTTTCGGGCTGCAACGTTAATGTTGCAGACTTTTCAGACGACGATTAAGGAGTTTTAGGTCGTGGTTCTATACTCAGTGATGCCGTTGGAGTTGGACTCACTTATCTTCCAAGCCTTCCGCTGTTATCGTTATTAGATGGCCTTAAGCCATATTTATTGTAATAAGTTCTCTTTTGAGACACTCGATGTAATAAGTGTGTGATTGCTACTCTGCTATAAATCCTCCGAGTACTGTGTGGTGTCAGCATTACTGATCCAGGGATGACACCGGAGCACAGAGATCAGACTGTTTGAGGTCTGGTCGCTACACGCCACCTCTCCTAGTTACGTGAGATGGGGTGGGAGGGGCGCTCAGCCCCTTAGTGGGCTGATGTGCCCTCTCCCCTTGGCCCATAAGGCCCCCCAACGCTTGCCGGGGCCTCCGAAACCCCTTTCGGACACGCTGGTCATCACCTGGTACCCCCGAAACAATTCCGGACTCCAATACCCTTCGTCCAATATACCGATCTTCACCTCCGGACCATTCCGGAGCTCCTCGTCATGTCCGGGATCTCATCCGGGACTCCGAACAACATTCGGTAACCACATACTATTTCCCATAACAACTCTAGCGTCACCGAACCTTAAGTGTGTAGACCCTACGGGTTCGAGAACCATGCAGACATGACCGAGACAACTCTCTGGCCAATAACCAACATCGGGATCTGGATACCCATGTTGGCTCCCACATGTTCCATGATGTGACGCCCTAAGACCGGAGCTTCAGATGCCTTCCAGGGTTTCCGGGTTTTCGTCGTGTGTTTTGTTTGGTTCGTTGCATTCATCATTGCATCATGTGCATTGCATCATGTCTTCATGCCAACTTCTCATAAATCTTTTGTAACTCAAATAAATAAACCGTATGGATCTTCGGTCCATTTAAACCAAGGGAATTCACATGGTGATTCTCTTTATAACATATCTTCCCGATATTAGGGAGCTATTATAATTTTTTTTCCATTCTTTTGGAATTCACCTTAACACACTTGCAATTTAATTCCCATGCCTTTTTCCCGCTTCAAGTTTGGTCCTCAAACTTTGCCCATATTTTCTTTCATCGCTTTCCCGATCTCCACAAAAATTCCAAACATTTTTGGACTCTCCAAAAATGTTTTTTTCTAATTCAAACTTATTTGAATTGCATTCAAATGTGTTTGAATGCAATCCTTTCAAGCGGTGCCAAATGCATTTCCTTGGAACTAACTCATTTTTATGAGTCCGGGAGATTTAACCGCATGTCCAAATTCTTTCTCTAACCCCTCCTTTTTTTCTTTTCTTTCTTATCTTTGTTTTTGTTTTTCTTCTTTTCTTTAGAGTGAGAGGGAAAGAGAGCCCAACCCAGCCTTGCAGCCTTGCTCTCCACATGCCCAGCCGGTGCCCTCCGCACTGGGCCGGCCTTTTGGCCCACCTACCCTCCTAACCCTAGGCCCGAGCGAACCCCCCATCCCGATCGATCCCCTCCTCTCCTGTGTTTCCTCCTCGCGCCGCCAGAGCGCCACCTCCTCGTCCCCCCTCGCTCCCTTCCTCCTTTCACCAGCGCCTCCTCACCATCTCCCTCGATTCCTCCCCGATGCCCATCTCTCTCCCCGCTCGATCTCTTCCTCCTTCGTTCCCGCACGCGCTCGCAGCGGCAGGAGCCCGTTTCCCTCACCCTTCCTCCCCTCGTCTCCCTCTCCTCTCGTCCGACTCAAGCCAGGGGAGGAGCCCCAGTGCCCAATCCCCTCCAAGCCGCCAGAGACGACCGAGCCTCCCCCGGCGCGCCCCTGCATCGAGCAGCCATAACTGCGTCGCCGGATCCCGTCTGATGCTGCCATGGATCCCGCAGAACTAGGCCGCGGCCCCGCACCATCTCGTGGACCGCGCCCGCGCCACCGCTTCTCCGCCTCACCCGGAGCTCCAAGTTCGCCGGCCACCGCTGCCGCTGCCGACCTCCGCAGCACCAAGTCCATCCAGCCGCGAGGCAGTGCCCCCTCGCGTGCCCATGGTCCTCCCTTCTTCGTTGTGAGCGGCAACAGGAGCGTCGCCGAGCCCTTGTGCCCGCGACCCTGCGGCTGCATTGACCATCAGCTCCGGGCGCTGAGCTCCCTGCTGCGCGCGTCCCGTCTCCGACCGGTGAGTCCAGGCCGCCGAGCTCTTCGTCTTGCTGCTGCTCCGCTATCGACCTCCAGTTGCTGCAGGCGCCGTCCCGAAGCTCTCTGCATCGAACAGGTACAGGAGCGTAGCGAGGACGCCCGCATCGACCCCGCCTAGGGCTGCCTCCTCGCCCTTGTTGTTCGCACGTGGGCCACACGGCCTGCTGTCAGCCACGCCAAGACCCGAGGCCTTTTTTGCTGCTTCACTTTGGAGACACCAAGATCCTCTCCGACAAGTGCACGACTATGCGGACTGTGCCAAGTACCACGATGTCGAGACCCCTCAAGTTCGACTACACGAAAACGCCAAGTACCCCTACGCACGAAGATGCCAAGACCGTTTCAGGATTCACCAAGTACCGCTACCGATGGCTCAAACACCTTTGAAATGTATACCACTACTGCCGCCCGAACATCTACGGAATGTGTACCACAACCATCACCGAAGAAACGTATACCCCTACGCACGAAGATGCCAAGAACGTCTAACGATGACCCTCAAGTTCGTCCACGATTGCTATGTACCACTACCATCGACGCGAACCACTACTTCCACTACGGCATGAGTACAACTACTACCACTACGAACGCGGCGAGAACGTCTACTTCCTCTACTTTGCACCGAACTGATATGCTTCGAAGGTATAACCCCAAGACGACCGTCCGAGAACGTTTGCATGTGTTGTATGAGTTGCACCCTATGTTTGCACCGTGCCCGAGTTGTCACTTGCTCGGTCCTCCTCTTCTGCCGCCGATTCATGGGGAACCCGGTTACCGGGATCACCCCACCATCTTGCACGACACGCTCCCGTCACACTTCCTTTTGCACCGGCATCTCAATCAAGTTACCAGAAACCGAGATGTTGCCGTGGCATCATTTTCGGATTCGTTGTCGTGGCACCCCTTTCGTTTTCCGCCACTTTGACAAATGCTTCATAATATGCTCATGCCAACATTTTCAAAAAATTGCATAAACTTGAACATGGCATCCGCATCATGTTAACAACATTAAGATGGTTTAAATTGTTGTTTGCATTAATTTGCTAAATGCATATGGGGATTTTCCGGATTTTTTGTTTGTTATATCCGGCCCCATTTAAATTGTTTAGATAGTGTAGTTTTGTTATGCCTCACTTCTTGCCATGTTTAACAACATTTAATATTGTTGAGTACCTAACCAGGAGTGAACTAAATAATGGAATGTGGTGTTTTGTCAATATGCATCCCGATGCATATTGAGCTCCACTTAACTTCTAGTGTTGTTTGTGCCCCTTGCCATGCCATGCATATTTAAACCGGACATGCACATACTTGGTTGTGCATCATGCCATGCTTATGTGGTGGTTGTTTACTATGTTGTGTGCTTCTTTCCGGTGTTGCTTCTTCGGGTTGGTTCCGATAATGTCGCGTTTGTGAGGATCCGTTCGACTTCATCCTTTTGTCTTCTTCATGGACTCGTTCTTCTTCCTTGCGGATCTCAGGCAAGATGACCATACCCTCGAAATCACTTCTATCTTTGCTTGCTAGTTGCTCGCTCTTTTGCTATGCCTATGCTACGATACCTACCACTTGCTTATCATGCCTCCCATATTGTTGTACCAAGCCTCTAACCCACCTTGTCCTAGCAAACCGTTGTTTGGCTATGTTACCGCTTTGCTCAGCCCCTCTTATAGCGTTGTTAGTTGCAGGTGAAGATTGAAGTTTGTTCCTTGTTGGAACATGGAGATGTTGTTCCTTGTTGGAACATATTTACTTGTTGGGATATCACAATATCTCTTATTTAATTAATACATCTATATACTTGGTAAAGGGTGGAAGGCTCGGCCTTATGCCTGGTGTTTTTTTCCACTCTTGCCGCCCTAGTTTCCGTCATATCGGTGTTATGTTCCCGGATTTTGCGTTCCTTACACGGTTGGGCTATTATGGGAACCCCTTGACAGTTCGCCTTGAATAAAACTCCTCCAGCAATGCCCAACATTGGTTTTACCATTTGCCACCTAGCCTTTTCTTTTCCCTTGGGAGTCGCGCTCCTGAGGGTCATCTTATTTAAACCCCCCTGGGCCAGTGCTCCTCTGAGTGTTGGTCCGACCGAGCTGCCTGCGGGGCCACCTTGGGGGAACTTGAGGTTTGGTTTTACTCGTAGCTAGTCTCATCTGAGTGTGCCCTGAGAATGAGATATGTGCAGCTCCTATCGGGATTTGTCAGCACATTCGGGCGGTGTTGCTGGACTTGTTTTACCATTGTCGAAATGTCTTGTAACCGGGATTCCGAGTTTGATCGGGTCTTCCCGCTAGAAGGAATATCCTTCGTTGACCGTGAGAGCTTGTGATGGGCTAAGTTGGGACTCCCCTGTAGGGATTTGAACTTTCGAAAGCCGTGCCTGCGGTTATGGGCAGATGGGAATTTGTTAACATCCGGTTGTAGAAAACTTGAAGTTGATCTTAATTAAAATACATCAACCGCGTGTGTAACCGTGATGGTCTCTTCTCGACGGAGTCCGGGAAGTGAACACGGTGTTGGAGTAATGCTTGACGTAGGTTGTTCTAGGATCACTTCTTGATCATTAGTTGTTCGACCGTGCTTTTGCCTTCTCTTCTCGCTCTCTTTTGCGAATATGTTTAGCCACCATATATGCTAGTCGCTTGCTGCAGCTCCACCTCATACCTTTTACCCTTCCTATAAGCTTAAATAGTCTTGATCGCGAGGGTGTGAGATTGCTGAGTCCCCGTGACTCACATATACTTCCAAAACCAGTTTGCAGGTGCGGATGATACCGTGTAGATGACGCAACCGAGCTCAAGGAGGAGCTCAATGAAGATCTTGTCCTTTGTGTTGTTTCGTTCTAGTTGATCAGTAGTGGAGCCCAGTTGGGGTTGATCGGGGATCTGTGTAGCATTTGGGGTAGTCTTCTTTTATTTTGGTTCCGTAGTCGGACCGTGATTGTATCTGGTTGATGTAATGCTTTATTCATGTAATTGTGTGAAGTGGCGAGTGTAAGCCAACTATGTATCTCTTTCCCTTATGTATTACATGGGTTGTGTGAAGATTACCTCACTTGCGACATTGCTTTCAATGAGGTTATGCCTCTAAGTCGTGCTTCGACACGTGGGAGATATAGCCGCATCGAGGGCATTACACATGATGATCTCATTGGATGAACCACGATGTCGAGGATTCAATCAATCCCGTATACAATTCCCTTTGTCCAGCGGTATTGTACTTGCCCGAGATTCGATCGTCGGTATCTGATACCTTGTTCAATCTCGTTACCGGCAAGTCTCTTTACTCATTCCGTAACACATCATCCCGTGATCAACTCCTTGGTCACATTGTGCACATTATGATGATGTCCTACCGAATGGGCCCAAAGATACCTCTCCGTTTACACGGAGTGACAAATCCCAGTCTCGATTCGTGCCAACCCAACAGACACTTTCGGAGATACCTGTAGTGTACCTTTGTAGCCACCCAGTTACGTTGTGACATTTGGCACACCCAAAGCACTCCTACGGTATCCGGGAGTTGCACAATCTCATGGTCTAAGGAAATGATACTTGACATTAGAAAAGCTTTAGCAAACGAACTACACGATCTTGTGCTAGGCTTAGGATTGGGTCTTGTCCATCACATCATTATCCTAATGATGTGATCCCGTTATCAATGACATCCAATGTCCATGGTCAGGAAACCATAACCATCTTATTGATCAACGAGCTAGTCAACTAGAGGCTTACTAGGGACATGGTGTTGTCTATGTATCCACACATGTATCTAAGTTTCCTATCAATACAATTCTACCATGGATAATAAACGATTATCATGAACAAGGAAATATAATAATAACCAATTTATTATTGCCTCTAGGGCATATTTCCAACAGTCTCCCACTTGCACTAGAGTCAATAATCTAGTTCACATCGCCATGTGATTAACACTCACAGGTCACATCGCCATGTGACCAACATCCAAAGAGTTTACTAGAGTCACTAATCTAGTTCACATCACTATGTGATTAATACTCAATGAGTTCTGGGTTTGATCATGTTATGCTTGTGAGAGAGGTTGTAGTCAACGGGTCTTGCCATATTCAGATCCCTATGTATTTCGCAAAACTTTATATCGTAGATGTTGTTGCCACGTTCCACTTGGAGCTATTCCAAATTGTTGCTCCATTATACATATCCGGTATCTCTACTCAGAGCTATCCGGATAGGTGTTAAGCTTGCATCGACGTAACTCTTTACGTCGAACTCTTTATCACCTCCATAACCGAGAAACATTTCCTTATTCTTCTAAGGATAATTTTGACCGCTATCTGGTGATCCAATCCTAGATCACCTTTGTACCCTCTTGCCAGACATGTGGCAAGGCACACATCAGGTGCGGTACTCAGCATGGCATACCGTATAGAGCCTATGACAAGAGCATAGGGGACGACCTTCGTCCTTCCTCTTTCTTCTGTCGTGGTCAATCTTTGAGTATTACTCAACTTCACACCTTACAACTCAGGCAAGAACCCCTTATTTGACTGATCTATTTTGAACTCCTTCAAAAACATGTCAAGGTGTGCATTCTTTGAAAGTATCATCATGCGTCTTGATCTATCTCTATAGATCTTGATGCCCAATTTGTAAGCAGCTTTATCCGGGTCTTCCTTTAAAAAACACTCTTCAAACAACCGTTTATGCTTTCCAGAAATTCTACATTATTTCGGATCTACAATATGTCATCCACATATACTTATCAGAAATGTTGTAGTGCTCCCACTCACTTTCTTGTAAATACAAGTTTCTAGCAAACATTGTATAAACCTAAAAGCTTTGATCACTCCATCAAAACATATATTCCGATTCCGAGATGCCTTCTCTAGTCCATAGAAGGATTGCTGGAGCTAGCACACCTTTTAGCATCCTTAGGATCGTCAAAACCTTTTATTGTATCACATACAACTTTTCTTACGAAAACTGGTAAGAAAACTTGTTTTTGACATCCATTTGTAAGATTTCATAATCGAAAAATACAGCTAATGCTAACATGATTCCGACGGACTTAAGCATCGCTACGGATGAGAAATTCTCATCGTAGTCAACTCCTTGAACTTGTGAAAAGTTTCTTTCCCACAAGTCGAGCTTCATAGACGGTAACATTACCGCCCACGTCCGTCTTCTTCTTAAAGACCCATTTATCTCAATGGCTTGCCAATCATCGGGCAAGTCCACCAAAGTCCATACTTTGTTCTGATATATGGATCCTATCTCGGATTTCATGGCTTCTAACCATTTGTCGGAATACGGGCCCACCATCGCTTCTCCATAGATCGTAGGTTCATTGTTGTCTAACAACATGATATCTAAGACATGATTACCGTACCACTTAGGAGTAGTACATATCCTTGTCGACCTACGAGGTTCGATAGCAACTTGATTCGAAGCTTCATGATCACTATCATTAACTTCCTATTCAACAGACGTAGGCGCCACAAAAAACATCTTTCTGTGTTGCATCACTTTCTGTTTGAAATAAAGGTTCGACAACCTCATCAAGTTCTATCTTCCTCCCACTCAATTCTTTCGAGAGAAACTCCTTCTCGAGAAAGGACCCGTTCTTAGCGACAAACAATTTGCCCTCAGATCTGAGATAGAAGGTATACCCAACTGTCACCCTTGGGTATCCTATGAAGATGTGTTTGTCCGCTTTGGGTTCGAGCTTCTCCGGCTGAAGCCCTAAGCATCGCATCCCCAAACATTAAGAAACGACAACTTTGGTTTCTTGCCAAACCAATGTTCATATGACGTCGTCTCAATGGACTTAGATGGTGTCCTATCTAAAGTGAATGCAGCTGTCTCTAACGCATAACCTCAAAATGAAAACGGTAGATTGGTAAGAGACATCATAGATCACACCATATCTCATAGGGTTCGATTACGACGTCCGGACACACCATTACCTTGTGGTGTTCCAGGTGGCTTCAACTGTGAAACAATTCCACAATGTCTTAAGTGATTGCCAAACACATAACTCAGAAAACCCCCTTTTGATCAGATCGTAGGAACATGATCTTATTGTTATGATGATTCTTAACTTCACTCTGAAATCGCTTGAACTTCTCAAATGTTTCAGACTTGTGCTTCATTAAGTAAATATACCTATATCTACTCAAATCGTCAGTGAAGATGAGAAAATAGCGATATCCACCGCACGCTCCAATTCTCATTGGATCATACACATCTGCATGTATGATTTCCAACAAGTCACTTTCCCATTTCACTGTACTTGAAAACGGGGTCTTAGTGATCCTGCCCATGAGGCATGGCTCGCACGTGTCAAGCGATTCAAAATCAAGTGACTCCAAACATCCATCGATATGGAGTTTCTTCATGCATCTTACGCTAATATGACCTAAGCGGTAGTGCCACAAGAAAGTGGTACTATCATTATTAACTCTACATCTTTTGGCGTGAACATGTGTATCACCACGACCGAGATTCAATGAACCATTCACATAGGGTGCATGACCATAAAAGGTATCATTCATGTAAACATAATAACCATTATTCTCTAACTTAAATGAATGACCGTATTGCAATGAACATGATCTAATCACATTCATGCTCAATGTAGACACCTGATAACATTTATCTAGGTTCAATACTTATCCCGAAGGCAGATGGAGCGTGCGATGGTGATCTCATCAACTTTGGAAACACTTCCAACACACATCGTCACCTCGCCCTCAGCTAGTCTCCGTTTAGTCCGTAGCTTTTGCTTCAAGTCACCAATAATAGTAACTAAACCGGTATCCAATACCCAGGTGCTACCAGGAGTACTAGTGAGGTACACATTAATGACACGTATAAATTTTGTTGAAGTTGCCTGCCTTCTTATCTACCATGCATTTGGGGTAATCCCACTACCAGTGACCGTTCCCTTTACGAAGCACTTAGTCTCGTGTTTGGGTTCAACCTTGGGTTCCTTCACTAGAGCGGCAACTGGTTTGCTATCCATGATGTTTCCCTTCTAGCCCTTGCCCTTCTTGAAACCAGTGGTCTTGTTAAACCATCAACACTTGATGCTCCTTCTTGATTTCTACCTTTTGCGGTCTTAAGCACCGCGAACAGCTCCGGGATCAACTCCATCCCTTGCATGTCATAGTTCATCACGAAGATCTAGTAGCTTAGTGATAGTGGCTAGAGAACTCTATCAATCACTATCTTATCTTGGAAGTTTAACTCCCACTTGATTTAAGTGATTGTAGCACCCAGACATTCTGAGCACATGCTCACTAGCTGAGCTATTCTCCTCCATCTTGTTGGCAAAAGAACTTGTCAGAGGTCTCATACCTCTCAACACGGGCATGAGACTGAAATCCCAATTTCAGCTCTTGGAACATCTCATATGTTCTATGGCGTTCAAAACGTCATTGGAATCCTGATTCTAAGCCGTAAAGTATGGTGCGCTAAACTATCAAGTAGTCATCAGGATGTGTCTGTCAGGTGTTCACAACATCCACAGACGACGCTGTAGGGGTTTGCACATCGAGCGGTGCATCAAAGACGTAAGCCTTCTGTGTAGCAGCGAGGACACTCCTCGGACTACGGACCTAGTCCGCATCATTTCTTACAATATCTTTCAACTTGGTCTTTCTCTAGGAACGTATTGAAACAGGGAGCTACAACATGAGCTATTTATCTACAACATATTTGCAAAGACAATTTAGACTATGTTCATGATAATTGAGTTCATCTAATCAAATTATTTAATGAACTCCCACTCAGATAGACATCCCTCTAGTCATCTAAGTGAAACATGATCCGAGTCAACTAGGCCGTGTCCGATCATCACGTGAGACGGACTAGTGAACATCGGTGAACATCTACATGTTGATCGTATCTTCTATACGACTCATGCTCGACCTTTCGGTGTTCCGTGTTCCAAGGCCATGTCTGTACATGCTAGGCTCGTCAAGTCAACCTAAGTGTATTGCGTGTGTAAATCTGGCTTACACCCGTTGTATTCGAACGTTAGAATCTATCACACCCGATCATCACGTGGTGCTTCGAAACAACGAACCTTCGCAACGGTGCACAGTTAGGGGGAACACAATTCTTGAAATTATTGCGAGGGATCATCTTATTTAAGCTACCGTCGTTCTAAGCAAATAAGATGTAAAACATGATAAACATCACATGCAATCAAATAGTGACATGATATGGCCAATATCATTTTGCTCCTTATGATCTCCATCTTTGGGGCTCCATGATCATCGTTGTCACCGGCATGACACCATGATCTCCATCATCGTGTCTTCTCGAAGTTGTCTCGTCATCTATTACTTCTACTACTATGGCTAACACTTTAGAAATAAAGTAAAGTAATTACATGACGTTTAAGTTGACACGCAGGTCATAAATAAATTAAGACAACTCCTATGGCTCCTGCCGGTTGTCATACTCATCAACATGCAAGTCGTGATTCCTATTACAAGAACATGATCAATCTCATACATCACATATATCATTCATCACATCCTTTTAGCCATATCACATCACACGACACATGCTGCAAAAACAAGTTAGACGTTCTCTAATTGTTGTTGCAAGTTTTTACGTGGCTGCTATAGGTTTCTAGCAAGAACGTTTCTTACCTACGCCAAAACCACAGCCTGATATGCCAATTTCTATTTACCCTTCATAAGGACCCTTTTCATCGAATACGATCCAACTAAAGTGGGAGAGACAGACACCCGCTAGCCACCTTATGCAACTAGTGCATGTCAATCGGTGGAACCAGTCTCACGTAAGAGTACGTGTAAGGTCGGTCCGGGCCGCTTCATCCCACGATGCCGCCGAATCAAGATAAGACTAGTAACGACAAGTAAATTGACAAAATCGACGCCCACAACAACTTGTGTTCTACTCGTGCATAGAAACTACGCATAGACCTAGCTCATTATGCCACTGTTGGGGATCGTAGCAGAAATTTAAAATTTTCTACGCATCACCAAGATCAATCTATGGAGTAATCTAGCAACGAGGGGAAGGAGAGTGCATCTACATACCCTTGTAGATCGCTAAGCAGAAGCGTTCAAGTGAACGGGGTTGATGGAGTCGTACTCGTCGTGATCCAAATCACCGATGATCCTAGCGCCGAACGGACGGCACCTCCGCGTTCAACACACGTATGGTTGGGAGACGTCTCCTCCTTCTTGATCCAGCAAGGTGAGAGGAGAAGTTGAGGGAAAATTCCGACAGCACGACGGCGTGGTGGTGATGGAGCTCGTGGTTCTCCGGCAGGGCTTCGCCAAGCACTACGGAGGAGGATGAGGTGTTGGAGGAGGAAGAGGGCTGCGCCAGGGGAAGGGTGCGGCTGCCCTCTCTCTCCCTCACTATATATAGGGGAAAGGGAGGAGGGGGAGGCGCCCTAGGGTTCCCTAGGGGAGGGGCGGCGGCCACAGGGGAAACCCTAGATGGGTTTGGGCGCCCCCACCCCCTAGGAAACTTGCCCCCCAAGCCGGGAGGGGCGGCTGCCCTAGGGGTGGCGCCCCCACCTCTCCTGGTTACGTGAGATGGGGTGGGAGGGGCGCTCAGCCCCTTAGTGGGCTGATGTGCCCTCTCCCCTTGGCCCATAAGGCCCCCCAACACTTGTCGGGGCCTCCGAAACCCCTTTCGGACACGCTGGTCATCACCTGGTACCCCCGGAACAATTCCAGACTCCAATACCCTTCGTCCAATATACCGATCTTCACCTCCGGACCATTCCGGAGCTCCTCGTCATGTCCGGGATCTCATCCGGGACTCCGAACAACATTCGGTAACCACATACTATTTCCCATAACAACTCTAGCGTCACCAAACCTTAAGTGTGTAGACCCTACGGGTTCGGGAACCATGCTGACATGACCGAGACAACTCTCCGGCCAATAACCAACAGCGGGATCTGGATACCCATGTTGGCTCCCACATGTTCCACGGTGATCTCATCGGATGAACCACGATGTCGAGGATTCAATCAATCCCGTATACAATTCCCTTTGTCCAGCGGTATTGTACTTGCCCGAGATTCGATCGTCGGTATCCGATACCTTGTTCAATCTATTACCAGCAAGTCTCTTTACTCGTTCCGTAACACATCATCCCGTGATCAACTCCTTGGTCACATTGTGCACATTATGATGATGTCCTACCGAGTGGGCCCAGAGATACCTCTCCGTTTACACGGAGTGACAAATCCCAGTCTCGATTCGTGCCAACCCAACAGACACTTTCGGAGATACCTGTAGTGTACCTTTATAGCCACCCAGTTACGTTGTGACGTTTGGCACACCCAAAGCACTCCTACGGTATCCGGAAGTTGCACAATCTCATGGTCTAAGGAAATGATACTTGACATTAGAAAAGCTTTAGCAAACGAACTACACGATCTTGTGCTAGGCTTAGGATTGGGTCTTGTCCATCACATCATTCTCCTAATGATGTGATCCCATTATCAATGACATCCAATGTCCATGGTCAGGAAACCGTAACCATCTTATTGATCAACGAGCTAGTCTACTAGAGGCTTACTAGGGACATGGTGTTGTCTATGTATCCACACATGTATCTGAGTTTCCTATTAATACAATTCTAGCATGGATAATAAATGATTATCATGAACAAGGAAATATAATAATAACCAATTTATTATTGGCTCTAGGGCATATTTCCAACAGAATTGTCGCAAAAGGTTTTTTACAAGTTCAAGGTGTTGACTACAATGAGAGTTTCTCACTCGTATATATGCTTAAGTCTGTCCGAATCATGTTAGCAATTGCCGCATTTTATGAAATCTGGCAAATGGATAAACAAAACTACATTCCTTAATGGATTTATTAAAGAAGAGTTGTATATGATGCAACCAGAAGGTTTTGTCAATCCTAAAGGTACTAACAAAATATGCAAGCTCCAGCGATCCATCTATGGACTGGTGCAAGCATCTCGGAGTTGGAATATGTGCTTTGATAAGTTGATCAAAGCATATAGTTTTATACAGACTTGCGGTGAAGCCTGTATTTACAAGAAAGTGAGTGGGAGCACTACAACATTTCTGATAAGTATATGTGAATGACATATTATTGATCGGAGATAATGTAGAATTATTCTTCAAAGCATAAAGGAATGTTTGAAAGGAGTTTTTCAAAGAAAGACCTCGGTGAAGCTGCTTACATATTGAGCATCAAGATCTATAGAGATAGATCAAGACGCTTGATAAGTTTTTCAATGAGTACATACCTTGACAAGATTTTGAAGTAGTTCAAAATGGAACAGTCAAAGAAAGAGTTCTTGCCTGTGTTACAAGGTGTGAAGTTGAGTAAGACTCAAAACCCGACCATGGCAGAAGATAGAGAGAGAATGAAAGTCATTCCCTATGCCTCAGCCATAGGTTCTATAAAGTATGCCATGCTGTGTACCAGACCTATTGTATACCCTGCCCTGAGTTTGGCAAGGGAGTACAATAGTGATCTAGGAGTAGATCACTGGACATTGGTAAAAATTATCCTTAGTGGAATAAGGATATGTTTCTCGATTATGGAGGTGACAAAAGGTTCGTCATAAAGGGTTACGTCGATGCAAGTTTTGACACTGATCCAGATGACTCAAAGTCTCAATCTGGACACATATTGAAAGTGGGAGCAATTAGCTAAAGTAGCTTCGTGCAGAACATTGTAGGAATAGAAATTTGCAAAATACTTACAGATCTGAATGTGGCAGACCCGTTGACTAAACTTCTCTCACACGCAAAACATGATCACACCTTAGTACTCTTTGGGTGTTAATCACATAGCAATGTGAACTAGATTATTGACTCTAGTAAACCCTTTGGGTGTTGGTCGCATGTCGATGTGAACTATGGGTGTTAATCAATGGTGATGTGAACTATTGGTATTAAATCACATGGCAATGTCAACTAGATTATTGACTCTAGTGCAAGTGGGAGACTGAAGGAAATATGCCCTAGAGGCAATTATAAAGTTATTATTTATTTCCTTATATCATGATAAATGTTTATTATTCATGCTAGAATTGTATTAACCGGAAACATAATACATGTGTGAATACATAGACAAACAAAGTGTCACTAGTATGCCTCTACTTGACTAGCTCGTTGATCAAAGATGGTTATGTTTCCTAACCATAGACATGAGTTGTCATTTGATTAACGGGATCACATCATTAGGAGAATGATGTGATTGACTTGACCCATTCCATTAGCTTAGCACTTGATCATTTAGTTTGTTGTTATTGCTTTCTTCATAACTCATACATGTTCCTATGACTATGAGATTATGCAACTCCCGTTTACCGAAGGAACACTTTGTGTGCTACCAAACGTCACAACGTAACTGGGCGATTATAAAGGTGCTCTACAGGTGTCTCCGAAGGTACTTGTTGGGTTGAAGTATTTCGAGATTAGGATTTGTCACTCCGACTGTCGGAGAGGTATCTCTGGGCCCTCTCGGTAATGCACATCACTTAAGCCTTGCAAGCATTGCAACTAATGAGTTAGTTGCGGGATGATGTATTACGGAACAAGTAAAGAGACTTGCCGGTAACGAGATTGAACTAGGTATTGAGATACCGATGATCGAATCTCGGGCAAGTAACATACCGATGACAAAGGGAACAACATATGTTGTTATGCGGTCTGACCGATAAAGATCTTCGTAGAATATGTGGGAGCCAATATGAGCATCCAGGTTCCGCTATTGGTTATTGACCGGAGACGTGTCTCGGTCATGTCTACATTGTTCTCGAACCCGTAGGGTCCGCACGCTTAAGGTTTCGATGACGGTTATACTATGAGTTTATGTGTTTTGATGTACCGAAGGAGTTCGGAGTCCCGAATGAGATCGGGGACATGACGAGGAGTCTCGAAATGGTCGAGACATAAAGATTGATATATTGGACGACTATATTCGGACATCGGAAAGGTTCCGAGTGATTCGGGTATTTTCGGGAGTACCGGGGAGTTACGGGAATTCGTATTGGGCCTTAATGAGCCATACGGGAAAGGAGAGAAATGCCTCAAAGGGTGGCCGCACCCCTCCCCATGGGCTGGTCCGAATTGGACTAGGGAGGGGCGGTGCCCCCTTCCTTCCTTCTCCTTTTCCCTTCCCTTTCCTTCCCTCCTACTCCTACTACTTGGAAGGGATCCTAGTTCTACTAGGAAAGGGGGAATCCTACTCCTTGTGGGAGTAGGACTCCCCTAGGGCGCGCCATAGGGAGGGCCAGCCCTCCCCCTCCTCCACTCATTTATATACGGGGGCAGGGGGCACCCCAAAGACACAACAATTGATCTCTTAGCCGTGTGCTGTGCCCCCCTCCACCATAGTCCACCTCGATCATATCGTAGCGGTGCTTAGGCGAAGCCCTGCGTCGGTAGAACATCATCATCGTCACCACACCGTCGTGCTGACGAAACTCTCCCTCAGCACTCGGCTGGACCGGAGTTCGAGGGACGTCATTGAGTTGAACGTGTGCAGAACTCGTAGGTGCCGTGCGTTCGGTACTTGATCGGTCGGATCGTGAAGACGTACGACTACATCAACCGCATTCTGCTAACGCTTCCGCTTTCGGTCTACGAGGGTACGTAGACAACACTCTCCCCTCTCATTGCTATGAATCACCATGATCTTGCGTGTGCGTAGGAAATTTTTGAAATTACTACGTTCCCCAACAGTTACGTTTGTTCCTGAGGACAAGGGAGAAGTCTTGCTATTAGTAGTCATGTGAATTTGGTATTCGTTCGATATTTTGATAAGATGTATGTTGTCTAGCCTCTAGTGGTGTTATGTGAACGTCGACTACATAACACTTCACCATTATTTGGGCCTAGAGGAAGGCATTGGGAAGTAATAAGTAGATGATGGGTTGTTAGAGTGACAGAAGCTTAAACCCTAGTTTATGCGTTGCTTCGTAAGGGGCTGATTTGGATCCATATGTTTCATGCTATGGTTAGGTTTACCTTAATACTTTTGTTGTAGTTGCGGATGCTTGCAATAGAGGTTAATCATAAGTGGGATGCTTGTTCAAGTAAGAACAGCACCCAAGCACCGGTCCACCCACATGTCAAATTATCAAAGTACCGAACGCGAATCATACGACCGTGATGAAAACTAGCTTGACGATATTCTCATGTGTCCTCGGGAGCGCTTTTCCTTATATAAGAGTTTTTCCAGGCTTGTCCTTTGCTACAAAAAGGATTGGGCCACCTTGTTGCACTTTATTTATTTATTTTACTTGTTGCTCATTACAAATTATCTCATCACAAAACTATCTGTTACCACTTATTTCAGTACTTGCAAAGAATACCTTGCTGAAAACCGTTTATCATTTCCTTCCGCTCCTCGTTGGGTTCTACACTCTTACTTATCGAAAGGACTATGATATATCCCCTATACTTGTGGGTCATCAAGAATTCTTTTCTGGCGTCGTTGCCGGGGAGTGAAGCGCCTTTGGTAGGTGGAATTTGGTAAGGAAAAATTTATATAGTGTGCTGAAATTTACTGTCACTTGTTACTATGGAAAGTAATCCTCTGAGGGGCTTGTTCGGGGTATCTTCACCCCGACCAGTAGAGCAAAGAGTTGCTCCTCAACCTACTGAACCTATTGAAAATGAAATTCCTTATGAGTATCCTTCGAGTATAATAGAAAAACTGCTAGCTAATCCTTTTACAGGAGATGGAACAAAGCATCCTGATGAACACCAAATATATGTGGATGAAGTTTGTGGATTATTTAAGCTTGCAGGTATTCCCGATGATGTTTCTAAGAAGAAGGTCTTCCCTTTATCTTTGAAGGGATACGCATTGACATGGTATAGGCTATGTGATGATATGGGATCATGGAACTATAGAAGATTGAAACTGGAATGTCATCAAAAGTATTACCCTATGCATCTTGTTCATCGTGATCGCAATTATATATATAATTTTTGGCCTCGCGAAGGAGAAAGAATCGCTCAAGCTTGGGGGAGGCTTAAATCAATGTTATATTCATGCGCCAATCATGAGCTTCCAAGAGAAACAATTCTTCAAAATATTTATGCTCGGCTTTCTGATAACAATCGCACCATGCTTGATACTTCTTGTGATGGCTCGTTTATGATGAAGACTATTGAATTCAAATGTGATTTATTGGATAGAATTAAATGCAACTCTGAAGATTGGGACCTCGACAATGGTAAGGAGTCAGGTATGACACCTAAGTTTGATTGTGTTAAAGCTTTTATGGATACCGATATTTTCCGTAAGTTTAGCACAAAATATGGACTTGATTCTGAGATAGTAGCTTCTTTCTGTGAATCTTTTGCTACTTATGTTGATCTCCCTAAGGAGAAGTGGTTTAAATATCATCCTCCCATAGAAGTAAAAGTAACTGCACCTATTAAAGTTGAAGAAAAGACTGTCACTTATGATGATCCTATTGTTCCTACTTGTTATGTTGAGAAACCACCTTTCCCTGTTAGGATAAAGGATCATGCTAAAGCTTCAACTGTGGTTCGTAAAAGCAATATTAAAACATATACACCTCCTGAGCAAGTTAAAGTTGAACCTAATATTGCTATTGTTAAAGAGCTCTTGTCTGATAATATTGATGGGCATGTTATTCAGTTCTGCGGTGAAACTGCTAGAATTGCTAAACCTTGTGCTAAAGATAAACATAGACCTGTGGTAGGCGTCCCTGTTATTTCTGTTAAAATAGGAGATCATTGTTATCATGGATTATGTGATATGGGTGCTAGTGATAGTGTTATACCTTATGACTTGTATAAAGAAATCAAGCATGAAATTGCACCTGCTGAGTTAGAAGATATTGATGTCACAATTAAACTTGCTAATAGAGATATTATTTCAGCAATGGGAATTGTTAGAGATGTTGAAGTCTTGTGCGGGAAAACTAAATATCCTGCTGATTTTCTTGTTCTTAGTTCTCCACAAGATAGCTTTTGTCCCATTATATTTGGTAGACCCTTCTTGAATATAGTTAATGCTAGGATAGACTGCGAAAACAATGTTGTTACTATTGGCTTGGATGATATGACTCATGAGTTTAATTTCTCTAAATTTAGTAAACAACACCGTGAAGAAGAATTTCCTTGTAAGGATGAAATTATTGGTCTTGCTTCTATTGCCGTACCTCCTAATGATCCTTTAGAACAATATTTGCTAGACCATGAGAATGATATGTTTATGAATGAAAGAAGGGAAATAGATGAAGTATTCTTTAAACAAGAACCTATGCTAAAACACAATTTGCCTGTTGAAATCCTAGGGGATCCTCCTCCACCTAAGGGTGATCCCGTGTTTGAGCTTAAACCGTTGCCTGATAATCTTAAATATGCTTATCTTGATGAAAAGAAGATATATCCTGTTATTATTAGTGAACCTTTCAGAGCATGAAGAAGAAAGATTATTCAAAACTCTGAAGAAGCATCGTGCTGCTATTGGATATACTCTTGATGATCTTAAGGGCATTAGTCCCACTCTATGTCAACATAAAATAAATTTGGAAGCAGATGCCAAACCAGTTCGTGATCCTCAACGACGTCTGAATCCTAAAATGAAAGAAGTGGTAAGAAAAGAAATACTAAAGCTTCTAGAGTCAGGTATAATTTATCCCGTTGCTGATAGTCAGTGGGTAAGTCCTGTTCATTGTGTCCCTGAGAAGGGAGGTATTACTGTTGTTCCTAATGATAAAGATGAATTGATTCCACTAAGAATTATTACCGGTTATAGGATGGTAATTGATTTCTGAAAATTAAATAAGGCTACTAAGAAAGATCATTACCCCTTACCTTTTATCGATCAAATGCTAGAAAGATTATGCAAACATACACATTACTGCTTTCTAGATGGTTATTCTGATTTCTCTCAAATACACGTGTCGGCTAAAGATCAATCAAAGACTACTTTTACATGCCCTTTTGGTACTTTTGCTTATAGACGTATGCCTTTTGGTTTATGTAATGCACCTGCTACCTTTCAAAGATGCATGATGGCTATATTCTCTGACTTTTGTGAAAAGATTTGTGAGGTTTTCATGCATGACTTTTCTGTCTATGGATCTTCTTTTGATGATTGCTTGAGCAATCTTGATCGAGTTTTGCAGAGATGTGAAGAAACTAATCTTGTCTTGAATTGGGAAAAGTGCCACTTTATGGTTAATGAAGGTATTGTCTTGGGGCATAAAGTTTCTGAAAGAGGTATTAAAGTTGATAAAGCCAAGGTTGATGCTACTAAAAATATGCCATGTCCCAAGGACATCAAAGGTATAAGAAGTTTCCTTGGTCATGCCGGATTTTATATGAGGTTCATTAAGGACTTCTCAAATATTTCTCGGCCTCTGACTAATTTATTACAAAAAGATATACCGTTTGTCTTTGATGATGATTGTCTAGAAGCATTTGAAATACTAAAGAAAGCATTAGTCTCTGCACCTATTGTTCAGCCACCTGATTGGAATTTACCCTTTGAAATTATGTGTGATGCTAGCGATTATGTTGTAGGTGTTGTTCTAGGGTAAAGAGTTGATAAGAAATTAAGTGTTATCCATTATGCTAGTAAGACTCTAGACAATGCTCTAAGAAATTATGCTACTACTGAAAAAGAACTTTTAGCAGTTTTATTTGCTTGTGATAAGTTCAGACCTTATATTATTGATTCTAAAGTAACTATCCACACTAATCATGCTGCTATTAAATATCTTATGGAGAAGAAAGATGCTAAACCTAGACTTATTAGATGGGTTCTCTTGCTACAAGAATTTGATTTGCATATTGTTGATAGAAAAGGTGCTGAGAACCCCGTTGCAGACAACTTATCTAGGTTAGAGAATGTTCTTGATTACCCACTACCTATTGATGATAGCTTTCCTGATGAACAATTAAATGTCATAAGTACTTCTCGTAGTACCCCTTGGTATGCTGATTATGCTAATTACATAGTTGCTAAATTTATACCACCTAGCTTCACATACCAACAAAACAAAAAGTTCTTCTATGATTTGATACATTACTTTTGGGATGACCCACATCTTTATAAGGAAGGAGTAGATGGTGTTATTAGACATTGTGTACCTGAGCATGAACATGAACAGATCCTACGCAAGTGCCACTCCGAAACTTATGGAGGACACCATGCAGGAGATAGAACTGCACATAAGGTATTGCAATCCGGTTTTTATTGGCCTACTCTCTTCAAGGATGCCCGTAAGTTTGTCCTTTCTTGTGATGAATGTCAAAGAATTGGTAATACTAGTAGACGTCAAGAAATGCCTATGAATTATTCACTTGTTATTGAACCGTTTCATGTTTGGGGCTTTGATTATATGGGACCTTTTCCTGCCTCTAATGGATATACACATATTTTAGTTGCTGTTGATTACGTTGCTAAGTGGGTAGAAGCTATTCCAACTAGTAGTGCTGATCATAACACTTCTATTAAAATGCATAAAGAAGTTATTTTTCCTAGGTTTGGAGTCCCTAGATATTTAATGACTGATGGTGGTTCACATTTTATTCATGGTGCTTTCCGTAAAATGCTTGCTAAATATGACGTCAATCATAGAATTGCATCTCCGTATCACCCACGGTCTAGTGGTCAAGTAGAATTGAGTAATAGAGAACTCAAATTAAGTTTGCAAAAGACTGTCAATAGGTCTAGAAAGAATTGGTCAAAGAAACTTGATGATGCATTATGGGCCTATAGAACTGCATATAAAAATCCTATGGGTATGTCTCCGTATAAAATGGTATATGGAAAAGCATGTCACTTACCTCTCGAACTAGCACATAAGGCATATTGGGCTATCAAAGAGATCAACTATGATTTCAAACTTGCCGGTGAAAAGAGGTTATTTGATATTAGCTCACTTGATGAATGGAGAACCCAACCTTATGAAAATGCCAAGTTGTTTAAAGAAAAGGTTAAAAGATGGCATGAAAAATGGATACAAAAGCGTGAGTTTAATGTAGGTGATTATGTATTGCTATACAACTCTCATTTAAGATTTTATTTGCAGGGAAACTTCTCTCTAAATGGGAAGGCCCCTATGTTATCGATGAGGTCTATCGTTCCGGTGCCATAAAAATGAACAACTTCGAAGGCACAAATCCGAAGGTGGTAAACGGTCAAAGAATCAAACACTATATGTCACGTAATCCCATAAATGTTGAAACCAATATCATTGAAACCGTAACCCCGGAGGAATACAGAAGGGACACTTTCCAGAACGTTTCAGACTCTGAAAAGGAATAGGTATGTGGTACGGTAAGTAAACCGACTCCAAAACAATTTTTAAGGCAATATTTCTCGGTTTTGGAATATTGTGAAAAATAGAAAATTAATTAGCAGTCTGGGAAGGACACGAGGGCCCCACGAGGGTGGAGGGCGCGCCCCCTACCTTGTGAGCTCCTCGTGTGCCTTCCGGACTCCGTTTTCTTGCACGATACGTATTTTGGTCGGTAAAAATTCATTATATAATCTCCCGGAGGTTTGGACTCCCATATCACGCAAAAATCCCTTGTCTTTGTTTTGAGCTGTCCTGCTGCAGACAGAGCAACATGTCGTCCCAGGATTCAGAAGGAGAAAGCTATGTGGCTGATTACCTTGCAGATCCTAAGGTTTATGGGGATGTGGAGCATTGTGGTTGGACTACGGAAGAAGAAGAAGACTATGAACCCAAGAGAAAGGAGGAGACGAGCTCAGATGAAGATGAAGTCCCACTACCTCAACCCGGGGACATGCATGTGGAGTTCAAAAAGTCAAGCCTCCTAGATAGGGTAAAGAAACCTAAGATTGAGTTTATCCCTTTTCGCCTCTTGCAAGAGAACAAGCAGGAACTATGCAAAAAGATACTGAGCTTGGAGCAGGAGATCGAGGACCAAAGGGACCAAAATTCTATCCTCAAACACAAATTAAAGAAGAAGCCTACGCCATCAACAAAATCACCACCGTCTCCTCCAACAAAGAAGAATTGAGTATCTGGGTATGGGCACTCCACTTGGCAACTGCCAAGCTTGGGGGAGTGCCCCGGTATCGTATCACCATCACCTTTATCTTTACCTTTTTCCTTAGTTCGATCCTATTAGTAGTATTTTGCTCTAGTAGAATAAAGTTTATGGCATGATCTAGTTGTGAGTTTTGCTTTATTATCCTTCTATGTAATTGAGTCCGTGAGCTATATAATAAAGATTAGTGTTGAGTCAAGGGCTTGATCATTTTGCCATGATCCGAAGTGAATAAAAGAAAAGAGAAAGAAATAAAAAGAAACAAAGAGATCATATGGATCTCATGGAGAGTAATGAGCTCACGTAGAAAAAGTATGATGAATAGAAGTTGTTGAAAGTTGACAAGCATAGTTTTGGTCATCGTTGCAATTAATAGGAAGTAATAAAGAAAGAGAGGTCTTCACATATAGATACACTATCGTGGACATATTTTATGATTGTGAGCACTCATTAAAATATGACATGCTAAAGAGTTGACATTGGACAAGGAAGACAACGTAATGGGTTATGCTTTCTTACATCTGAGATAAATTATATTGTCTTGGATCCTCCAACATGTTGAGCTTGCCTTTCCCCCTCATGCTAGCCAAATTCTCAGCACCAAGTAGAGATACTACTTGTGCTTCCAAATACCCTTAAACCAGTTTTTCCATGAGAGTCCACCATACCTACCTATGGATTGAGTAAGATCCTTCAAGTAAGTTGTCATCGGTGCAAAGCAATAAAAATTGATCTCTAAATATGTCTGATTGATTGGTTTGGGAGAAATAAGCTTTATACGATCTTGTGATGTGGAAGTAATAAAAGCGACGGACTGCATAATAAAGTTTCATATCACAAGGGGCAATATAAAGTGACGTTCTTTCGCATTAAGATTTTGTGCATCCAACCATAAAAGCGCATGACAACCTCTGCTTCCCTCTGCGAAGGGCCTATCTTTTATCATTATCTTCTACCTTATGCAAGAGTCATGGTGATCTTCACCCTTACTTTTTACATTTTACCCTTTGGCAAGCACAATATGTTGGAAAGATCCCGGTATATATGGCTAATTGGATGTGGGTTTGCATGAACTATTACTGTTGACATTACCCTTGAGGTAAAACATTGGGAGGCAAGACTATAAGCCCCTATCTTTATCTGTGTCCGATTAAAACTCCACACCCATAACTATTGCGTGAGTGTTAGCAATTGTGAAAGATTATATGATAGTTGAGTATGTGGACTTGCTAAAAAGCTCTTACACATTGACTCTTTCCTATGTTATGATAAATTGCAATTGCTTCAATGACCGAGATTGTAGTTTGTTAGTTTTCAATGAAGTTTACAATTCATACTTGATATTGTGATTGAATTATTACTCTAGCATTAGAGATCATATGACAAAATTTATATAAGTTGCTGTTATAAGAATGATCATGATGCCCATATGTCCGTATTTTATTTTTATCGACACCTTCATCTCTAAACATGTGGACATATTTTTCGATTTTGGCTTTTCGCTTGAGGACAAGCGAGGTCTAAGCTTGGGGGAGTTGATACATCCATTTTGCATCATGCTTTTATATCAATATTTATTGCATTATGGGCTGTTATTTCACATTATATAACAATACTTATGGCTATTCTCTCTTATTTTACAAGGTTTACATAAGGAGGGAGAATGCCGGCAGCTGGAATTCTAGGCTGGAAAAGGAGCAAATATTAGAGACCTATTCTGCACAACTCCAAAAGTCATGAAACTCCACGGAACACCTTATAATAAATAATGAAAAATCCTCGCCAAAGATGAAGACCAGGGGGCCCACACCCTTCTCACGAGGGTGGGGGGCGCCCCCCTTAGGGCGTGCCCCCCTACCTCATGGGCCCCCCTGGTGGCTCTCCGATGACAATCTTCTCCTATATGAAGTCTTTCGTCGAGAAAAAAAAATAAGAAGCAACCTTTCGGGACGAAACTCCTCCGCCACGAGGCGGAACCTTGGCGGATCCAATCTAGAGCTCCGGCAGAGCTGTTCTGCCGGGGAAACTTCCCTCCCGGAGGGGGAAATCATAGCCATCGTCATCACCAACGCTCCTCTCATCAGGAGAGGGCAATCTCCATCAACATCTTCATCAGCACCATCTCATCTCAAAACCCTAGTTCATCTCTTGTATCCAATTCTTGTCTCCAAGTCCGGGATTGGTGCTAGCAGGTTGCTAGTAGTGTTAATTACTCCTTGTAGTTGATGCTAGTTGGTTTAATTGGTGGAAGATCATACGTTCAGATCCTATATGCATATTAATACCCCTCTGATATGAACATGAATATGCTTTATGAGTAGTTACGTTTGTTCCTGAGGACAAGGGAGAAGTCTTGCTATTAGTAGTCATGTGAATTTGGTATTTGTTCAATATTTTGATAAGATGTATGTTGTCTAGCCTCTAGTGGTGTTATGTGAACGTCGACAACATAACACTTCACCATTATTTGGGCCTAGAGGAAGGCATTGGGAAGTAATAAGTAGATGATGGGTTGCTAGAGTGACAGAAGCTTAAACCCTAGTTTATGCGTTGCTCGTAAGGGGCTGATTTGGATCCATATGTTTCATGCTATGGTTAGGTTTACCTTAATACTTTTGTTGTAGTTCCGGATGCTTGCAATAGAGGTTAATCATAAGTGGGATGCTTGTTCAAGTAAGAACAACACTGCTACGTCTTGAGCTTGCGTTGGTTTTCCCCGAAGAGGAAGGGATGATGCAGTAGAGTAGCGTAAGTATTTCCCTCAGTTTTTGAGAACCAAGGTATCAATCCAGTAGGATCCCACGCTCAAGTCCCTCGTACCTGCACAAAGCGATAGCTACTCGCAACCAACACGATTAGGGGTTGTCAAGCCCTTCACGGTCACTTACGAGAGTGAGATCTGATAGATGTAATATTTTTGGTATTTTTGTATAAAGATGCATAGTAAAAAGTAAAGGCAAAGTTAAAAAGCAAAGCAAGATTAAAGTAATGGAGATTGATATGATGAGAATAGACCCAGGGGCCATAGGTTTCACTAGTGGCTTCTCTCAAGAGCATAAGTATTCTACGGTGGGTGAACAAATTACAGTTGAGCAATTGACAGAATTGAGCATAGTTATGAGAATATCTAGGCATGATCATGTATATAGGCATCACGTCCGTGACAAGTAGATCGAAACAATTCTGCATCTACTACTATTACTCCACTCATCGACCGCTATCCAGCATGCATCTAGAGTATTAAGTTAAAAACAGAGTAACGCCTTAAGCAAGATGACATGATGTAAAGAGATAAATTCATGCAATATGAAATAAACCCCATCTTGTTATCCTCGATGGCAACGATACAATACGTGCCTTGCTGCCCCTTCTGTCACTGGGTAAGGACACCGCAAGATCGAACCCAAAGCTAAGCACTTCTCCCATGGCAAGAACTACCAATCTAGTTGGCCAAACCAAACGGATAATTCGAAGAGACTTGCAAAGATAACCAATCATACATAAAAGAATTCAGAGAAGATTCAAATATTATTCATAGATAGACTTGATCATAAACCCACAATTCATCGTCTCAACAAACACACCGCAAAAAGAAGATTACATCGAATAGATCTTCACAAGAGAGGGGGAGAACTTTGTATTGAGATTCAAAGAGAGAGAAGAAGCCATCTAGCTACTAACTATGGACCCGAAGGTCTGAGGTAAACTACTCACACTTCATCGGAGAGGCTATGATGATGTAGAAGCCCTCCGTGATGACGGCCCTCTTCCGACGGAGCGCCGGAACAGGCCCCAAGATGGGATCTCGTGGATACAGAAAGTTGCGGCGGTGGAATTAGGTTTTTGGCTCCTGTTCTGATCGTTTGGGGGTACGTGTGTATATATAGGAGGAAGAAGTACGCCGGAGGAGCAACGAGGGGCCCACGAGGCAGGGGGGCGCGCCCTAGGGGGGGGCGCCCCCCACCCTCGTGACCGCCTCTTTTGTTCCTTGGAGCAGGGTCCAAGTCTCCTGGATCACGTTCGGTGAGAAAATCACGTTCCCGAAGATTTTATTCCGTTTGGACTCCGTTTGATATTCCGTTTATCCGAAACACTGAAATAGGCAAAAAAACAGCAATTCTAGGCTGGGCCTCCGGTTAATAGGTTAGTCCCAAAAATAATATAAAAGTGGAAAATAAAGCCCAATATAGTCTAAAACAGTAGATAATATAGCATGGAGCAATCAAAAATTATAGATACGTTGGAGACGTATCAGGCATCCCCAAGCTTAATTCCTGCTCGTCCTCGAGTAGGTAAATGATAAAAAGAGAATTTTTGATGCAGAGTGCTACTTGGCATAATTTCAATGTAAATCTTCTTAATTGTGGTATGAATATTCTGATTAGAAAGATTCAAGACAAAAGTTTATATTGACATAAAAAATAATAATACTTCAAGCATACTAATAAAGCAATTATGTCTTCTCAAAATAGCATGGCCAAAGAAATTTATCCCTACAAAATCATATAGTCTGGCTATGCTCCATCTTCACCACACAAAGTATTTAAATCATGCACAACCCCGATGACAAGCCAAGCAATTGTTTCATACTCTAACTTTTTCAAAACTTTTTCAATCTTCACGCAATACATGAGCGTGAGCCATGGATATAGCACTATAGGTGGAATAGAATGGTGGTTGTGGAGAAGACAAAAAGGAGAAGATGGTCTCACATCAACTAGGCATATCAACGGGCTATGGAGATGCCCATCAATAGATATCAATGTGAGTGAGTAGGGATTGCCATGCAACGGATGCACTAGAGCTATAAGTATATGAAAGCTCAAAAAGAAACTAAGTGGGTGTGCATCCAACTTGCTTTCTCATGAAGACCTAGGGCAATTTTTGAGGAAGCCCATCATTGGAATATACAAGCCAAGTTCTATAATGAAAGATTCCCACTAGTATATGAAAGTGATAACATGAGAGACTCTCTACTATGAAGATCATGGTGCTACTTTGAAGCACAAGTGTGGTAAAAGGATAGTAACATTGTCCCTTCTCTCTTTTTCTCTCATCATTTTTTATATATTATTATTTTTTGTTTGGGCCTTTTCTCTTTTTTATGGCCTCTTTTTATTTGGGCTTCTTTGGCCTCTTTTTTTTATTTATTTTTCGTCCGGAGTCTCATCCCGACTTATGGTGGAATCATAGTCTCCATCATTCTTTCCTCACTGGGACAATGCTCTAATAATGATGATCATCACACTTTTATTTCTCTTATAACTCAACAATTACAACTCGATACTTAGAACAAAATATGACTCTATGTGAATGCATCCGGCGGTGTACCGGGATATGCAATATGACAATGATGAATGTGTCATGAACGGAACGGTGGAAAGTTGCATGGCAATATATCTCAGAATGGCTATGGAAATGCCATAATAGGTAGGTATGGTGGTTATTTTGAGGAAGGTATATGGTAGGTGTATGATACCGGCGAAAGGTGCGTGGTATTAGAGAGGCTAGCAAAGGTGGAAGGGTGAGAGTGCGTATAATCCATGGACTCAACATTAGTCATAAAGAACTCATATACTTATTGCAAAAATCTAGAAGTTATCAAAGCAAAGTATTACGCGCATGCTCCTAGGGGGATAGATTGGTAGGAAAAGACCATCGCTTGTCCCCAACCGCCACTCATAAGGAGGACAATCAATAAATAAACCATGCTCCGACTTCATCACATAACGGTTCACCATACGTGCATGCTACGGGAATCACAAACCTTAACACAAGTATTCTTTAAATTCACAACTACGCAACTAGCATGGCTTTAATATTATCACCTCCATATCTCAAAACAATTATCATGTTTCAATATTTTCTTAGAATTCAACACAATCAAAAGAAAGTTTCACAAATCTTGAATACCAAGCATATTATTATTAAGCAAATTACCATGCTATTAAGAGACTCTCAAAATAATTTAAGTGAAGCATGAGAGATCAATAATTTATTTAAAACAAATCCACCACCATGCTCTAAAAGATCTAAGTGAAGCACATAGAGCAAAATTATAATGCTCAAAATATATAAGTGAAGCACATAGAGAAAAACTACTTAGCTCAAAAGATATAAGTGAAGCACATAGAGTATTCTATCAAATTTTAATTCATGCATGGCTCTCTCAAAAGGTGTGTACATCAAGGATGATTGTGGCATACTAAGACACAAAGACACAAATAATACAAGACGCTCCAAGCAAAACACATATCATGTTGGTGAATAAAAATATAGCTCCAAGTAAATTACCGATGGAAGTGGACGAAAGAGGGGATGCCTTCCGGGGCATCCCCAAGCTTTGACTTCTTGGTGTCCTTGGATTATCTTGGGGGTGCCATGGGCATCCCCAAGCTTAGGCTCTTGCCACTCCTTGTTCCATGATCCATCAAAAGAATTCACCCAAAACTTGAAAACTTCACAACACAAAACTCAAAATAGAAAACTCATGAGCTCCGTTAGCGAAAGAAAACGAAAGACCACTTCAAGGTACTGTAATGAACTCATTATTTATTTATATTGGTGTTGAAGCTACTGTATTCCAACTTCTCTATGGATTATAAACTATTTTACTAGCCATAGATTCATCAAAATAAGCAAACAACACACGAAAAACAGAATGTGTCAAAAACAGAACAGTCTGTAGTAATCTGTAGCTAGCGCAAGATCTGGAACCCAAAAAATTCTAAAATAAATTGATGGATGTGAGGAATTTATCTATTAATAATCTGAAAAAATATTAACTAAATAGCACTCTCCAAATAAAAATGAAAGCAGTTCTCGTGAGCACTAAAGTTTCTGTTTTTTACAGCAAGTTCAACAAGACTTTCCCCAAGTCTTCCCAATGGTTCTACTTGGCACAAACACTAATTAAACAAAAAAAAACACAACCAAAACCGAGGCTAAATAATTTATTTATTACTAAACAGGAGCAAAAGTCAAGAAATAAAAATAAAATTGGGTTGCCTCCCAACAAGCGCTATCGTTTAACGCCCCTAGCTAGGCATAATAGCGAGGATAGATCTAGGTATTGCCATCTTTGGTAGGCAATCCATAAGTGGCTCTCATGATAGTTTCATATGGTAATTTTATTTTCTTTCTTGGAAAGTTTTTCATGCCCTTTTTTAATGGAAATTGAAATCTAATATTCCCTTCCTTCATATCAATAATCGCACCAACGTTCTAAGGAAAGGTCTACCAAGAATAATAGGGCAAGAAGGATTGCAATCTATATCAAGAACAATGAAATATACGGGCACATAATTCCTATTTGCAACAATAAGAACATCATTAATCCTTCCCATAGGTTTCTTAATAGTGGAATCTGCAAGATGCAAGTTTAGAGAGCAATCATAAAAGTTACAGAAATCTAGTAGATCACACAAAGTCTTGGGAATAGTAGAGACACTAGCACCCAAATCACACAAAGCATAAAACTCATGATCTTTAATTTTAATTTTAATAGTTGTTTCCCACTCATCATAGAGTTTTCTAGGGATAGAAACTTTCAACTCAAGTTTTTCTTCATAAGATTGCATCAAGGCATCAACAATATGTTCGGTGAAGGCTTTATTTTGACTATAAGCATGTGGAGAATTTAGCACGGATTGCAACAAGGAAATACAATCAATTAAAGAGCAAATTTCACAATTAAATTCCTTGAAATCCAATATAGTGGGTTTAGCAACATCTAGATTTTTATTTCTTTCAATCCCACTTTCATCAACTTCATCATTAAGATCTAAACACTCCGAATTTTTAGAACGCCTTCTAGGTAAAGGAAGATCATATTCAGTTTCATCAAGATTCATATTGCAAAATAAATATTTAATAGGAGACAAATCAATAACTTTTAGATCTTCATATTGATTTTCATAGGCATTGGAAGAACACGCTTTAATAAAGGCATCTTTGGAAGCACGCATCCTAGCGGTTCTTTCCTTACACTCATCAATTGAAATTCTCATGGCTTTTAGGGACTCATTGATATCATGCTTAGGTGGAATAGATCTAAGTTTCAAAGAATCAACATCAAGAGCAATTCTATCAACGTTCCTAGCCAAATCATCAATCTTAAGCAATTTTTCTTCAATCATAGCATTAAAATTCTTTTGCGAAGAAATAAATTCTTTAATATTAGATTCAAAATCATAGGCTATCTTATTATAATTTCCATAAGAGTTATTGTAGGAATTCCCATAATTATTAGAAGGATTACTAGAATATGGCCTAGGATTAAAATTCCCTCTATAAGCGTTGTTACCAAAATTATTCCTACCAACAAAATTCACATCCATAGATTCATTGTTATTCTCAATCAAAGTAGGCAAAGGCATATCATTAGGATCAGAAGAAACACTTTTACTAGCAAATAATTTCATAATTTCATCCATCTTTCCACTCAACACATTAATTTCTTCTATCGCGTGCACTTTTTTATTAGAAGATCTTTCAGTATGCCATTGAGAATAATTAACCATAATATTATCTAGGAAGTTTAGTAGCATCTCCTAAAGTGATTTCCATAAAAGTGCCTCCCGCGGCCGAATCTAAAAGATTTCTAGAAGCAAAATTCAATCCGGCATAAAATTTTTGTATAATCATCCACAAATTCAAACCATGAGTAGGGCAATTACGTATCATTAATTTCATTCTCTCCCAAGCTTGTGCAACATGTTCATGATCAAGTTGTTTAAAGTTCATAATATCGTTTCTAAGAGAGATAATCTTAGCGGGAGGAAAATATTTAGAGATAAAAGCATCTTTGCACTTGTTCCATGAATCAATACTATTCTTAGGCAAAGACGAAAACCAAGCTTTAGCATGATCTCTAAGCGAAAAAGGAAATAGCTTCAATTTAACGACATCATTATTGACATCTTTTTTCTTTTGCATATCACATAAATCAACGAAGCTATTCAGATGAGTAGCGGCATCTTCACTAGGAAGGCCAGTGAATTGATCTTTCATAACAAGATTCAACAAAGCAGTATTAATTTCACAAGATTCAGCATCGGTAAGAGGAGCAATCGGAGTGCTAAGGAAATCATTATTGTTGGTATTGGTGAAGTCACACAATTTAGTAGTATCTTGAGCCATCGCAACAAACAAGCAATCTAACACACGAGCAAACAAAAAGCAAACTGGCAAAAAGAGGCAAATAGAGAGGGAGGATAGGGAGAGAGAGGGCAAATAAAATGGCAAGGGTGAATTGGGGGGAGAGGAAAACGAGAGGCAAATGGGAAATAATGTAATGCGAGAGATAGGGATTGTGATGGGTACTTGGTATGTTGGCTTTTTGCGTAGACTCCCCGGCAACGGCGCCAGAAATCCTTCTTGCTACGTCTTGAGCTTGCATTGGTTTTCCCCGAAGAGGAAGGGATGATGCAGCCGAGTAGCGTAAGTATTTCCCTCAGTTTTTGAGAACCAAGGTATCAATCCAGTAGGAGCCCATGCTCAAGTCCCTCCTACCTGCACAAAGCGATAGCTACTCGCAACCAACGTGATTAGGGGTTGTCAAGCCCTTCACGGTCACTTACGAGAGTGAGATCTGATAGATATAATATTTTTGGTACAAATATGCAAAGTAAAAAGTAAAAGCAAAGTAAAAAGCAAAGCAAGATTAAAGTAATGGAGATTGATATGATGAGAATAGACCCAGGGGCCATAGGTTTCACTAGTGGCTTCTCTCAAGAGCATAAGTATTCTACGGTGGGTGAACAAATTACTGTTGAGCAATTGACAGAATTGAGCATAGTTATGAGAATATCTAGGCATGATCATGTATATAGGCATCACGTCCGTGACAAGTAGATCGAAACAATTCAGCATCTACTACTATTACTCCACTCATCGACCGCTATCCAGCATGCATCTAGAGTATTAAGTTAAAAACAAAGTAACGCCTTAAGCAAGATGACATGATGTAAAGAGATAAATTCATGCAATATGAAATAAACCCCATCTTGTTATCCTCGATGGCAACGATACAATACGTGCCTTGCTGCCCCTTCTGTCACTGGGTAAGGACACCGCAAGATCGAACCCAAAGCTAAGCACTTCTCCCATGGCAAGAACTACCAATCTAGTTGGCCAAACCAAACGGATAATTCGAAGAGACTTGCAAAGATAACCAATCATACATAAAAGAATTCAGAGAAGATTCAAATATTATTCATAGATAGACTTGATCATAAACCCACAATTCATCGGTCTCAACAAACACACCGCAAAAAGAAGATTACATCGAATAGATCTTCACAAGAGAGGGGGAGAACTTTGTATTGAGATTCAAAGAGAGAGAAGAAGCCATCTAGCTACTAACTATGGACCCGAAGGTCTGAGGTAAACTACTCACACTTCATCGGAGAGGCTATGATGATGTAGAAGCCCTCCGTGATGACGGCCCTCTTCCGACGGAGCTCCGGAACAGGCCCCAAGATGGGATCTCGTGGATACAGAAAGTTGCGGCGGTGGAATTAGGTTTTTGGCTCCTGTTCTGATCGTTTGGGGGTACGTGTGTATATATAGGAGGAATAAGTACGCTGAAGGAGCAACGAGGGGCCCACGAGGCAGGGGGGGTGCCCCCCACCCTCGTGACCGCCTCTTTTGTTCCTTGGAGCAGGGTCCAAGTCTCCTGGATCACGTTCGGTGAGAAAATCACGTTCCCGAAGATTTTATTCCGTTTGGACTCCGTTTGATATTCCGTTTATCTGAAACACTGAAATAGGCAAAAAAACAACAATTCTAGGCTGGGCCTCCGGTTAAAAGGTTAGTTCCAAAAATAATATAGAAGTGGAAAATAAAGCCCAATATAGTCCAAAACAGTAGATAATATAGCATGGAGCAATCAAAAATTATAGATACGTTGGAGACATATCAAGCACCCAAGCACCGGTCCACCCACATGTCAAATTATCAAAGTATCGAACGCGAATCATACGAACGTGATGAAAACTAGCTTGACGATATTCCCATGTGTCCTCGGGAGCGCTTTTACTTATATAAGAGTTTGTCCAGGCTTGTCCTTTGCTACAAAAAGGATTGGGCCACCTTGCTGCACTTTATTTACTTTTGTTACTTGTTGCTCGTTACAAATTATCTCATCACAAAACTATCTGTTACCACTTATTTCAGTACTTGCAGAGAATACCTTGCTGAAAACCGTTTATCATTTCCTTCTACTCCTCGTTGGGTTCGACACTCTTACTTATCGAAAGGACTACGATAGATCCCCTATACTTGTGGGTCATCAATGGTGCTGATGAAGATGTTGATGGAGATTGCCCTTTCCCGATGAGAGGAGTGTTGGTGATGATGATGGCGATGATTTCCTCCTCCAGGAGGGAAGTTTCCCTGGCAGAACAGCTCTGTCGGAGCCCTAGATTGGTTCCGCCAAGGTTCCGCCTCGTGGCGGCGGAGTTTCGTCCCGAAAGGTTGCTTATGGTTTTTTTCTCGACGAAAGACTTCATATAGCAGAAGATGGTCATCGGAGAGCCACCAGGGGGCCCACGAGGTAGGGGGCGCGCCCTAGGGGGGGGCGCCCCCACCCTCATGGACAGGGTGTGGTCCCCCTGGTCTTCATCTTTGGCGAGAATTTTTCATTATTTATTATAAGGTATTCCATGGAGTTTCAGGACTTTTGGAGTTGTGTAGAATAGGTCTCTAATATTTGCTCCTTTTCCAACCCAGAATTCCAGCTGCCGGCATTCTCCCTCCTTATGTAAACCTTATAAAATAAGAGAGAATAGCCATAAGTATTGTGATATAATGTGAAATAACAGCCCATAATGCAATAAATATCAATATAAAAGCATGATGCAAAATGGACGTATCAACTCCCCCAAGCTTAGACCGTGCTTGTCCTCAAGCGAAAGCCGATAACAATAAATATGTCCCCATGTTTAGAGGTAGAGGCGTCGATAAAAATAAAATACGGACATGAAGGCATCATGATTATTCTCATAACAGCAACATATATAGATATTGTCATATGATTACTTATGTTCAAGTGATGATATATTCACAATGCAAAAGTATGAATCAGAAACCTTATTGAGAACCAACAAACTATAACTTCAGTGATTGAAGCAATTGCAATTTATCATAACATCGGAAAGAGTCTATGTCAGAGCTAAAAAGCAAGTCCACATACTCAACTATCATCTAGTCCTTCATAATTGCTAACACTCACGCAATACTTGTGGTTACGGAGTTTTAATCGGACACAGAGAAAGATAGGGGCTTATAGTTTCGCCCCACAACCTTTTACCTCGAGGGTAAGGTCAACAATAATAACTCATGCCCCCCTACATCCAATTAGATATATATATCAGGTTCTTTCCAACATGCTGGGTTTGCCAAAGGATAAAATGAAAAAGGGAGAGGTGAAGATCACCTTGACACTTTCATAAGGTAGAAGATAATAATAAAAGATAGGCCCTTCGCCGAGGGAAGCAGAGGTTGCCATGCGCTTTTATGGTTGGATGCACAAAATCTTAATGCGAAAGAATGTCACTTTATATTGCCCCTTGTGATATGAACCTTTATTATGTAGTCTATTGCTTTTATTACTTCCACATCACAAGATCATATAAAGCTTATTTCTCCCACACTAATCATACATATTTAGCGCAATTTTTATTGCTTTGCACCGATGACAACTTACTAGAAGGATCTTACTCAATCCATAGGTAGATATGGTGGACTCTCATGGCAAAACTGGTTTAAGGGTATTTGAAAGCACAAGTAGTATCTCTACTTGGTGCTGAGAATTTGGCTAGCATGAGGGTGAAAGGCAAGCTCAACATGTTGGATGATCCATGACAACATACTTTATCTCAGATATAAGAAAACATAACCCATTACGTTGTCTTCCTTGTCCAACATCAACTCTTTAGCATGTCATATTTTGATGAGTGATCCCAATCATAAAAGATGTCAATAATAGTATATTTATATGCGAAACCTCTCTTTCCTTATTACTTCCTATTAATTGCAATGATGACCAAAGCTATGTCTGCCAACTCCCAACAACTTTTAATCATCACACTCTTTCTACGTGAAGTCATTACTATCAATAAGATCAATATGATCTCTTGTTTCTTTTTATTCTTTTTGTCTTTTCTTTTATTCACCCAAGATCATAGCAATAAAATCAAGACCTTGACTCAACACTAATCTTTATTATATAGCTCACGGACTCGATTACATAGAGAGATCATAAGGCAAAACTCAAAACTAGATCATGCCATAAACTTTATCCTACTAGATCAAAATACTACTAATAGGATCGAACTAAGGAAAACGGTAAAGATAGGAGTTGTGATTGTGATACGATACCGGGGCACCTCCCCCAAGCTTGGCTGTTGCCAAGGGGAGTGCCCATACCCATGTTATTATATCTCCTTTGTTGTTGGTGAAATATTCTTGGCGATGATTCCTCTCAGGATACAATTCTCCTCCTCGAGCTTGTTGACTTGCTGCTTGAGGTCCATTGTTTCCTTACGAAGCTTTCCTGTGACGGCTAAAGCTCCTTGCACCCAAGGGTGTTTCATAGCTGCGGGAGAACAAGTGACACGGAGTCAAAACCTTCGGGAGAATATATAATGAATTTTTACCGACCAAAATACGTATCGTGCAGGAAAACGGAGTCCGGAAGGCACACGAGGAGCTCATGAGGTAGGGGGCGTGTCCAGGGGGTAGGGCGTGCCCTCCACCCTCATGGGGCCCTCGTGTCCTTCCCGGACTGCCACTTAACTTTCTATTTTTCTAAATATTCCAAAACAGAGAAATATTGCCTTAAAAATTGTTTTGGAATCGGTTTACTTACCGTACCACATACCTATTCCTTTTCGGAGTCTGAAACATTCTGGAAAGTGTCCCTTATGTATTCCTCCGGGGTTACGGTTTCAATAATACTAGTTTCAATATTTATGGGATTACCTGAGATATAGTGTTTGATTCTTTGACCGTTTACCACCTTCGGATTTGTGCCTTCGAAGTTGTTGATTTTTATGGCACCAGAACGATAGACCTCCTCGATAACATAGGGGCCTTCCCATTTAGAGAGAAGTTTTCCTGCAAAAAATCTTAAACGAGAGTTGTATAGCAATACATAATCACCTACATTAAACTCACACTTTTGTATCCTTTTGTCTGCCATCTTTTAACCTTTTCTTTAAACAATTTGGCATTTTCATAAGCTTGGGTTCTCCATTCATCAAGTGAGCTAATATCAAATAACCTCCTTTCACCGGCAAGTTTGAAATCATAGTTGAGCTCTTTAATAGCCCAATATGCCTTATGTTCTAGTTCGAGAGGTAAGTGACATGCTTTTCCATATACCATTTTATACGGAGACATACCCATAGGATTTTTATATGCAGTTCTATAGGCCCATAATGCATCATCAAGTTTCTTGGACCAATTCTTTCTAGACCTATTGACAGTCTTTTGCAAAATTAATTTGAGTTCCCTATTACTCAATTCTACTTGACCACTAGATTGTGGGTGATACAGAGATGCAATTCTATGATTGGCGTCATATTTAGCAAGCATTTTACGGAAAGCGCCATGAATAAAATGTGAACCACCATCAGTCATTAAATATCTAGGGACTCCAAACCTCAGGAAAATAACTTCTTTAAGTATTTTAATAGAAGTGTTATGATCAGCACTACTAGTTGGAATAGCTTCTACCCACTTAGTAACGTAATCAACAGCAACTAAAATATGTGTATATCCATTAGAGGCAGGAAAAGATCCCATATAATCAAAGCCCCAAACATGAAACAGTTCAACAACAAGTGAATAATTCATAGGCATTTCTTGACGTCTACTAATATTACCAATTCTTTGACATTCATCACAAGATAGGACAAACTTACAAGCATCCTTGAAGAGAGTAGGCCAATAAAAACCGGATTGCAATACCTTATGTGCAGTTCTATCTCCCGCGTGGTGTCCTCCATAAGTTGCGGAGTGGCACTTGCGTAGGATCTGTTCCTGTTCATGCTCAGGTACACAACGTCTAGTAATACCATCTACTCCTTCTTCATAAAGATGTGGGTCATCCCAAAAGTAATGTCTCAAATCATAGAAGAACTTTTTCTTTTGTTGGTATGTGAAGCTTTGATGTCCTTGGGACACGTCATCTTTTCAATAGCATCAACCTTGGCTTTATCAACTTCAATACCTTCATTAACCATAAAGTGGCACTTTTCCCAATTCAAGACAAGATTAGTTTCTTCACATCTCTACAAAACTCGATCAAGATTGCTCAAGCAATCATCAAAAGAAGATCCATAGACGGAAAAGTCGTCCATGAAAACCTCACAAATCTTTTCACAAAAGTCAGAGAATATAGCCATCATGCATCTTTGAAAGGTAGCAGGTGCATTACATAAACCAAAAGGCATACGTCTATAAGCAAAAGTAAGGGCATGTAAAAGTAGTCTCTGATTGATCTTCAGCCGACACAGGTATTTGAGAGAAACCAGAATAACCATCTAGAAAGTTGTAATGTGTATGTTTGCATAATCTTTCTAGCATTTGATCGATAAAAGGTAAGGGGTAATGATCTTTCTTAGTAGCCTTATTTAATTTGCGGAAATCAATTACCATCCTATAACCTGTAATAATTCTCTGTGGAATCAATTCATCTTTATCATTAGGAACAACAGTAATACCTCCCTTCTTAGGGACACAATGAACATGACTTACCCACTGACTTACCTGCCTCCAGAAGCTTTAGTATTTCTTTTCTTACCACTTCTTTCATTTTAGGATTCAGACGTCGTTGAGGATCACAAACTGGTTTGGCATCTGCTTCCAAATTTATTTTATGTTGACATAGAGTGGGACTAATGCCCTTAAGATCATCAAGAGTATATCCAATAGCAGCATGGTGCTTCTTCAGAGTTTTCAATAATCTTTCTTCTTCATGCTCTGAAAGGTTAGCACTAATAATAACAGGATATATCTTCTTTTCATCAAGATAAGCATATTTAAGATTATCAGGCAACGGTTTAAGCTCAAACACGGGTTCACCCTTAGGTGGAGGGGGGTCCCCTAGGATTTCAACAGGCAAATTGTGTTCCACAATAGGTTCCTGTTTAAAGAATACTTCATCTATTTCCCTTCTTTCATTCACAAACATATAATTCTCATGGTCTAGCAAATATTGTTCTAAAGGATCACTAGGAGATACGTCAATAGAAGCAAGACCAATAATTTCATCCTTACTAGGCAATTCTTCTTCACGGTGTTGTTTACTAAATTTAGAGAAATTAAACTCATGAGTCATATCATCTAAGCCGACAGTAACAACATCCCTTGTGCAATCTATGGTAGCACTAACAGTATTCAAGAAGGGTCTACCAAATATAATGGGACAAAAGCTATCTTGTGGGGAACCAAGAACAAGAAAATCAGCAGGATATTTAGTTTTCCCACACAAGACTTCAACATCTCTAACAATTCCCATTGGTGAAATAGTATCTCTATTAGCAAGTTTAATAGTGACATCAATTTATTCTAACTCAACAGGTACAATGTCATGAATAATTTCTTGGTATAAGTCAATAGGTATTGCACTAGCACTAGACCCATATCACATAAGCCATGATAAAAATGATCTCCTATTTTAACAGAAATAATAGGCATGCCGATACGTCCATTTTGCATCATGATTTTATATCAATATTTATTGCATTATGGGATGTTATTTCACATTATGTCACAATACTTATGGCTATTCTCTCTTATTTTACAAGGTTTACATAAGGAGGGAGAATGCCGGCAGCTGGAATTCTGGGCTCGAAAAGGAGCAAATATTAGAGACATATTCTGCACAACTCCAAAAGTCCTGAAACTCCCTGGAACACCTTATAATAAATAATGAAAAATCCTCGCCAAAGATGAAGACCAGGGGGCCCACACCCTTCTCACGAGGGTGGGGGGCGCCCCCCCTAGGGCGCGCCCCCTACCTCGTGGGCCCCCTGGTGGCTCTTCGATGACCATCTTCTCCTATATGAAGTCTTTTGCCGAGAAAAAAAATAAGAAGCAACCTTTCGGGACGAAACTCCGCCGCCACGAGGCAGAACCTTGGCGGGTCCAATCTAGAGCTCCGGCAAAGCTATTCTGCCGGGGAAACTTCCCTCTCGGAGGGGGAAATCATCGCCATCGTCATCACCAACACTCCTCTCATCGGGAGAGGGCAATCTCCATCAACATCTTCATCAGCACCATGTCATCTCAGAACCCTAGTCCATCTCTTGTATCCAATTCTTGTCTCCAAGTCCGGGATTGGTGCTAGTAGGTTGCTAGTAGTGTTAATTACTCCTTGTAGTTGATGCTAGTTGGTTTAATTGGTGGAAGATCATATGTTCAGATCCTTTATGCATATTATTACCCCTCTGATTATGAACATGAATATGCTTTGTGAGTAGTTACGTTTGTTCCTGAGGACAAGGGAGAAGTCTTGCTATTAGTAGTCAAGTGAATTTCGTATTCGTTCGATATTTTGATGAGCTGTATGTTGTCTAGCCTCTAGTGGTGTTATGTGAACGTCGACTACATAACACTTCACCATAATTTGGGCCTAGAGGAAAGCATTGGGAAGTAATAAGTAGATGATGGGTTGCTAGAGTGACAAAAGCTTAAACCCTAGTTTATGCGTGGCTTCGTAAGGGGCTGATTTGGATCCATATGTTTCATGCTATGGTTAGGTTTACCTTAATACTTTTGTTGTAGTTGCGGATGCTTGCAATAGAGGTTAATCATAAGTGGGATGCTTGTTCAAGTAAGAACAGCACCCAAGCACCGGTCCACCCACATATCAAATTATCAAAGTACCGCAGGCGAATCATATGAGCGTGATGAAAACTAGCTTGACGATATTCCCATGTGTCCTCGGGAGCGCTTTTCCTTATATAAGAGTTTGTCCAGGCTTGTCCTTTGCTACAAAAAGGATTGGGCCACCTTGCTGCACTTTATTTACTTTTGTTACTTGTTGCTCGTTACAAATTATCTCATCACAAAACTATCTGTTACCACTTATTTCAGTACTTGCAGAGAATACTTTGCTGAAAACCGTTTATCATTTCCTTCTGCTCCACGTTGGGTTCGACACTCTTACTTATCGAAGGGACTACGATATATCCCCTATACTTGTGGGTCATCAAGAATTCTTTTCTGGCATCGTTGCCGGGGAGTGAAGCGCCTTTGGTAGGTGGAATTTGGTAAGGAAAAATTTATATAGTGTGCTAAAATTTACTGTCACTTGTTACTATGGAAAGTAATCCTCTGAGGGGCTTGTTCGGGGTATCTTCACCCCGACCAGTAGAGCAAAGAGTTGCTCCTCAACCTACTGAACCTATTGAAAATGAAATTCCTTATGAGTATCCTTCGAGTATAATAGAAAAACTGCTAGCTAATCCTTTTACAGGAGATGGAACAAAGCATCCTGATGAACACCAAATATATGTGGATGAAGTTTGTGGATTATTTAAGCTTGCAGGTATTCCCGATGATGTTTCTAAGAAGAAGGTCTTCCCTTTATCTTTGAAGGGATACGCATTGACATGGTATAGGCTATGTGATGATATGGGATCATGGAACTATAGAAGATTGAAACTGGAATTTCATCAAAAGTATTACCCTATGCATCTTACTCATCGTGATCGCAATTATATATATAATTTTTGGCCTCGTGAAGGAGAAAGAATCGCTCAAGCTTGGGGGAGGCTTAAATCAATGTTATATTCATGCGCCAATCATGAGCTTCCAAGAGAAACAATTATTCAAAAAAATTATGCTCGGCTTTCTGATAACAATCGCACCATGCTTGATACTTCTTGTGCTGGCTCTTTTATGATGAAGACTATTGAACTCAAATGGGATTTATTGGATAGAATTAAACACAACTCTAAAGATTGGGACCTCGGCAATGGTAAGGAGTCAGGTATGACACCTAAGTTTGATTGTGTTAAATCTTTTATGGATACCGATATTTTCCGTAAGTTTAGCACTAAATATGGACTTGATTCTGAGATAGTAGCTTCTTTCTGTGAATCTTTTGCTACTTATGTTGATCTCCCTAAGGAGAAGTGGTTTAAATATCATCCTCCCATAAAAGTAAAAGTAGATGCACCTATTAAAGTTGAAGAAAAGACTGTCACTTATAATGATCCTATTGTTCCTACTTGTTATGTTGAGAAACCACGTTTCCCTGTTAGGATAAAGGATCATGCTAAAGCTTCAACTGTGGTTCGTAAAAGCAATATTAAAACATATACACCTCCTGAGCAAGTTAAAGTTGAACCTAATATTGCTATTGTTAAAGAGCTCTTGTCTGATAATATTTATGGGCATGTTATTCAGTTCTGCGGTGAAACTGCTAGAATTGCTAAACCTTGTGCTAAAGATAAACATAGACCTGTGGTAGGTCACTACTAGGAAAAGGCCTACTAATGGTGCACCAGTTTTGCCTACTAATGGCGCATCACTGGTGCGCCATTAGTATCACGCCACTAGTATTTATTACTAATGGCGCACCACCCAGTGCGCCATTAGTATATAACACCATGCGCCATTAGTATGCCTCCCAGGGCCATATTTAACCATGTGCTTTGGCACACTAATGCCGCACTGCGGATGGATGCGCCATTACTATACTTGGCATACTAATGGCGCACTCTGTAGTGATGCACCGTTAGTATGAATATTAGGTTTTTTTTACTTTTCTGATTTTTGCACAGGTTACAAAATATATTATTTGACAGAATATAGATAGTAGCACACAACAACAGCAGATTCATCGAATACAATAGAAGATTAGTCTCTGAATACAATTCATCATATTAGTCTCCGAATTCAAAATACCGAACAAAGATAAAACATTACATGTCTCGAGACCGCGAGTATCGAGTTTGTCGGAAGTAATACTAATCCTAACAAGTCCTACTAATCATCATCATACAAATTCTACTCGTTATTCATAACAATTCATACGATCATCATCTTGATAGTCATTAAACCAACCCTACTTAATTGTTCTTAGCACATGATCATCAGTATTAGGCAGGACCTAAATACCCTATTTAAGCTAAAATAGCATAAAACAATATAGACCCTGACTCTCCATTATGGAGAATGGAGAACATCCTGTCTCCAATTCTTGCGCTTCGCTTCCTTTTGCTTCCAAGAAGCTCCTTACGACTGTCCATACATTTTTTCCATCCTTTGATTTTTCATGTCTCCACTTCTTTTAGAAATCTCGTATGGACAGTTGAGATCTGTAGGACGACCTGGCTGTATGTTCAAAACATTAAGACTACCTTTCTGATACATCATATGAGGCACACAATTCTCTGGGATTATCTGTTGAAAAACATAGTAATAACTTCATAGTTAGCAATGATGTACTAGTTTTAGAAGTATGCAAAAGATGCACGCATGTCGTAATAGTAAAAATCTTACCAGGGTATCTCCATGGTAGTTACCGTAGTTGAACACATGCACTAGTGGCACGTATTTACCATAATGTTGAGGAGTTTGATTGTGGATAAATGTAATTCTCAATGTCAGTACAAAATCCGACCAGATGATTTTTCTCCTTGTAAGTTGTTAATTCGGAGCCATCGGTGTAGTGGGTTTTGTCTACTATCTCCCGCACATTCTTTGAACAATAAAAATAAGCTGTCAATGGAAATAAGCTGTCAACTATTTTGAAATAAACAATATAAATTAGCTAATAACTATGTTTGAGAAACTCACATAGCGGTAGAACTGGAGGCGTATCAACAAGGACCCAAATGTCCATATTGTCTTGGTTGATGTCAGGATTACCAAGATCCATGGTGATAAGCATACCCTCATCAAAACCATACATCTTGCAAAATGCTTCCGAATTTTTGCAAGCAAAATGGGTTACGCTCTCAGAATTATATAGATTTACTTCAAAGTCCACATCGTGATGAGTCCTTAGGTGAATTTTCTTTGTTTCAGAAATTTCATGGTCTTCAAAATCCATCCTCTCCAAGACATAGCGTCTTGCATGGCATGGGATAAGCTATACTCGAATTCTAAAAGATGAAAATTACACGTTGAAATAGTTGAAGTCATGCTTAATTATGAAAATAACACTTTTCGTCATTGTGTACCATTTCAACTTCGAAGGTCTCCTCGAGCTTAATGCTGAAGCGCCGATCATCGTCTAGGTGAGGCATGTCGCACAGACCTCGATCGTCGTGGCACCAGTCGCACTCCGCTGGGAGACTTTCGTCGTCCGATGATGATGACGACATATCCTACATTCATAATTCAAAACTACATCATTTAGGGTTTGTCGACACTGAGGCATCCTAAAAGCTAAGCTTTTATCATTTAGGGTTTGTCGACGCTGAGGCACCCTAAAAGCCTAAGCTTTCATCATTTAGGTTCTTATCGACACCGAGGCACCCTAAAAGCCAAGGTTTTATCATTTGGGGTTTGTCGACGTCGAGGCACCCTAAAAGCCTAAGCTTTCATCATTTAGGTTTTGTCGACGCCGAGGCACCCTAAAAGACTAAGCGTACATCATTTAGGTTCTCATCGACACCGAGGCACCCTATAGAAGCCAAGTTAAGTTTTTGTCATTTAGGGTTTATCGATGCCGAGGCACCCTAGGTTGGGCCTAATCACTTGGCACTAATCGCTTGGCTCTATTGCCACCTATGTTGGGTTTATCATCTAGGGTTTATCGATGCTAAGGAGAATTCTAAGTTGGGCCTAATCACTTGGCTCTATTGCCACCTATGGTTTAATGCAGCAAGAATGGCGGGGCAGTTGATCCTACTTAACTAAGTACTACGATACCCCGGCCCATGCATTAGTCGCAAGTACCCCATATGTCCTATTTTTAGCAAAGTCATGCTAAAATTCACGGAAAATTTCAGCATGACCTTTGCTGAAAATAGGACATACGGAGTACTCGAATTTGCCGAAACGGAAGTTAATCGACATTCCGGCAGACTCAAGGGCCTCTCAGGGTACCTGCAAATTCATCACGACACAATGGTCGGAGGCAAAACCCAGCCACAGACCATATGGTCCTCTGCTTTCATATGGAAAAAAATCAGCTCAACTTATGTGAGCTTCCATTCCAGATATAATAGGTCACCAAACAAAAAATCATCCAGATATAATGGTACAACAAAGAAACAACTTAATCCATGCCTCAGCTTATGAACAGTCATTACTTCAAATATAGAAGAAGGAACAATTTATTTGTGACATAGTTACAAATGATGACAGAATAAAGCAACACCTGCACTAGCCTAAAAACAAGTGAAGTTTCACCCATATAAGAACAACTTTATAAAATCAGAGAAGTTGCTAAATTTTTTGTATCCTTCATATATACTGGAGTACAATGCTTTATAATGTTCCATCATCATTACAGAAAATTGACAATTGTCCATAACAGTTAACTGAAATTTTTGCCTCATAGCTTGGGTGGGTTAAGTACTAGGAGACTTTGTAATGTGCAGTACAGGTGCAGTAACAGGCTTCTGAGTTAAGAAAACATTTCTGTTTGATTTTCAAACCACACACTTACTTTCAACTATAAACAAAACTGACTTGCTGTTAATGAAACTCATGGTGGAAGTAACTACTAGCAGCATGTCATTATCATGGCAGTCCACTATATATTTTTATGACAAAATACATCATTATCAGGGCACATTATGGCCATTTTCTTACATGATGCTAACTGTACCTAACTGATTTTTTTGACAGTAGCTCCTAACTATACCTAACTGAATTTTTTGACAGTAGCTCAAGTTTTTGACAATCGCTCCTAATAGTAGCTCCTAACTGAATTTTCTGCTTAAAGGGAAGGCTGACTTAAGTGGCAAGATGATACAATTTGCGTAACATAACAATATATGCATCTTAATATAACACCATCTCCTAACAGAAATAGTATCCAGATCTACTAGGGGGCAAAGTAGAACTGATATTCTTTTGCTGACCTCTAGTACAAGGTATAGAAGAGGAGGTAAGAGAAGAAATAGTGACATTTCTCTTAGCAGGAGACTTTTTCTCTCTTCTAGAAACAACAGTAAATTTCTCCTCCTCTTCCACTACAGTATCATGCCAACTTAGACACAGGGAGGCAACATTTCCATTCGAGTCATGAATATCTAAACAGTGTTCAGTTTTCTTACTAATTTGTTCCCTGGATAATTCCAATTCCTTGAGAACATGAATAAAATCAAAATTATCCAGAGGTATATCAACACCCATCATTGATGCTCTAAACATAATATCCTTAGCTACTTAATTCCCCAACCCTAGCTACTTAATTCTCCAACCCCTTTTCTTGTCCAAAATTCTCCAATCATAATCTCCTTAGCTACTTAATTCCCCAACCCTAGCTACTTAATTCTCCAACCCCTTTTCTTGTCCAAAATTCTCCAACCCCTAACCCTAGAACACATCAGAAGGAAATCAAGAGGGGGAAGCGGCTCGGGTGCTCACTAGGGAGGTCGAGGGCAACTCGGGGTAGCCGGAGCTAGTCGAGGCGGCGCGAATTCGGCGTCGAGCGGTGGCGATGGTGGCCGAGGCGGAGGAAATCGGCGGGCGTCCGAGGGCGTCCGAGGAGGCGCGGGGGCGGCACGGGGTGGGGGCAGGGGGGGGAATTAGCTAGGGGGCGAGGGAGGGAGAGGGAGGAAGGGGATCTGGCGAGAGGGAGGGAATTAGCTAGGGGGGAATCTTACTAATGGCGCACCCGCGGTCGGTGCGCCATTAGTAATCTTTTTTTACATAGCAATGGCGCACCAGGCAGAGGTGCGCCATTAGTAATCTTTTTTTTACATAGCAATGGCGCACCAGGCAGAGGTGCGCCATTAGTAATCTTTTTTTATATATAGCAATGGCGCACCAGCCAGAGGTGCGCCATAAGTAATTTTTTTGTTGCATGTAATAATTTTCACCAGCCAGAGGTGCGCCATAAGTAATTTTTTTGTTGCATGTAATAATTTTTTAGAAAATGAATATGAATATGAAACAGTAATATTTTTTTATAAAAACAGTAATAATTGTTGTTTAACAACAATTGTAGTCTACACTTTTTTATTATTATTTTTTAAAAAATGAAGAGGGGAGAGGAGGCGGAGCTCACCGGGGAGCGGGGGAGGGTGAGGGGGTGCTCGTCGGCGGTGGTGGAGCGAGGGAGGGTGCGGGGGGTCATCGTCGGCGGTGGTGGAGCGGGGGAGGGTGCGGTGGGTCGTTGGCGGCGGTGGAGCTAGCGGGGGAGGGTGCGGGTGGGATCGAGATCAAGATGGAGGGGGGATCGAGATCGAGATGGAGGGGGATCGAGATCGAGTGTCCTCATGAATATTCAATATTTTATCATATTGAATATGAAAAAATATCATCAAATTTGAAAAAATATTCATGAATTCAAAAAGTGCCCATGAAATTTAAAAATATTCATGATATCAAAAAGTGCCCATGAAATACAACCGAGAAATGAAGACTACGATTTAAATACAGTCGATCTTAGCTAGCTATCTGTTCATAATCTTCTTGCCCTTCTTTTTCGCAAATGGAGTTCTTCTGTGGAATGGACGTCCTTTAGGTAGGGTGGTCCTGCTTCTTCTTGTGGTGTATGTTGCTACTTCATCGTCGTCGTCATGTTCGATCTTCGGGTCGCTGTACTTGTCGAAGTCTTGCTCATTGGCTACTCCATCCATTCCGATGATCTTCCTTTTGCCTCTCCTCATGACAACACGACTGGGCTTTGACGGGTCGGTAATGAAGAAGCATTGGTCCACTTGGGAAGCCAGTACCCATGGCTCATTTTTCGCGGTGACGTTTGCGCCCGCGGTCTTGGATTTGGCATCGGGTATAACCATGGTGGTGAAATACCGGTCTTCTTTTAGGACGCTCTTGGCCCATCTGACACGGAACATCGGGACCTTCTCTCCAGTGTAGCTTAGCTCCCAGATCTCCTCGATCCTTCTGTAGTATCTGTCCTTGTCGTTACCGGTGTAGGATTCCATTGTTACCCTGGAGTTCTGATAACCATCACTCTTCATGTCCTTGTCCTCGGTGTAGAATGTGTAGCCGTTGATATCGTATGCCTCATAGGTCATCAGGTTGTGCTCGGCTACCTGTGACAAGGCGAATATGAGTTGTTCTTCCGCGGAAGAATCCTCATGTAAAGGGTACGACAAAAGCTTCTGCTTGAATTCGGATGTAACTTTTCGAGTAGATGATTTTTCATATAAAAAACTTTTTCATCCGAGTTCGTACGCAAAAGTTATGGCCATTTTACAAATTCTCGAGAGATTTCGCAAATAAAGTCGAAATTCATATTTGTAAATTTTCACAACAACTAGACCGCATATCACATGGGAAACTTATTTTCTTTTATTTTTTTGACATTTCCATCATTTTTGTTTATTTTTTTAAACTGAAAAGGTGGTCCACGGGGGAGGGGGGTGCATTCGGTGGAAGTGGTGGCCAAGTTACTAATGGGCGCACCGTGGGAGTGGTGCGCCATTACTAGTTCAACTAGTAATGGTGCACCACTCCAATGGTGCGCCATTAGTAGTTTTGAAAAAAATTAGAAAAGAATTCACTAATGGCGCACCGTGGGAGTGGTGCGCCATTACTAGTTGAACTAGTAATGGCGCACCACTCCCACGGTGCGCCATTAGTAGTTTTGAAAAAAAATTTAAAAAAGTTTTTTTTACTAATGGCGCACCGTGGATGTGGTGCGCCATTAGTATTTGGACACTAATGGCGCACCAACACATGGTGCGCCATTAGTATATAGTAATGGCGCACCACATGCCTGGTGCGCCATTAGTGTCAATTCCATCTATAGCCCTTTTCCTAGTAGTGGGTGTGCCTGTTATTTCTGTTAAAATAGGAGATCGTTGTTATCATGGCTTATGTGATATGGGTGCTAGTGCTAGTGTTATACCTTATGAATTGTATAAAGAAATCAAGCATGAAATTGCACCTGCTGAGTTAGAAGATATTGATGTCACAATTAAACTTGCTAATAGAGATACTATTTCAGCAATGGGAATTGTTAGAGATGTTGAATTCTTGTGCGGGAAAACTAAATATCCTGCTGATTTTCTTGTTCTTAGTTCTCCACAAGATAGTTTTTGTCCCATTATATTTGGTAGACCCTTCTTGAATACAGTTAATGCTAGGATAGACTGCGAAAAGAATGTTGTTACTATTGGCTTGGATGATATGACTGATGTCTACTACACAACCTTCTTCTTGTAGACGTTGTTGGGCCTCCAAGTGCAGAGGTTTGTAGGACAGTAGCAAATTTTCCTCAAGTGTATGACCTAAGGTTTATCAATCCGTAGGAGGCATAGGATGAAGATGGTCGCTCTCAAGCAACCCTGCAACCAAATAGCAAAGAGTCTCTTGTGTCCCCAACACACCCAATATAATGGTAAATTGTATAGGTGCACTAGTTCGGCGAAGAGATGGTGATACAAGTGGTATATGGATAGTAGATATGAGTATTTGTAATCTGAAATTATAAAAACAGCAAGGTAGCAAGTGATAAAAGTGAGCATAAACGGTATTGCAATGATGGTAAACAAGGCCTAGGGTTCATACTTTTGCTAGTGTAAGTTCCCTCAACAATACTAACATAATTGGATCACATAACTATCCCTCAACATGCAACAAAGAGTCACTCCAAAGTCACTAATAGCGGAGAACGAACGAAGAGATTATGGTAGGGTACGAAACCACCTCAAAGTTATTCTTTCCAATCAATCCGTTGGGCTATTCCTATAAGTGTCACAAACAGCCCTAGAGTTCGTACTAGAATAACACCTTAAGACACAAATCAACCAAAACCCTAATGTCACCTAGATACTCCAATGTCACCTCAAGTATCCGTGGGCATGATTATACGATATGCATCACACAATCTCAGATTCATCTATTCAACCAACACAAAGGACCTCAAAGAGTGCCCCAAAGTTCTACCGGAGAATCACGACGAAAATGTGTGCCAACCCCTATGCATAGGTTCATGGGCGTAACCCGCAAGTTGGTCACCAAAACATACATCAAGTGGCACGTGGTATCCCATTGTCACCACAGATATCCACAGCAAGACATACATCAAGTGTTCTCAAATCTTTAAAGACTCAATCCGATAAGATTACTTCAAAGGGGAAACTCGATTCATTACAAGAGAGAAGAGGGGGAGGAGAAACATAAGATCCAACTATAATAGCAAAGCTCGCGATATCTCAAGATCGTATCATCTCAAGGACACGAGAGAAAGAGATCAAACACATAGCTACTGGTACATACCCTCAGCCCCGAGGAAGAACTACTCCCTCCTCGTCCTGGAGAGCGCCGGGATGATGAAGATGGCCACCGGTGAGGGATCCCCCCTTCGGCAGGGTGCCGGAACAGGGTCCCGATTGACTTTTGGTGGCTACGGAGGCTTCTGGCGGCAGAACTCCCGATCTATGTTGCGTTCTGGAAGTTTTAGGGTATATGGAGATATATAGGCAGAAGAAGTATGTTAGGGGAGCCACGAGGGCCCCACGAGACAGGGGGCGCGCCCTAGGGGGGTGGGCGCGCTCCCCACCCTCGTGAGCACCTCGTTCCTTCCTTGACGTGGGGTCCAAGTCCATCAGGTGTGTTTCCTTCCAAAAATAACTTCTCCAGTTGATTTCGTTCCGTTTCGACTCCGTCTGATATTACTTTTCCTCAAAACACTGAAATAGGCATAAAACAGCAAATCTGGGCTGGGCCTCCGGTTAATAGGTTTGTCCCAAAAATAATATAAAAGTGGAAAATAAAGCCCAATATTGCCCAAAACAGTAGATAATATAGCATGGAGCAATCAAAAATTATAGATACGTTGGAGACGTATCAAGCATCCCCAAGCTTAATTCATGCTCGTCCTCGAGTATGTAAATGATAAAAAAAGATAATTTTTGATGTGGAATGCTAGTTGGCATAATTTCAATGTAATTCTTCCTACTTGTGATATGAATATTCAGATCCGAAAGATTCAAGACAAAAGTTCATATTGACATAAAAATAATAATACTTCAAGCATACTAACTAAGCAATTATGTCTCTTCAAAATAACATGGCCAAAGAAAGTTATCCCTACAAAATCATATAGTCTGGCTATGCTCCATCTTCACCACACAACATATTTAAATCATGCACAACCCCGATGACAAGCCAAGCAATTGTTTCATACTTTTGATGTTCTCAAACTTTTTCAATCTTCACGCAATACATGAGCGTGAACCATGGATATAGCACTATAGGTGGAATAGAGTGGTGGTTTGTGGAGAAGACAAAAGGGAGAAGATAGTCTCACATCAACTAGGCGTATCAACGAGCTATGGAGATGCCCATCAATAGATATCAATGTGAGTGAGTAGGGATTGCCATGCAACGGATGCACTAGAGCTATAAATGTATGAAAGCTCAACAAAAGAAACTAGTGGGTGTGCATCCAACTTGCTTGCTCACGAAGACCTAGGGAAATTTGAGGAAGCCCATCATTGGAATATACAAGCCAAGTTCTATAACGTAAAATTCCCACTAGTATATGAAAGTCACACATATGAGACTCTCTATATGAATAATATGGTGCTACTTTGAAGCACAATATATGAGACTCGCTATATCATGGTGCTACTTTGAAGCACAAGTGTGGTAAAAGGATAGTAGCATTGCCCCTTTTTATTTATTTTCTTTTTTGGGCCTTTTTTTTATTTGGCCTTTCTCTTTTTTTGGCCTTCCTTTTTTTGGGACAATGCTCTATTGAATGATGATCATCACACTTCTATTTATTTACAACTCAATGATTACAACTCGATACTAGAACAAAGTATGACTCTATATGGATGCCTCTGGTGGTGTACCGGGATGTGCAATGATGCATGAGTGACATGTATGAAAGAATTATGAACGGTGGCTTTGCCAAAAATACGATGTCAACTACATGATCATGCTAAGCAATATGACAATGATGGAGCGTGTCATAATAAACGGAACGGTGGAAAGTTGCATGGCAATATATCTCGTAGTGGCTATGGAAATGCCATAATAGGTAGGTATGGTGGCTTTTTTGAGGAAGGTATATGGTGGGTTTATGGTACCGGCGAAAATTGCGCGGTACTAGAGAGGCTAGCAATGGTGGAAGGGTGAGAGTGCGTATAATCCATGGACTCAACATTAGTCATAAAGAACTCACATACTTATTGCAAAAATCTATTAGTTATTGAAACAAAGTACTACGCGCATGCTCCTAGGGGGATAGATTGGTAGGAAAAGACCATCGCTCGTCCCCGACCGCCACTCATAAGGAAGACAATCAATAAATAAATCATGCTCCGACTTCATCACATAACGGTTCACCATACGTGCATGCTACGGGAATCACAAACTTCAACACAAGTATTTCTCAAATTCACAACTACTCAACTAGCATGACTCTAATATTACCATCTTCATATCTCAAAACAATTATCAAGTATCAAACTTCTCATAGTATTCAACACACTCATAAGAGAATTTTATTATTCTTGAATACCTAGCATATTAGGATTTTAAGCAAATTACCATGCTATTTAAGACTCTCAAAATAATCTAAGTGAAACATGAGAGTTTGTCTATTTCTTCAAAATAAAACTACCACCATGCTCTAAAAGATATAAGTGAAGCACTAGAGCAACAACAAACTACTCCGAAAGATATAAGTGAAGATCAATGAGTAGTCGAATAATTATGCAACTATATGAAGACTCTCTAACATTTAATAATTTCAGGTCTTGGTATTCTATTCAAACAGCAAGCAAAGCAAAATAAAATGACATTCTAAGAATGGCAAACATCATGTGAATAAACAAAAACTTAGGATCAACCGAAACTAACCGATAGTTGTTGAAGAAGAAAGGTGGGATGCCAACCGGGGCATCCCCAAGCTTAGATGCTTGAGACTTCTTGAAATATTATCTTGGGATGCCTTGGGCATCCCCAAGCTTGAGCTTTTGTGTCTCCTTAATTCCTCTCATATCACGGTCTCCCTAAATATCAAAAGCTTCATCCACACAAAACTCAACAAGGACTCGTGAGATAAGTTAGTATAAACCATTGCCAAAACCTTATCATACTATACTGTAGCAAATCACTAAAATTATTATTCAACATTGCATACTAAATGCCTCTGCATATTTAATAGTCCTATCCTGAAATAGAATCATTAAAGAAGCAAACATATGCAAACAATGCAAACATAACAGCAATCTTCCTAAACAGGATAGTCTGTAAAGAATGATGCAACATCCATATTTCCCTAGCTCCAAAAATTATGAAAGAAAATTAACACTGTAGTAAATTTATCAGATCTTAATATGCAAAAGGTTTCAACATTTTATCACATTCTGACTTTTCTAGGGAATTATTGCAACAGCGGTAAACTTTCTGTTTTCAAACAGCAACATGTATACTTGTAACATAGGCATAGTAAAGGCTATCAGTGCCACTTTTATTGAAATAAAAGATTAAAAACATTATTATAAATATCAGCAAGCAAATCCTAACAAAATAAATTGACGCTCCAAGAAAAACACATATCATGTGGCGAATAAAAATATAGCTCCAAGTAAAGTTACCGATGAACGAAGACGAAAGAGGGGATGCCTTCCGGGGCATCCCCAAGCTTAGGCTCTTGGCTATCCTTGAATATTACCTTGGGGTGACTTGGGCATCCCCAAGATTAGGCTCTTGCCACTCCTTATTCCATAGTCCATCGAATCCTTACCCAAAACTTGAAAACTTCACAACACAAAACTTAACAGAAAACTCGTAAGCTCCGTTAGTATAAGAAAATAAATCACCACTTCGAGGTAATGTAATGAACTCGTTCTTTATTTATATTGGTGTTAAACCTACTGTATTCCAACTTCTCTATGGTTTATAAACTATTTTACTAGCCATAGATTCATCAAAATAAGCAAACAACATACTAAAAACAGAATCTGTCAAAAACAGAACAGTCTGTAGTAATCAGGATCAAACGTATACTTATGGAACTCACAAAATTCTCAAATAAATTGCTGTACCTGAGGAACTTATCTATTAATCATCTGCAAAAATAATTAACTAAATATCACTCTCCAAGTAAAAATGGCAGCAGTTCTCGTGAGCGCTAAAGTTTCTGTTTTTTACAGCATGATCAACAAGACTTTCCCCAAGTCTTCCCAAAGGTTCTACTTGGCACAAACACTAATTAAAAGCATAAAACCACATCTAATAAGAGGATAAATGAATTATTTATTACTAAACAGGAACAAAAAGCAAGGGACAAAAATAAAATTGGGTTGCCTCCCAACAAGCGCCATCGTTTAATGCCCCTAGCTAGGCATGATGATTTCAATGATGCTCACATAAAGGACAAGAATTGAAACATAAAGAGAGCATCATGAAGAATATGACTAGCACATTTAAGTCTAACCCACTTCCTATGCATAGGGATTTTGTGAGCAAACAACTTATGGAAACAATAATAAACTAGCATAGGAGGGCAAAACCAGCATAACTTCAAAACTTTAAGCACATAGAGGGGAAACTTGATATTATTGCAATTCTTACAAGCATATATTCCTCCCTCATAATAATTTTCAGTAGCATCATGAATGAATTCAACAATATAACCAGCACCTAAAGCATTCTTTTCATGACCTACAAGCATAGAAAATTTACTACTCTCAACACAAGTAAAATTCTTCTCATGAATAATAGTGGGAGCAAACTCAACAAAATAACTATCATGTGATTGAAAATTAAGATCAAGATGACAAGTTTCATGGTTATCATTATTCTTTAAAGCATACGTGTCATCACAATAATCATCATAGATAGGAGGCATGCTTTCATCATAATAAATTTGCTCATCAAAACTTGGGGGGCAAAAAATATCATCTTCATCAAACATAGCTTCCCCAAGCTTGTGGCTTTGCATATCATTAGCATCATGGATATTCAAGGAATTCATACTAACAACATTGCAATCATGCTCATCATTCAAATATTTAGTGCCAAACATTTTGTAGATTTCTTCTTCTAGCACTTGAGCACAATTATCCTTTCCGTCATACTCATGAAAGATATTAAAGAGGTGAAGCATATGAGACAAACTCAATTCCATTTTTTATAGTTTTCTTTTATAAACTAAACTAGTGATAAAACAAGAAACTAAAAGACTCGATTGCAAGATCTAAAGATATACCTTCAAGCACAAACCTCCCCGGCAATGGCGCCAGAAAAGAGCTTGATGTCTAATACACAACCTTCTTCTTGTAGACGTTGTTGGGCCTCCAAGTGCAGAGGTTTGTAGGACAGTAGCAAATTTCCCTCAAGTGGATGACCTACGGTTTATCAATCCGTAGGAGGCGTAGGATGAAGATGGTCTCCCTCAAGCAACCCTGCAACCAAATAGCAAAGAGTCTCTTGTGTCCCCAACACACCCAATATAATGGTAAATTGTATAGGTGCACTAGTTCGGCGAAGAGATGGTGATACAAGTGGTATATGGATAGTAGATATGAGTATTTGTAATCTGAAATTATAAAAACAGCAAGGTAGCAAGTGATAAAAGTGAGCGTAAACGGTATTGCAATGATGGTACACAAGGCCTAGGGTTCATACTTTCTCTAGTGTAAGTTCCCTCAACAATACTAACATAATTGGATCACATAACTATCCCTCAACATGCAACAAAGAGTCACTCCAAAGTCACTAATAGCGGAGAATGAACGAAGAGATTATGGTAGGGTACGAAACCACCTCAAAGTTATTCTTTCCAATCAATCCGTTGGGCTATTCCTATAAGTGTCACAAACAGCCCTAGAGTTCGTACTAGAATAACACCTTAAGACACAAATCAACCAAAACCTTAATGTCACCTAGATACTCCAATGTCACCTCAAGTATCCGTGGGCATGATTATATGATATGCATCACACAATCTCAGATTCATCTATTCAACCAACACAAAGGACCTCAAAGAGTGCCCCAAAGTTCTACCAGAGAATCACGACGAAAACGTGTGCCAACCCCTATGCATAGGTTCATGGGCGGAACCCGCAAGTTGGTCACCAAAACATACATCAAGTGGCACGTGGTATCCCATTGTCACCACAGATATCCACAACAAGACATATATCAAGTGTTCTCAAATCTTTAAAGACTCAATCCGATAAGATTACTTCAAAGGGGAAACTCGATTCATTACAAGAGAGAAGAGGGGGAGGAGAAACATAAGATCCAACTATAATAGCAAAGCTCGCGATACATCAAGATCGTATCATCTCAAGAACACGAGAGAAAGAGATCAAACACATAGCTACTGGTACATACCCTCAGCCCCGAGGGAGAACTACTCCCTCCTCGTCCTGGAGAGCGCCGGGATGATGAAGATGGCCACCGGTGAGGGATCCCCCCTCCGGCAGGGTGCCGAAACAGGGTCCCGATTGACTTTTGGTGGCTACAGAGGCTTCTGGCGGCGGAACTCCCGATCTATGTTGCGTTCTGGAAGTTTTAGGGTATATGGAGATATATAGGCAGAAGAAGTACGTCAGGGGAGCCACGAGGGCCCCACGAGACAGGGGCGCGCCCTAGGGGGGTGGGCGCACCCCCCACCCTTGTGAGCACCTCGTTCCTTCCTTGACGTGGGGTCCAAGTCCATCAGGTGTGTTTCCTTCCAAAAATAACTTCTCCACTTGATTTCGTTCCGTTTCGACTCCGTCTGATATTCCTTTTCCTCAAAACACTGAAATTGGCATAAAACATCAAATCTGGGATGGGCCTCCGGTTAATAGGTTAGTCCCAAAAATAATACAAAAGTGGATAATAAAGCCCAATATTGCCCAAAACAGTAGATAATATAGCATGGATCAATCACAAATTATAGATACGTTGGAGACGTATCAATGACTCATGAGTTTAATTTCTCTAAATTTAGTAAACAACACCGTGAAGAAGAATTTCCTTGTAAGGGTGAAATTATTGGTCTTGCTTCTATTGCCGTACCTCCTAATGATCCTTTAGAACAATATTTGCTAGACCATGAGAATGATATGTTTATGAATGAAGGAAGGGAAATAGATGAAGTATTCTTTAAACAAGAACCTATGCTAAAACACAATTTACCTGTTGAAATCCTAGGGGATCCTCCTCCACCTAAGGGTGATCCCGTTTTTGAGCTTAAACCGTTGCCTGATAATCTTAAATATGTTTATCTTGATGAAAAGAAGATATATCCTGTTATTATTAGTGAACCTTTCAGAGCATGAAGAAGAAAGATTATTGAAAACTCTGAAGAAGCATCGTGCTGCTATTGGATATATTCTTGATGATCTTAAGGGCATTAGTCCCACTCTATGTCAACATAAAATAAATTTGGAAGCAGATGCCAAACCAGTTCGTGATCCTCAACGACGTATGAATCCTAAAATGAAAGAAGTGGTAAGAAAAGAAATACTAAAGCTTCTAGAGGCAGGTATAATTTATCCCGTTGCTGATGGTTAGTGGGTAAGTCCTGTTCATTGTGTCCCTGAGAAGGGAGGTATTACTGTTGTTCGTAATGATAAAGATGAATTGATTCCACTAAGAATTATTACCGGTTATAGGATGGTAATTGATTTCCGCAAATTAAATAAGGCTACTAAGAAAGATCATTACCCCTTACCTTTCATCGATCAAATTCTAGAAAGATTATGCAAACATACACATTACCGCTTTCTAGATGGTTATTCTGGTTTCTCTCAAATACATGTGTCGGCTAAAGATCAATCAAAGACAACTTTTACATGCCCTTTTGCTACTTTTGCTTATTGACGTATGCCTTTTGGTTTATGTAATGCACCTGCTACCTTTCAAAGATGCATGATGGCTATATTCTCTGACTTTTGTGAAAAGATTTGTGAGGTTTTCATGCACGACTTTTCTGTCTATGGATCTTCTTTTGATGATTGCTTGAGCAATCTTGATCGAGTTTTGCAGAGATGTGAAGAAACTAATCTTGTCTTGAATTGGGAAAAGTGCCACTTTATGGTTAATGAAGGTATTGTCTTGGGGCATAAAGTTTGTGAAAGAGGTATTAAAGTTGATAAAGCCAAGGTTGATGCTACTGAAAATATGCCATGTCCCAAGGACATCAAAGGTATAAGAAGTTTCCTTGGTCATGCTGGATTTTATAGGAGGTTCATTAAGGACTTCTCAAAAATTTCTCAACCTCTGACTAATTTATTACAAAAAGATGTACCGTTTGTCTTTGATGATGATTGTGTAGAAGCATTTGAAATACTTAAGAAAGCATTAGTCTCTGCACCTATTGTTCAGCCACTTGATTGGAATTTACCCTTTGAAATTATGTGTGATGCTAGCGATTAAGCTGTAGGTGTTGTTCTAGGGCAAAGAGTTGATAAGAAATTAAATGTTATCCATTAGGCTAGTAAGACTCTAGACAATGCTCAAAGAAATTATGCTACTACTGAAAAAGAACTTTTAGCAGTTGTATCTGCTTGTGATAAGTTCAAACCTTAAAATGTTGATTCTAAAGTAACTATCCACACTGATCATGCTGCTATTAAATATCTTGTGGAGAAGAAAGATGCTAAACCTAGACTTATTAGATGGGTTCTCTTGCTACAAGAATTTGATTTGCATATTGTTGATAGAAAAGGAGCTGAGAACCCCGTTGCAGACAACTTATCTAGGTTAGAGAATGTTCTTGATGACCCACTACCTATTGATGATAGCTTCCCTGATGAACAATTAAATGCCATAAGTACTTCTTGTAGTACCCCTTGGTATGCTGATTATGCTAATTACATAGTTGCTAAATTTATACCACCTAGCTTCACATACCAACAAAAGAAAAAGTTCTTCTATGATTTGAGACATTACTTTTGGGATGACCCACATCTTTATAAGGAAGGAGTAGATGGTGTTATTAGATGTTGTGTACCTGAGCATGAACAGGAACAGATCCTACGCAAGTGCCACTCCAAAACTTACGGAGGACACCACGCGGGAGATAGAACTGCACATAAGGTATTGCAATCCGGTTTTTATTAGCCTACTCTCTTCAAGGATGCCCGTAAGTTTGTCCTATCTTGTGATGAATGTCAAAGAATTGGTAATATTAGTAGACGTCAAGAAATGCCTATGAATTATTCACTTGTTATTGAACCGTTTGATGTTTGGGGCTTTGATTATATGGGACCTTTTCCTGCCTCTAATGGATATACACATATTTTAGTTGCTATTGATTACGTTACTAAGTGGGTAGAAGCTATTCCAACTAGTAGTGCTGATCATAACACTTCTATTAAAATGCTTAAAGAAGTTATTTTTCCAAGGTTTGGAGTCCCTAGATATTTAATGACTGATGGTGGTTCACATTTTATTCATGGTGCTTTCCGTAAAATGCTTGCTAAATATGGCGTCAATCATAGAATTGCATCTCCATATCACCCACAGTCTAGTGGTCAAGTAGAATTGAGTAATAGAGAACTCAAATTAATTTTGCAAAAGACTGTCAATAGGTCTAGAAAGAATTGGTCCAAGAAACTTGATGATGCATTATGGGCCTATAGAACTGCATATAAAAATCCTATGGGTATGTCTCCGTATAAAATGGTATATGGAAAAGCATGTCACTTACCTCTCGAACTAGAACATAAGGCATATTGGGCTATTAAAGAGCTCAACTATGATTTCAAACTTGCCGGTGAAAAGAGGTTATTTGATATTATCTCACTTGATGAATGGAGAACCCAAGCTTATGAAAATGCCAAGTTGTTTAAAGAAAAGGTTAAAAGATGGCATGACAAAAGGATACAAAAGCGTGAGCTTAATGTAGGTGATTATGTATTGCTATACAACTCTTTGTTAAGATTTTTTGCAGGGAAACTTCTCTCTAAATGGGAAGGCCCCTATGTTGTCGAGGAAGTCTATTGTTCCGGTGCCATAAAAATCAACAACTTCGAAGGCACAAATCCGAAGGCGGTAAACGGTCAAAGAATCAAACATTATATCTCAGGTAATCCCATAAATGTTGAAACCAATATTATTGAAACCGTAACCCCGGAGGAATACATAAGGGACACTTTCTAGAACGTTTCAGACTCCGAAAAGGAATAGGTATGTGGTACGGTAAGTAAACCGACTCCAAAACAATTTTTAAGGCAATATTTCTCCGTTTTGGAATATTCAGAAAAATAGAAAATTAAGTAGCGGTCCGGGAAGGACACGAGGGCCTCACGAGGGTGGAGGGCGCGCCCTACCCCCTGGGCGCGCCCCCTACCTCGTGAGCTCCTCGTGTGCCTTCCGGACTCCGTTTTCTTGCACGATACGTATTTTGGTCGATAAAAATTTATTATATATTCTCCCGAAGGTTTTGACTCCCATATCACGCAAAAATCCCTTGTCTTTGTTTTGAGCTGTCCTGCTGCAGACAGAGCAACATGTCGTCCCAGGATCCGGAAGGAGAAAGCTATGTGGCTGATTACCTTGCAGATCCTAAGGTTTATGGGGATGTGGAGCCTTGTGGTTGGACTACGGAAGAAGAAGAAGAAGACTATGAACCCAAGAGAAAGGAGGAGACGAGCTCAGATGAAGATGAAGTCCCACTACCTCAACCTGGGGACATGCGTGTGGAGTTCAAAAAGTCAAGCCTCCAGGATAGTGTAAAGAAACCTAAGATCGAGTTTATCCCTTTTCGCCTCTTGCAGGAGAACAAGCAGGAACTATGCAAAAAGATACTGAGCTTGGAGCAGGAGATCGAGGACCTAAGGGACCAAAATTCTGTCCTCAAACACAAATTAAGGAAGAAGCCTACACCATCAACAAAATCACCACCGTCTCCTCCAACAAAGAAGAATTGAGTATCTGGGTATGGGCACTCCACTTGGCAACTGCCAAGCTTGGGGGAGTGCCCCGGTATCATATCACCATCACTTTTATCTTTATCGTTTTCCTTAGTTCGATCTTATTAGTAGTATTTTGATCTAGTAGAATAAAGTTTATGGCATGATCTAGTTGTGAGTTTTGCTTTATTATCCTTCTATGTAATCGAGTCCGTGAGCTATATAATAAAGATTAGTGTTGAGTCAAGGGCTTGATTATTTTGCCATGATCCTAAGTGAATAAAAGAAAAGAGAAAGAAATAAAAAGAAACGAAGAGATCATATGGATCTCATGGAGAGTAATGAGCTCACATAAAGTATGATGAATAAAAGTTGTTGAGAGTTGACAAGCATAGTTTTGGTCATCATTGCAATTTATAGGAAGTAATAAAGAAAGACAGGTCTTCACATATAGATATACTATCTTGGACATCTTTTATGATTGTGAGCACTCATTAAAATATGACATGCTAAAGAGTTGACATTGGACAAGGAAGACAACGTAATGGGTTATGTTTTCTTACATCTGAGATAAATTATATTGTCTTGGATCTTCCAACATGTTGAGCTTGCCTTTCCCCTCATGCTAGCCAAATTAATTGCACCAAGTAGAAATACTACTTGTGCTTCCAAATAACCTTAAACCAGTTTTGCCATGAGAGTCCACCATATCTACCTATGGATTGAATAAGATCCTTCAAGTAAGTTGTCATCGGTGCAAAGCAATAAAAATTGCTCTCTAAATATGTATGATTGATTGGTGTGGGAGAAATAAGCTTTATACGATCTTGTGATGTGGAAGTAATAAAAGCGAGGGACTGCATAATAAAGGTTCATATCACAAGGGGCAATATAAAGTGACGTTATTTCGCATTAAGATTTGGTGCATCCAACCATAAAAGCGCATGGAAACCTCTGATTCCCTCTGCGAAGGGCCTATATTTTATCATTATCTTCTACCTTATGCAAGTGTCATGGTGATTTTCACCCTTCCTTTTTACACTTTATCCTTTGGAAAGAACAGTATGTTGGAAAGATCCTGGTATATATGGCTAATTGGATGTGAGTTTTCATGAACTATTGCTGTTGACATTACCCTTGAGGTAAAACGCTGGGAGGCAAGACTATAAGCCCCTATCTTTCTCTGTGTCTGATTAAAACTCCACACCCATAAGTATTGCGTGAGTGTCAGCAATTGTGAAAGATTATATGATAGCTGAGTATGTGGACTTGCTGAAAAGCTCTTATACATTGACTCTTTCCTATATTATGATAAATTGCAATTGCTTCAATGACTGAGATTGTAGTTTGTTAGTTTTCAATGAAGTTTATGATTCATACTTGATATTGTGATTGAATTATTACTCTAGCATTAGAGATCATATGACAAAAAATATATAAGTTGTTGTTATAAGAATGATCATGATGCCCTCATGTCCGTATTTTATTTTTATCGACACCTTCATCGCTAAACATGTGGACATATTTTTCGATTTCGCCTTTTCGCTTGAGGACAGGCGAGGTCTAAGCTTGGGGGAGTTGATACGTCCATTTTGCATCATGCTTTTATATCAATATTTATTGCATTATGGGTTGTTATTTCACATTATGTCACAGTACTTATGGCTATTCTCTCTTGTTTTACAAGGTTTACATAAGGAGGGAGAATGCCGGCAGCTGGAATTCTGGGCTGGAAAATGAGCAAATATTAGAGACCTATTCTGCACAACTCCAAAAGTCCTGAAACTCCACGGAACACCTTATAATAAATAATGAAAAATCATCGCCGAAGATGAAGACCAGGGGCCCCACACCCTTCTCACGAGGGTGGGGGGCGCCCCCCCCCCCTAGGGCGCACCCCCTACCTCGTGGGACCCCTGGTGGCTCTCTGATGACCATCTTCTCCTATATGAAGTCTTTAGCCGAGAAAAAAATAAGAAGCAACCTTTCGGGACGAAACTCCGCCGCCACGAGGCGGAACCTTGGCAGATCCAATCTAGAGCTCCGGCAGAGCTGTTCTGCCGGGGAAACTTCCCTCCCGGAGGGGGAAATCATCGCCATCGTCATCACCAGCGCTCCTCTCATCGGGAGAGGGCAATCTCCATCAACATCTTCATCATCACCATCTCATCTCAAAACCCTAGTTCATCTCTTGTATCCAATTCTTGTCTCCAAGTCCGGGATTGGTGCTAGTAGGTTGCTAGTAGTGTTAATTACTCCTTGTAGTTGATGCTAGTTGGTTTAATTGGTGGAAGATCATATGTTCAGATCCTTTGTGCATATTATTACCCCTATGATTATGAACATGAATATGCTTTGTGAGTAGTTACGTTTGTTCCTGAGGACAAGGGAGAAGTCTTGCTATTAGTAGTCATGTGAATTTGGTATTCGTTCGATATTTTGATGAGCTGTATGTTGTCTAGCCTCTAGTGGTGTTATGTGAACGTCGACTACATAACACTTCACCATTATTTGGGCCTAGAGGAAGGCATTGGGAAGTAATAAGTAGATGATGGGTTGCTAGAGTGACAAAAGCTTAAACCCTAGTTTATGCGTTGCTTCGTAAGGGGCTGATTTGGATCCATATGTTTCATGCTATGGTTAGGTTTACCTTAATACTTTTGTTGCAGTTGCGGATGCTTGCAATAGAGGTTAATCATAAGTGGGATGCTTGTCCAAGTAAGAACAGCACACAAGCACCGTTCCACCCACATATCCAATTATCAAAGTACCGAACGCGAATCATATGAGCGTGATGAAAACTAGCTTGACGATATTCCCATGTGTCCTCGGGAGCGCTTTTCCTTATGTAAGAGTTTGTCCAGGCTTGTCCTTTGCTACAAAAAGGATTGGGCCACCTTGCTGCACTTTATTTACTTTTGTTACTTGTTGCTCGTTACAAATTATCTCATCACAAAACTATCTGTTACCACTTATTTCAGTACTTGCAGAGAATACCTTGTTGAAAACCATTTATCATTTCCTTCTGCTCCTCGTTGGGTTCGACACTCTTACTTATCGAAAGGACTACGATAGATCCCCTATACTTGTGGGTCATCACATGCCTACCACAGGTCTAGGTTTATCTGTATCACAGGGTTTAGCAATTCTAGCAGTTTCATTACAGAAGTAAATAACATGCCCATCTATATTATCAGACAAGAGATATTTAACAATAGCAATATTAGGTTCAACTTTAACTTGCTCAGGAGGTGTATATGGTTTAATATTGCTTTTACGAACCACAGTTGAAGCTTTAGCATGATCCTTTATCCTAACAGGGAAAGGTGGTTTCTCAACATAACAAGTAGGAACAATAGGATCATTATAAGTGATAGCCTTTTCTTCAACTTTAATAGGTGCATCTACTTTTACTTCTATGGGAGGATGCTATTTAAACCACTTCTCCTTAGGGAGATCAACATAATTAGCAAAAGATTCATACTATCTCAGAATCAAGTCCATATTTAGTGCTAAACTTACGGAAAATATCGGTATCCATAAAAGATTTAACACAATCAAACTTAGGTGTCATACCTGACTCCTTACCTTCGTCGAGATCCCAATATTCAGAGTTGCGTTTAATTCTATCCAATAAATCCCATCTAAATCCAATAGTCTTCATCATAAAAGAGCCAGCACAAGAAGTATCGAGCATGGTGCGATTATTTTCAGAAAGCCGAGCATAAATTTTTTGAAGAATTGTTTCTCTTGGGAGCTCATGATTGGGGCATGAATATAAAATTGATTTAAGCCTCCTCCAAGCTTGAGCGATGCTTTCTCCTTCGCGAGGCCAAAAATTATATATATAATTGCGGTCACGATGAACAAGATGCATAGGGTAATATTTTTGATGAAATTCCAATTTCAATCTTCTATACTTCCATGATCTCGTATCATCACATAGCCTATACCATGTCAATGCGTCTCCCTTCAAAGATAAAGGGAAGACCTTCTTCTTAGCAACATCATCAGGTATACCTGCAAGCTTAAATAATCCACAAACTTCATCCACATATATTAGGTGTTCATCAGGATGCTTTGTTCCATCTCCTGTAAAAGGATTAGCTAGCAGTTTTTCTATCATACCCGAAGGATACTCATAAGGAATTTCATTTTCAATAGGTTCAGTAGGTTGAGGATAAACTCTTTGCTCTACTGGTCGGGGTGAAGATACCCCGATCAAGCCCCTCGGAGGATTACTTTCCATAGTAACAAGTGACAGTAAATTTCAGCACACTATATAAATTTTACCTTACCAAATTCCACCTACCAAAGGCGCTTCACTCCCCGACAATGGCGCCAGAAAAGAGTCTTGATGACCCACAAGTATAGGGGATCTATCCTAGTCCTTTCGATAAGTAAGAGTGTCGAACCCAACGAGGAGCAGAAGGAAATGATAAGCGGTTTTCAGCAAGGTATTCTCTGCAAGTACTGAAATATGTGGTAACAGATAGTTTGTGATAAGATAATTTGTAACGAGCAACAAGTAACAAAAGTAAATAAAGTGCAGCAAGGTGGCCCAATCCTTTTTGTATCAAAGGACAAGCCTGGACAAACTCTTATATAAGGAAAAGCGCTCCCGAGGACACATGGGAATATCGCCAAGCTAGTTTTCATCATGTTCATATGATTTGCGTTCGGTACTTTGATAATTTGACATGTGGGTGGATCGGTGCTTGGGTGTTGTTCTTACTTGAACAAGCATCCCACTTATGATTAACCCCTATTGCAAGCATCCGCAACTACAACAGAAGTATTAAGGTAAACCTAACCATAGCATGAAACATATGGATCCAAATCATCCCCTTACGAAGCAACGCATAAACTAGGGTTTAAGCTTCTGTCACTCTAGCAACCCATCATCTACTTATTACTTCCCAATGCCTTCCTCTAGGCCCAAATAATGAAGTGTTATGTAGTCGACGTTCACATAACACCACTAGAGGCTAGACAACATACATCTCATCAAAACATCGAACGAATACCAAATTCACATGACTACTAATAGCAAGACTTCTCCCTTGTCCTCAGGAACGAACGTAACTACTCACAAAGCATATTCATGTTCATTATCAGAGGGGTAATAATATGCATAAAGGATCTGAACATATGATCTTCCACCAATTAAACCAACTAGCATCAACTACGAGGAGTAATTAACACTGCTAGCAACCTACTAGCACCAATCCCGGACTTGGAGACAAGAATTGGATACAAGAGATGAACTAGGGTTTTGAGATGAGATGGTGCTGATGAAGATGTTGATGGAGATTGCCCTCTCCCGATGAGTGGAGCGTTAGTGATGACGATGGCGATGATTCCCCCCTCCGGGAGGGAAGTTTCCTCGGCAGAACAGCTCTGCCGAAGCCCTAGATTGGTTCCGCCAAGGTTCCGCCTCGTGGCAGCGGAGTTTCGTCCCGAAAGGTTGGTTCTGGTTTTTTTTTCGACGAAAGACTTCATATAGCAGAAGATGGTCATCGGAGAGCCACCAGGGGGCCCACGAGGTAGGGGCGCGCCCTAGGGGGGGCACGCCCCCACCCTCGTGGACAGGGTGTGGGCCCCCTGGTCTTCATCTTTGGCGAGGATTTTTCATTATTTATTATAAGGTATTCCGTGGAGTTTCAGGACTTTTGGAGTTGTGCAGAATAGGTCTCTAATATTTGCTCCTTTTCCAGCCCAGAATTCCAGCTGCCGGCATTCTCCCTCCTTATGTAAACCTTATAAAATAAGAGAGAATAGCCATAAGTATTGTGACATAATGTGAAATAACAGCCCACAATGCAATAAATATCGATATAAAAGCATGATGCAAAATGGACGTATCAATTATTGACTCTAGTGCAAGTGGGAGACTGAAGGAAATATGCCCTAGATGCAATAATACTGTTGTCATTTATATTTCCTTATGTCATGATAAATGTTTATTATTCATGCTAGAATTGTATTAACCGGAAACTTAGTACATGTGTGAATACATAGACAAACAGAGTGCCCCTAGTATGCTTCTACTTGACTAGCTCGTTAATCAAAGATGGTCAAGTTTCCTAGCCATAGACATGTGTTGTCATTTGATGAACGGGATCACATCATTAGAGAATGATGTGATGGACAAGACCCATCCGTTAGCTTAGCACTATGATCGTTTAGTTTATTGCTATTGCTTTCTTCATGACTTATACATGTTCTTATGACTATGAGATTATGCAACTCTCAAATACCGGAGGAACACTTAGTGTGCTATCAAACGTCACAACGTAACTGGGTGATTATAAAGATGCTCTACAGGTGTCTCCGATGGTGTTTGTTGAGTTGGCATAGATCGAGATTAGGATTTGTCACTCCGATTGTCAGAGAGGTATCTCTGGGCCCTCTCGGTAATGCACATCACTATAAGCCTTGCAAGCAATATGACTAATGAGTTAGTTGCGGGATGATGCATTACGGAATGAGTAAAAAGACTTACCGGTAATGATATTGAACTAGGTATGATGATACAACGATCGAATCTCAGGCAAGTAACATACCGATGACAAAGGGAACAACGTATATTGTTGTGCGGTTTGACCGATAAAGATCTTCATAGAATATGTAGGAGCCAATATGAGCATCCAGGTTCCGCTATTGGTTATTGGCCGGAGATGTGTCTCGGTCATGTCTACATAGTTCTCGAACCCTTAGGGTCCGCACGCTTAACATTCGATGACGATTTGTATTATGAGTTATGTGATTTGATGACCGAAGTTTGTTCGGAGTCCCAGATTAGGTCACGGACATGATGAGGAGTCTCGAAATGGTCGAGACGTAATGATCAATATATTGGGAGGCTATATTCGGACATCGGAAAGGCTCTGAGTGGTTCGGGTATTTTTCGGAGTACCGGAGAGTTACGGGAATTTGTTGGGGGAAGTATTGGGCCTTCATGGGCCTTAGTGGAAAGGAGAGAAGGGCCACAAGGGAAGGCCCCCCCATGGGCTGGTCCGAATTGGACTAGGGAGGGGTCGGCGCCTACCTCTTTCCTTCTCCCTCTCCTCTCCTTCCTTCTTCTCCTACTTGGACTAGGAAAGGGGGAAACCTACTCCTACTAGGAGTAGGAATCCCTCTTTGGGCGCGTCCCTTGTGGCCGGCCCTCCTCCTCCTCCTCCCCTCCTTTATATACGGGGGAGGGGGCCACCCCATAGACACACAAGTTGATTTCTTAGCCGTGTGCGGTGCCCCCCTCCACAGATTTCCACCTCGGTCATATTGTCGTAGTGCTTAGGCGAAGGCCTGCGTCGGTAACTTCATCATCACCGTCAACACGCCGCCGTGCTGACGAAACTCTCCCTCGATCTCAGCTGTATCTAGAGTTCGAGGGACGTCACCGAGCTGAACGTGTGCAGATCGCGGAGGTGACGTGCGCTCGGTACTTGATCGGTTCGATCGCGAAGACGTTCGACTACATCAACCGTGTTACTCAACGCTTCCGCTTTCGGTCTATGAGGGTACATAGACACACTCTCCCCTCTCGTTGCTATGCATATCCTAGATAGATCTTGCGTGATCGTAGGAAATTTTTTGAAATACTGCGTTCCCCAACAGGTCATGGTGTCGCGGTGGATCCCGGCCCTTGCCGGAGGGAGGGCTCTATTTTTATATGCTGCTTCGAATCTTGTTAGGGTTTGTGTCGTGCTTAGGAAGACGAGACGACGACGGTTCTCTAAAAATGAAATAAGGTTCTCCGCGCCTAGCCCCCATCCCGGTGGTGTGTCTAGCATCGTCGGTGGGCGTGTGGAGGTGCGTCTCCGATGGATCTGTCCTTGGTGGATTTGCTCGAATCCGGTCGTAGTTCGTCTACGTTTGTGTTTGTCCAGATTGGATCCATCCGATCTACGCTACTCTTCATCGGCGGCGATTGTTGTTCTGCTGCGCTGGTCCTATGTGGCCTTAGGACAACAACTTCCCGACTGTCTATTACAACAGGTTTTGCTTAGCTCCAGCGAGGGAGGGATGATGACGGCGGCTCACCTTCGGCCCGCTTCAGTGGTATTAGTCGTCCCTAGGTGGTCTACGGATTTGGATGTAATTTTTATTATTTCTGGTGTTCGTTGTACTGTCATGATTGAAGATGAATAGATCGGAAGTTTTCTCAAAAAAAATATATTCATATATCCCAAAAATGATGAAAATAATAGGAAATGCACCTTTTATTTGGGGGGGGGGATAGGACTAAGGGTTTTGGGATCAGGCTTTTCTAAAGCCTAGTCCATAAAATGCCCTCACATATGAAAAACCATGAAATTGATAAAAAAAATAACGTGCAATTAATATCCTAATAATTAACATGAAAAATATATAATATGATACTCCTGTCTATAAATAGTCCCATACAGAGGTAACGTGTAAATAGGCGTGCTCACCCTCATGTTACCCCTTTCTATAACTAGATCATCGATGGCGCGCGTTGTTGCGCTCATCTATTTGTAATATATATTGCATGTTAGCTTGGCACAAATATGTGAAGGCATTATACATAAACAATAAAGCAGTAGTAACACGTAAAGGCACCAGCACCATTGTTTCCAACATGACACATAAATAATTCTAAAAAACACGGCACACTATGTATGATAGCAGTAAGTATCAGAATTGCATATTACTGCATTCGTAAATATAAATAATTTTGTTGCCAGTTAGATTTCTATGCCTTGTAGGTCCAACAAATACACACTTTTCTTCTCAACCCAGCCACTTGATGCTCCATTAATGTTGGATTAGATACTTCAAAGATCATATAGCAGTCGCTAAAAGAAAATCAGGGATAATAATACCAATGTAAGATCACATGTCAAACAGTAGCACATGCATTGTATTGTTACAATGCAGTACATGCTTCTAGATCATATAGCAACCACTATATTCCAACAAATGTGCTAACAGTGTTAATGAACATTTACTTATTATTCCATTCTGGCATTTGTTGTCCATAATTTAGATAATTTTTATTACTATTGTACAGTTGGCTTTAGAAAATTACCATTCTTCCAAACCTGCTTTTTTAGGACATGTTACAGTTTTATCATACAAATTAGAAAACAAGTAGGCATCATCTTCTAGTGACAGAGCAACAAAATACCAATATACAATGATCGAGCCTCAAGATAAAGAGGGTCCTTGGAATTTAACAGGACAGTAAAACATATCGCAATGCATATATACCTTAGATTCTAGGTTTGTCAAGATTGTTGATTTAACTTATGCATTAACACGATCAAGTTGTCTTTGCTCAACTGCAACTAAACATTATGTTTTGGGGAAGTAAGTGAACCATAAACTGATTAGCAATGAAGCCATGGTTAGCAAACTTTCTTAAGGAAAAATACTGACACTAAAATTGTAATGAAAAATTAAGGAAGTGATGGGGGTGCCAGAATTGGGAGAAAGAAAACTTGTTGTCCCCATCTTGTCTATTTTCTGTAAAAAGAAACGTTACAGTTCATGAGTAAATGGCTACACTGAGCAGATACCATTGTAAGTAAAGCATATAATATGGTTAGATATATTATCCTACATTTCCTCCAGCATCTGATTATGTAGATGTATACTAACCCTTTGTACACAGAAATGTGGACAACTCATTCGACCTGATATGACAAACCGAACTAACATAGAATAAATCAAGAAAAAATTGGGGGGAAGAAGTGTCATGTTGACTTGAGCATGGAGCAGAATTAGAGGCATGATACAATAGACTAAACCAACCTGTAACTCAGCATGTAATAACTTAAAAAGAAAATATGTCACACTCGGAAGGAAATGGCAGTGTCGCTCACCTATAGAGAGGTGCCATGGCACTGTCGGGAAAAGGCATGTGCGCTGCCGGTCAGCGTTCCTGTGAGAGTGGGGAGGGAAGGCAGACTGGGAACCTCGCAATGAGCAGTGGTATGAGAACCATGGCTGCTGGGAAGATGGCAGAGTAAGAAAGGGGAAGTAGCCATTACCCCTGTAGAGAAAATTCATAAATCAGAGAACAGCTTAGATGCTCCTTTGATAGAGTATAATGACAGCAACATACAATATGTAAGGCATGTACTACATAGATCTTTATTCTGAATGCAGCAAAAGAACTCTATTGAGTACCTGCAATAAAACAGTAAATTGTTATGTTCATGCAATAAAACACTAAACTGCAATCAAATTTTTCGTACACCTTGCTCCTGCAATCAACAGTTGATTGACACTGCACAGGGAGAATCAAACATTTGCATGTCCTTCGAACTGTAATGTCCTGAACAAACCCTGCATTGATTTTGCGTTGACATACTTTGCTGCATGTGGGCCTCCTCTTGACCGATAACTCATGCGATTTTGTTAAACCCTAGGAAAGGGAAACAGACCTCGGACGATGCACAAGTCGGTGAAGCCATCCTCAACATAGATGATCCAGCGCCGCCTAACATGGCACGGACAAAAGCAGATGCACATACAATTTCAACAAAATGAAAGAATCTCAGCGAATACATAGTGACTAATAGAGACCACACGCACACGAGATTATGAAGGACTTTATTAGCTTTGCAGGATACAATTAGATGTAAACACTGCTACTTTTGACTTCAGAAACTGTAGGATCATGAACAACAATATACTATTTTATTGCAGGTACTCAATAGAGTTGTTTTGCTGAATTCCGAATCAAGATCCATGTAGTACATGCCTTACGTATTATGTTGTTCTCATTATATTCTATCAAAGGACCATCAAAGATGTTCTCTGATTTATCCTGCAAAGCACAGGTCATGTCATGGCAACCTGAACTTTCAGAGCGTGGGTGTGGTAAACTCAAATTTGGTCTAGAGTTATAACCTAAACTTTCAAAGCATGGATGTGATAAACTCAAATTGGAACATCGGTAAAATAAAGTGAGCACTAAAATATCATGGACATATCAGAATAATGTGTTTCTTCATGTCAAGATTAGCAATGCCTTCTGCCTAATTTCATTATCCCAGTTATAATCGGCTCTCCTGAATCCATTATCTTGCAATACCAGACGGCTACAGAATTTCTACAACTATTATTGGTCCTATACGTACACCACCGAGAACCTCTATATGTAAAGTATACCGAAAAATGCAAACAGATCAAACAAATCTGGATTGGCTATTATTAGTCAATGGAAAAGGATGCTCGTCCAAAAGGAGTTTATTTACAATCCAAAGGCAAAAATTATACTGGAACTGCTAATCCCAGCTTGGAAGCACAGAGGAGCTCGAGTCAGTCAACCTAGATAACTTGCATCATTTTGGGAGGTGAAAGAATAGCATCAATAATGCCGGCAAAGGAATGGAAGAGCACGGAGTGGTAACGGACCTGCAAGTAGTAGCCGCTGAAGAGTGGCATGGTGATTTATTTCCTCAATCACCGGCAAGTGGAGTCCAACCGACAAGCGATGATTCGCTGCCGTCGTCACCGCCCTCTGGCGTCGCCACCGATGCTTGAGGCCCCCAGCTGAAGTTGTGGTGCCGTCCGAAATCTAAGCCAGGTTGTGGGAGGCTGCCGTACCGGCGCCCTTGCGCGGTGGGAAGCAGGATCCCACCGGCGTACAAGAATGGGGATGAACGCGACAGAGGTTAGATCGGGGAAGAGCCGCCACGCGAGGGGGGTGGGGGAGACGTGCGACCTAGCGAAATGAAACGATCGATGGCTTAGGGGAGGTTGCTACAGGCCCATGAGGCCCAATTTAACCCGAGACAACCAAAAAAGCGACCGGAGCAGCGGCCCAGACGGTTCGCGCTCGTTAATAGCGAACGAAGGCTGATTAGGTGCGATTCACATCAAAGCTGACGGCCGAAAATGCTTGAAATTGAAGATCGGACGACCACGGACGCTAATGGCCTGAGAGGGCTGGAAAGTTGCACAGTTTTAATGTATCTAAATAGTCCCATATTCTACCTTCTCCCTTCAATGTATTTTACAACTCAAGCGAAATCACCCAGGTTTAACATCTCTTTCTGTCAAAATACAACCAACAAGATCCATGAGGCCACAAACGGCTCTTGTAGTCATAGCCGCCGTTGTTCTAGCATTGCCCGGTGCCGACACGACCTTGGAAACAACTTGCAAGGAGGTGACTTACAAGAACACACATGTCAAATACGATTTATGTGTGTTGAAGTTGAGAAAGCACCACCCAAGCCCATACACGGACACATGGGGCCTGGCCAAGGTGGCGGACAACATGGTCATCAGCAATGCCTAGGGCGCCATCCATGATATCGAGGGCCTAGTAGCAAAATTAGGTACATATCTCAAGAGGGCGGCGGTGCTTGAGTGATGCCAAAGGATGTATGACAACATGAAGTTCGGGTTTGCCGGAGCCTACGATGAGATCAACGACAGGAATTATGCAGGGGTAAAGGAGGAGGCAGCAAAGGCCGTCTCCTTGGCGCACCAGTGCGACGACGTCTTTGTGAAGGCTGACGTCATGTCACCCCATACAATTTATTTTTCTTTTGTTTTCTTTTCTTTTGTAAGGGTAATGCTGATGTCACAATCCATTACAACATCAGTATTACCCTTACAAAAGGAAAGAAAAATGAAAAAAAATCCATGAAAGAATGAATTCGTGGCATTGTTATTATCTTTCAAAAAAAGCAAATAAAATAATAAAATAATGAAGTTTTCTAAGAAAGAATGAAACCCTTTAAGAAGAAAGAGAATGAAAAAGAAAAGTTTTGAAAAGTTGCGCACAACTTTGCATTGAAACTGCACTTTTTGAAATATGCAAAGAACAAGTACATACTAGTGAAATTTTCGCATTCTACTATGATTTCCACACATATTATTTAGTAGTTGCATTTATACTTACACACACAAAATAAAAAATTATGTTTTCAACGAAGGAATGAATTAGTGCCATTGATATTTTCCTTTAAGAAGAAAGGAAGTGAAAAAAAATAAAAGAAAATAATGATAAATTTGCACATAATTTACACATAAGTTGTGTTTTTTTAATAATATGCAAGAATAAGCATCTAATAGTGGAATTTTGCAAAAAGATGTTTGCTAAGAATTAATGAATTAGTGACATACTGACATTGGTATTATGTTTAAGTAGAAATAAAATGAACAAAATAAAAAAATCAAAATAATTAAATTTCCTAAGGTAAAATTAATTAGTGGCATTGGTATTACCATTTTAAAAAATAAAAATAAAAAATCTAAAACAAACGTTGAAAAAATTGCACAAAATATACATAAAAAATACCTTTTTCAAAATATACAATAATAAGAACATAAAAGTGGATTTTTTTGCAAAAAAATGTGTCTAAGAATGAATAAATTAGTGGCATTGATATTACCCTTAAAGTAGAACGAAATAAAAACTAAAAAAATATCAAAATAATAAATTTCTCTAAAAAAGAATGAATTAATGGCATTAGTATTTCTTGAAGAAAAAAATAAAATTTAAAAACTTGCACACAACTTTCACCAAAATTGTAATTTTTGTAAGATGCAAAAATAATCATAGAATAGTGAAATTTTTGCACATATTATATAGTATATTTATGTATATATTTACACTCACCCAACATCCCTAAAAATAAATAAAAACCAACTAATAATGAAAAGGAAAGAAACAAAAACAAAAACGGTTAAAAACAGAAACAAAGAAGAAAGAAGAAGGTTATGTCACAGAAGTGGGCTTCGGCCCGCTAACGAATTGATCGGCTCAATTATGGGGTCAGTAAAAAAAGCCCAAGACAACGCATAGACCAACCCAGGAAAAAAAAGTACATGAATCGTGAAGCAGAAATCAACAGTTCAAAAGTCGATTGACCCAAAATTAATTTTCAAGCAACATACATGTAACTAAAGTGAACATTCAGAGCCTCTGCCCGCGTGCTTCTCATTTTCTCTGACCTCAATCGTTGGAGTCGTCAACTTGCTTAATCATGTCCCCAATCAAACGCGGAGAATCCTGACATGGTGGTCGATCTGGGATCATCATCACGTTTTTGCCATCCTCGTGGTGCAATCTCCTGCTGATTCCTTCAGAGTATCTCTCTGCTACGTTGTCTTCAGATAGATGGATGGTATTATCTCTTGAATTATTGGATTCAGCCAGCTTAGTTGGTAGGTGCAGATACACGCATCGCCAGTACTAGGCTACTCGCACTAGCATACTTAGCCAACAGTACTATTTGTCTAAGATAATGATCGTGTCTGCTGCATGCACTTGTCAATTCTGTGGTTGGGTCACCGAAAGAGGTCATGAACTATTGGTACTCCCTTCGATGCATATTACTTGTTGCTCAAAGGGATATATTTAGTGTTTGAGCAACAAGTACTTCATATAAGTATATCAAGGCTGCAGTTGTAAACGTACAGCAATTATGCAGTCAAGATCAGCAAGGACATGCAAAATTATTCTGCAAATCGGTAGTTGGAGTCAAATTCTGTGTGCGTGCAGATCGGATCAGCATGGAGAATCATCGCAGGCTGGCTTGGAATCATCACCTTTTTTCTGCAGATGATTTTGTGGTGTTATTCCTTGCAGTTGCAGGGCTGAACCATGAACACGGGAAGATCTCTGTCGGAACTGAACCTACTGATTCTTTTCGCAAATTTTGAACACTTGTTTTTTTTGGGCTAAGCTATGAATTTCAATAATGGGCCAGCTTGGGTAGATGCAGAAATATTTATACCGCACGTAGCTTGTCAGAAATAATTGTGCGTGCCGCACATGCCAATTGATTTCGTGCGAGAATGATCCACATTGATCAAGCACGGCTGCAACGGGGTTGTCGCTTGCACAGTGCCGCCACTGTCTTAATAGAAGCAGCAGGCCAATAACCTGTTGAAGCTTTGCTTCTGAATCGCCAGCTAGGTTACCCAACAAATCAAGATGATGTGTTTCCCGCTTGCGGTTGCTCTGTATGCGGTCGAGATGAGAGGATCCCTTGGACTCTGCAATCTGCATGCACGTCTCAACATTGCCTCTGATCAAGTGATCAGTATCTTCAGCTGAACTCTGACTGTAAATCTTGAAATGTTGGAATGTGATCGTCAACATTTTTTCCGAAATAGGGTTTTCTCCCGCTTTGTATTATAAAGCAATCGTCACTGATACAATCAATGATAGGTGCTGGGACGGAAACAGCACAGGCACGCCAAAAAAAATGAAAGAGAAAATACAAAAGAAATAAATGCCGACAATGGCGGATCAACAAAAACGAAGAAGCCTCGTGACCGCTGCGCCCCACCGGAGATCTTCCACCAAGCTCCGGCTCCGAAGCATCGGTACCACGCAACACCTCCAAGAAGGAACACGACAATGACGACGCTGCTACAAGGGTTGCTCCGGCACGCGACGAGGAGAAAGGAAAGGTGGCACCCAACGCCCTCCAGGAAGGTCCGGCGGCACCCTCAGGCGCCACCGCGTTGGAGTCGGCCAGGCCGACAGGGATTTTTCCCGATCCCAACCATCACCCCGGACGCTTCGGAGCATGCCACCATACCGTCCATCACACTGCGCCAACACAATCTTGAGTCTCCCACGCTGTCTCACCACGACAACGCGAAGTGGGACCCGCACAGCGAAGAGGAGGAGCCGAGACAGGGAGCAGTAGCACCGTCAGCACGCGGGAGGGCCCAACCTCCACCGTCACTGACGAGATCCGACCGGACGCAATAGCAGGAGCAAACCAGGCTTGTGGACCCACAGGCCCCACCAGGCCCTCAAATGCCCGTAAAGCTCCCGCGGTCGCGCTGCAGAAGGCGTGCCATCAGTGTCGTGGCTCCCTGTCCAAGCCGCTCCTCCACTTCACCGCCCCGGAGGCAGCGAAGCCACACCGGCGCCGGCCACCTAGGACCAAGATGGGGTCCTAAGGGCCCAGATCTGTGTCGGGGTCGCGCCGCCGGCAACCCAACACCACCAAGCCGCCCTGCCGCCAAGAAGCAGCATCACCACTGCGCCAGCCGATGACCCCCACTGCCAGGAAGCCAGACCGCCACCTGCCGAGCTGCACCCGCCGCCAAACCCTGCCCCGGGAAGGGCGCCACACGCGGGGGAAAGGAAGTCCCGCCGCCGCCGAAACCACCCGGCCAGATCCGGGGGCCCCTTTCGGCGGAGCGGGGGAGAGAGGACTGAAGGGGGGGAGGGGGCGAGCCGCCCCGGCCGCCGCCCGGGTAGGCGGCGCGAGGTGGGGTCGCGCGAGCCGCCTCATCAATATTTTTTACAGCCGAAGATGCTGATTTCTGCGGCATCCTAGAGCATGATTGGTTTCCTACCAATATTTGGCTAGCCAAATGTAGATAGGCAAGACAACTTACTAACCAGTTAATTAGTAGCCAATATTTGGCACAATATCAGACATCGGCATGCCAAATTTTGGCACCAAACCAATTATGCTTCTAATCTCCGATGATCCTAGTATCTCTTCCACCTCGTAGATAGATGATATTATTCCTTGCATGATTGGATTAGGCCAGCTTAGTTGGTGGTAGGTCACTGCTGATAAACGCATCACCAGTATTAGGCTACTCGTACTAGCATACTTAGCTAAGTACCATTCTTTGTCTGAAATGCTAATAATTGTGGCTGCTACACGTGTCAAATAATTTTGCCGTGGGGCCCACAACAGCAACAGCTGCATGGGTTATCACTAATGCAATCCATCATGCCCAAATTTTCTGGTCATTGGAAGAGGTCATGGCCAATTGCAATGCATGCGATTGTGTCGTCCGTGCGATACTTTCTGCCTACGCATCATCGTCATCATCATTCCATCTTTGGCTGATCGAGCTCGTGACATGAAGCATCCATCAGAGTTATTAACAATAGAAAAGGCTTGATGTGCCATTAAGAGGAGGAAGAAGAACTAATGATCAGTTAGGATCAGGCCAGCATCAAGAGGTTCTAGATGATCCAGGTGCCTCCCAGGGAAAGGGGGCATCCTGAGCTGCCACGTGGCCCTTCCTAATCTTATATGTAAAGCATTGCATCATTTTTATATTTGATACTCTCTCTGTTTCTAAATATTCGTCTTTTTAAAGATTTTAAATGGACTATCACATACGGATGTATATAGATATATTTTAGAATGTAAATTCACTCATATTGCTTCGTATGTAGTCATTTGTTGAAATCTGTAAAAAACAAATATTTATAACGGAGGGAGTACAAGAATTGCATCAACTTGGACGTAAAGCACCAGGGTTGACAAGAGTAACTTGCAGTTCTGCGTAGCGTACCAAAGGTTACACTTGCACTGTCACACAAGTACAACAATTATTCAGAGTCAGAAGATCATGGTGGAGATGAGTGGATTTCACTGCTCACGATCACTCTCAATTGCTGGAGTCAATATTGAGCATGGAGACTCATCGGGATCATCAACTTTTTTTGCAGATGAAGATCCTGACTTCGTGGCATGCTCTGCCACCTCGTCTATAGAAGATAAATTTTTTTTTACCCGCAAAAAAAAAAAAACCTTGAACACGGCCAGCTCGTTACGATGTCTGTCGGACTGAAGACTGAACGCACTGATTCTCTTCATATCCTTTTGATCACTTACAAATGTTCTATTCGCAAAAAAAAAAAAGAATCACTTACAATATTATTTATGCTGAATTATGAGTATATCAAGTTCATCGATGGACCAGCTTGGGTAGGTGCAGAAATAACTGTACTGTACGCCTTGTCTGAAATAATTTTGCCCGCCACACGTGCCAATAAATCTCCCACGAAAATGGTCCACATCGATTCGATCAAACACAGCCGCAACGGCCCTAATCTAAGCTGCAGCCAGCCGGCTAATCACCTGTTGGTCTGACATGGATCGACGATGCGTACTTCTGAATTATCAGCGATCAACATATGCTTTCTAGACGTAAAGCATCAGGGTTGACATGAGTAAACTATCAAGACATCAGGAAATAAATATCAACCAAATTAGGCAAACTTTTTTGCGCAGACCGAGGATATTTCGAGCGAATTTTGTAGTTGAATTTTGAATTCAAATAAGTGAATGAACGAATATCCGAACCAAAGACCTCTCAAAACATGAACTAAGTTGCTACTAACACGCCAGAACCAACTTTCATGGCATTAATTAGATCCTACGTACTTCACAGTAAATCGAGTGTTTAAATTCAAAATTTTCAAAAAAATGATGTTTTTTGCTCGGTATGGCGATTTACCGAAGGGCACGGAAATACGTGGTAACCATGGGAAATCTTGAAATTTCGACCGGTAACCAAAACAGTGCGCAGCAGGCTAATCACCCGTTGATCTGACTTGAATCGATGGAGCTAATTGCTTCGTACTCGCCAGAGTTGTCAGCTGTCTGCAATTTGCAATTGTACCGTCTGCAATGCGTGTCGATGATATCTGCCTAAGTAGCATCATCAATCATGATTGTTCTACATGACTAAGCTCATGGGTCATGGCATGGCCGACGGAACATTCCAACCATCGGTACAACAATTACTCAGACAAGATCAGCAACAAGGAGATGAGAGGATTCCCTCACAATTATTCTAAAAAATCGGTAGTTGGTGGAGTCAGCTTGATTAATTCTGTGTGCACGCAGATTCAGATCAGCATGGATGATCGTTGCAGGCTGGCTTGGATTGGATCATCACTTTTTATGCAGATGATTTTGCGGTATCCTCTTGGTGCAATCTGCTGCTGATTCGCTGAGAGTACGTACCCATGCCACCTCCTCTATACTTCCTTGGTTCCTAAATACCACCTCCGTCTCAAAATAAGTGTCCAAACTTTATACTAACTTTAACTTTAGTACAGAGTTGTATTAAAGCGGAGACACTTATTTTGGAACAGACGAAGTACTATAAGTTTTTTTGAAGATTCTAATGCGGACTACATAGAGAGCAAAATGAGTGAATCTCTCTCTCTCTCTCTCTCTCTCTCTATATATATATATATATATATATATATATATATATATATATATCCGAGTATTTAGAAACGAAGGGGGTAGAAGATAATATTCCTACCGTGACTGATGACTGAACATTGAACACCGGAAGTTGGTTGAGATCTCTGTCGGAATGGAACACTTGAAAATTGTTTTGTTGCTGCTGCTGCTAATTTATGAATATCAATAGAAATCATGAATGGACCAGGTTGGGCAGATGCAAGAATAATTGTACTACGTATCTTATCTGAAATAATTGTGCAATTAATTCCTCAAAAGAATGGTCGACATTTTTCTTGTGTTATTAGGAAAGAAATGGTCCACATCGACCAAACACACATGCTGACATGCCGTCGTTGTGCCCTAATCAAAGCAGCAGGCTGATTAATCACTTGTGATCTGACATTCGTATGTCTAGCATTTTTGTTTGTCAGCTGATTAAGCACCAACTGATGATGATGAGGTTTCGGCTTGCAGTTTGTAAGCTTGCGTCTTCTATCTTTCTGCCCAAGCTCATCGTCATCATTGTTCTAAGCTCATGTGGCATGCAAGATGGAACATTGGTAGCCATGACATGGCTGCCGCGTCACCAGGAAGAAGAATGATGCAGCTTCCAAAAGGGATCTGCTCAGCTGCCATGTGTCCCTTCCTACCAAAAGTCCACACAAAGTCACAAACGTACTCATCTGCAGCCACAAAAACAAATTTGATTTGATCACGGGCCGACCGACCAATGCTACAAGACATGCGAGCTCCACCGCGGCCATGCATGGCGCCACAGCATTACTGTACCTCAGCTGAGCTCCACCGCCGTATTCGATTACAGTAGCTGAGCTGAGCTCCGGACATCAACACCATGGCTTTCTTGCAGAGGATGTACAAGAGCAGGCGCAATGCCGCCGCCGTGACCGCGAGCGCCTCCTTCCTGCTGCTCCTGCTCGTCGTCATATGCCTTTCCCTGCGCACGCAGCACGGCGGGACCTTCTTCTTCGGCTCGGGCGCCGGAGGGCGGGAGCCGGGGAGCTGCGAGGCGGAGCTGCAGGCGCTGGAGGGCCGCGCCGCGCGGTGCCGGTACCTCCGGTCGTCGTCCCACCCGCCGTGCGCGCCGACCGGGTACGTCGACTACCTCGCGCTCTTCTACTGCGCGTGCGGGGAGGACGAGGAGGGGCTCTGGTGGTGGTCGCCGTGGCTGGGCGGCGCGGCGATCGCGTTCTGGCTGCTCCTTCTCTTCTACCTCCTCGGCGACACCGCCTCCGAGTACTTCTGCGCCTCGCTGGAGGGCCTCTCTGCCGCGCTCCGCCTGCCGCCCGCCGTGGCCGGGGTCACGCTGCTCTCGCTCGGCAACGGCGCGCCCGACGTGCTCTCCAGCGTCGTGGCGTTCGCGTCCGACGGCGGGGAGGCGGGGGACGTGGGGCTCAGCGGCGCGCTCGGCGGCGCGCTGTTCGTGTCCACCGTCGTCGCCGGCGTGGTCGCCATCGTCGCCGCTCGCCGCGGTGGCGCCGTCATTGAGCGGAGCGGGTTCGTGCGCGACGTGTGCTTTCTTCTCGTCGCGCTCTGCTACCTCCTCGCCGTGCTGGTCGCCGGCACGGTCACGGTGTGGGCGGCCGCGTGCTTCCTCTCCCTCTACGCCGCCTACGTCCTCCTCGTCTCGACGTCGCACTGCTGCTCCGCCGCCGCCGACGACGACAGCACAAAGACAATGAAGCCTTCCGATGACCTCGCCGCCCCGCTCCTCCTCCCGGTCACCGTATCCTCCAAGCAGCCACCAAGGACCTTCGCCAGCGGCCTCTTGGCCGCAGTCCACGCGCCGCTCTACCTCCCGCGCCGCCTCACCATCCCGGACATCGCCGGGCACCGCTGGTCCAGGCCGTATGCCATCACGTCAGCGCTCCTCGGCCCTCTCCTCCTCGCCGTAGTCACCTCCCCGACCAGCCCGACCGCGCTCCTCGCCGGCACCCTCACCGGCACGCTCCTCGCCATCGCCGCGGCCGCGACCACGGACGCCGCGGCACCACCACACGGCCGGTACGCCCGCCTCGTGTGGCTCAGCGGCGGGTTCCTCATGTCCATCCTCTGGTCCTACCTCCTGGCCCGGGAGCTCGTGGCCCTCCTCGTGTCCACCGGCATCATCGTCGGCGTCCCCGCGAGCGTGCTGGGGGTCACCGTGCTCGCGTGGGGCAACTCCCTCGGCGACATGGTCGCGGACGTGGCGATGGCGACGCAGGACGGCGCGGCGGGCGCCCAGACGGCCGTGGCGGGGTGCTACGCCGGGCCGGCGTTCAACACGGTGGTGGGGCTGGGGCTGTCGATGGCACTGGCGGCGGGGGCGCGGTACCCGGAGCCGTACAGGATCCCGGTGGATGCGGCGACGTACGTGACGGTGGCGTTCCTGGTGGGCGGGCTGGCGTGGGCGTTGGTGGTGCTGCCGGCGAGGGGGATGAGGCTGGACGTCACGCTCGGTGCCGGGCTGCTCGCCGTGTACCTCTGCTTCATCGCCGTCCGGGTCGCCGACGCCGTCGGCGTCCTCAGCCTAGATTCTCTCCTACCGAGACAGTGATTGAGGACTGTCGGATTTGATTTGATGGTGCAGCGGCAAGATCGAACAAGATCCTGAGGCTAAAAGAGTAGTAGTACGTAGGTTGGTGCGGAAGTGATGGAGCTGGCTTGGCTTGGCTGCTTCTCACACACGCTCGTGACACTTCAGTTGTGAGAGGGCAATGCATGCATGTGGATATGTAAAGCCACAAAACAAAGTCATTCTTTGTTATCTGTTGTAAATTAAGTATGATATAGGAAAAAGGGGATGAAGTACTTGTCTATAATTGTTAATTGCCATGTAAAGTACAGGTACATACTATGAGTAAATGCTTTAATTCACTATAAACTCCCTAGGGTGGAAGCTCTCTCAATCAATTGAGGTCTCTAATTTGAAACTTGGTCCACTTGATCAACCTCTTGTGTTTTGTGGAGTTATCTGCGGATGGATGGGCTTGTTGGTAGGTGGTTGGTATGGTGGAGTGATACGAGTCGATTCAGGGCAGCGATTTCAAGAGCCCATAGCACTCTGGAGGTTGTTTTCCTTCTTTCTTCACTGGTCTGTCGGTGTTGACCACGTATCGCACGCCTCGCCCCAAGGGCCGTCAATGGGCCATGTGTTCTTGTCATGTTGCGTCTCTAGGGCGACCCAATTTCGCCATACCTTTTTGTTATATGTGCAGAAGGGCTGTCAGCGATGCTCAAGGATGCGCAACAAAGGGGAACAATGAACGGCATTCAAGTCTGTGCAGGGGCTCCCTCAATCTCTCAACTTTTTTTGCCGATGACTCGGTTCTGTTGATGAGAGCGAGGGAGGATGAAGCCAGGGAATTGAGGTGAATCCTTGCGGTATATGAAAGGTGTTCAGGACAGTGCATTAATCAGGAAAAATCTGCTATCATGCTCAGTAAGAACAGTATGACGCAATCCAAACAGAGTGTAAAGGATACTCTCGGCATCACCAATGAAGCGTATAATGAAAATTACCTAGGGCTCCCTGTGTATATTGGGCGATCGAAGAGGAAGGCGTTTGCTTACTTGAGGGATGCTATATGGAATCATATGCAGGGCTGGAACGAGCGCACTCTGTCTCGTCAGGGAAAGGAAATCTTAGTTAAGGGAGTCGCACAGGCAGTCCCCACCTTTGCCATGTCAGTGTTTTACCTAACGAAGACCTTTTGTGATGAGTTGAGTGCAATGATAGGTCGGTATTGGTGCAACCAACAGGAAAATGAAAACAAAGTGCACTGGGTGGGCTGGCAGAAGCTCACTAAATCCAAAGGCAAAGGAGGACTTGGGTTCAGAGATATACATGACTTCAACATTGCTATGTTAGCAAGGCAGGTGTGGCGACTCATCCAGCAACCGGATAGCCTCTGTGCACAGATGATGAAGGCCAAGTATTACCCGAACTGTGATGTGTTGGAAGCGGATCTGAGCGCCAATATGTCATATGCTTGGAGGAGTATTACACATGGAATTGGCCTCATCAAAAAAGGTGTGATTTGGCGGGTTGGTGATGGACAAAATATCCATATATGGGATGATCCATGGATCCCTAGGGCTTGGCCCACGAAAGTTGTGACTCCTAGAGGGAGCAGTTTGTTAACTAACGTGTTCGAAGTCATCGATCCGACCACTGGGAAGTGGGACGAGGAGCTCATAAGAGACATGTTTTGGGAGGAGGATGCCGCCTTAATCCTTCAGCTACCACTTCGGGATGGAGCCGAGGATTTCCGAGCATGGCATTTTGACAGCAAAGGACTGTTCTCTGTTAAGCAAGCCTAGAAACTACAACGAGTGTTCTCCGAGCACTCCGGCGAGGGTCAGACAGGCGAGCCACAAGCTGTTGGCGACCTAGATGGCGGCGGTGATGTGAGATGGAAAAGGATCTGAAAGCTTCCGTGCCCGGGGAAAATCAGACATTTTGTATGGCGGATGGCTCATAACATGATCGCCACAAAGGACATCCTGGCAAAAAGAGGAATGAATATCGAAGACCACAGGTGCTTCATGTGCAATGCGAGACATGAGTCAGGGAAACACCTCTTCGTTGACTGTAGTGAGGTCAAACCGGTGTGGTTGAAGCTTGAACTCGAACATATTAGGCTGCAACTCTCAAACTGCGAGTCTGTGGGTGAGACCATGGACACTTTATGGCAGGCCCCGGAAAATGAGAGGATGTAGGTCATCGTAATGTGGTGGCAATGGTGGAACCAGAGGAACAAGGTGCGTGAAGGGGAGAAGCCCATGGATCACGACCAGTTCGTGTGTAGGGCTGCATGCACGGCTGCGAAATACTTGGGGTGTTTATGCAAAATTCCCAAGCTCAGCGGGATCCCTCAGGCCTGGTCCCTGCCGCCGCCGGATGAGCTGAAGCTTAATGTCGATGGTGCCTATAACCCGGGAAGCCAGCATGGGGCATGGGGCGTGATCGTTCGTGACTCTATGGAGCACGTGGTAGCTGCACGAGCGGGACGGGTTGATCACGTAGCCTCGGCATTTGACACGGAGCTGCAAGCCATCGAGCAAGCGCTGGACGTAGCGGCCGAACTAGGGGTGCTGCGGCTTACTGTGGAAACGGACGCGCTCCTGGTGCAACAAGCTTTAAATCGGCGAGCTCCGGACTTCTCCAGGCAAACCCATGTGATTGAGGATGTCAAAGTACAAGCGCGGCTATGGTTTGCTTCCTGTGTATTTGCTCATTGTAAGAGAGAAGCCAATACGGCTGCCCACAATCTAGCTAAGATCGGCTTGTCACTCGCTGCGGGTGAGGTTATTGTACTCGATGATGACCTTCCAGCTGATGTAGCTGCTTCTTTTATGGGCGATTCTTCCCAAGTTGTTGCGTAATAAAGCATTTTGCTTAACCTAAAAAAAGAAGACCGCGTGGAGGTGAAGAGGAAAAAAATCAGAGGTGGTTGGGCGCAGAAGCGGCTCCACAAGATCTTGGTTGCTAGGAGTAGGAGGCTTGAGGGAAGTTTGGCGTTCTTCCCGGTTGGGTGTTCGACGGCTGCGAGCACGCTTCTAGGAGCAACGTCTTTCCAAGCCGGTCATTCGGCGGCTAGACGTTCGGCGGTTGCAACCTCGCTTGCTGGGACCTGTCTTTTTCGGTTGGGTGTTAGGTGGATGAGACCTCATTGGCTGGCACTAGTGTTTTTTTTCCTTTCTTTGTTCGTTGTTTTTCCGGGGGTGTCGCTTTTTCTCATTTTCCTTTGAGTATCTAGATTTTTTCATTTTGCCTTCCTCTTGCATTTGATTGTATGGCTCTTGTCAATTGTTGTTTTAGAGTGTGTTAGTACATTATAGTGGCTTGTTGTTCACGGGCTTCATGATTTTGATCTAGACTGATGTTTGATGTTTTTTTAATTGGTTGCCGTGTGTTTGTTTTATCGTGAACCGCCGATGCTTGCTCTTATGACGGTCGTCTGCTTATGGGCAACCTTTGCTTGTCTGCGTGGATTGGTGGTCCATGGTGTTTTCTTCGTTGTTTTGCCATGGCATGGGAGAGAAACCCTTGTTTTTTATCTCTGATTTTGGGTTGTCGTGTAGTATTTTGTTGTGCTTATGTTTTGTAATGATCAGCTGTAGTTTCTCCATGATAATATGATGAAGTTTTATTGCCATCAATACTATCATAATAGGGGGTTGCCAAACCGTTTTTACATGTCGTTGATGTTTAACTTAGCAAGCCAAAATTGATGTATGTATGTGCGTTGAGTGTGATAGGTTGTCCTGGCGTATACATACAAGGATGCCGCATTCCATCTATGCAAGCGGTGCAGCAAAGCGCACAAAGTGCTTCTCGTATATGATCATTTCCAACCCAGCCATCTAGGATGAATTACCACCCGCTTAGGACTTAGTTGACTGAGAACTTGGTAGACCCAACTGCAACACCTCCACAAAACCTCTTCACAACATGCCGACGTCGTTGGTCAAGACTTGAGAAAATATCAAGTCATTGACGACTAACAATTAATCCATGATAAGTTACAGTAACATGACGTCAAAAAACGTCTTTAGATTACATACCATACATTATATCATTGTTTTCCAAAAAGGTTGTGAACCTCTTCGGAATGTACATGTACAATTTGTACATACATATGTGTTTATGTGTGTCTTTCATTTTTATTTATCTTAAATTCTTAGAACCAATAGTTATAATTTAGAAAATACCGTAATCATAGAAATTTTCTCAGTACACGTGTGGTCGCTACTTGTTATATCATCTTCAATCGGACGCCCTAACCCCCCATATGTCTGCCATCCGACCTGGTCCCCCATACCCATTCCGTATGCCCGAGTTATCTGGTATCCTTCAAACCTAGCCCATATACACGCAGATTTGGGGCCGCCTGGACATGTTCACCATGCCGGACCCACATCAAATCCCCTAAATCGACCTCCATCCTTTCCCAACCTACCATCTTCCTCTCTGTTATGTCCTCATCCGCTCTGCCCTTTGCCCGTTCTACTCCCCCGCCATAGCTTTGTCGCCATCCCCCATCCGGCCCTAACCCGCAAAACCGTCCATCATTCGTCCAGACGTCCTTCTTGCACCAAATGCGACCGCCACCCTGGTGCGTCCTACTCCACCTAACATATACCTTGCATGTCTAGTTTTTGATGAAATGTTAAGAGTTTTTAGGTTATTTTTGTGCATTTGTAGCTAAACGATGGATTTATTGGAGGATGAGTTTGCTTACCCATAGCTTGATGAGTTCATTATCAAGGAGTTCATCAATTCGTCATATTCATACATTGATGACCACGAAGATGAAGACCTGATGGTGATGATGAGCATCCTTGAAGACATGGAGAAGCAAGAGGAGCATGTTCTCAACTCCAAGGGTTCGATGCCAGGCAGGATAGTTGTGGCCCGTGATAGGATAAAGGGACAACAAGATCTCTACAACAAATATGTATTCAGTGTGCTTTTTTTTTGCATCACTTATGGATGATCAAGCATTTGTTCCTGTGCGTAGTGGAGGGTGTGAAGGCATATGATCCCTACTTCGTGCCAAGGAAGAAATGTTGTGGACACCTGTCGTTCTCTTCTATGCAGAAATGCATGACTGCTCTGACGATGTTTGTATGTGATACAAACCAGGGATGTCGCTGATGAGGTCACTCGGATGGGAAAGCGTACATGCTCTGAGGCAATAGTGAAGTTGCGTATACCGTGGTGAAGGTGTTTGAACCTGAGTACTTGAGAGAACCAAATGCCAAGGACATGGAAAGTTATTGGCAATTGGAGCATCAAGAAGTTTTCCAGATATGCTGGGTTCAGTTGACTGCATGCATTGCAATAAAAGAACTGCACGATAGGTTTGCGCGGGAAATACCAAGGTTACACAAAGAGGTCACCATCATACTTGAAGAAGTGGCATCAAAAGACTTATGAATTTTACATACTTTATATGGCATGCCATAGTCTCACAAGGGAATCAACGTGCATCAATGATCTTCATTGTTCAAGATAATTTGTGATGGGGATGCCCAACCGTGCAACTACACAGTCAAGGGCTATGAGGACACCATGGAGTACTACCTTGTTGATGATATTTATCCTCAGTGAACGACGTTTGGGAAGACTATCTCTAACCCCAATAGTAACAAAAGGTGTCTCTTTGCACACGTGTAAGAAGGTGCTAAGTAAGATGTGGAGTGGGCATTTGGAGTGCTCGAAGCTCATTGGTATTGTTCGTGGAGCTGAAATATATGAGATCTAGTGATGACTTGTTGTGTAATCTTGCACAACAAGATTGTAGTGGATGAGGGTGATCGTGCTAGTACACATGATTTTGTGAAGTCCGGAGTACAAGTCCTCCTCCGAGAACAAGATGCAGTGCATGTTGTCAACTTACTAGAGATGCGTCGACAACTTAAAGATCAACAGGCGCGCGCGCAACTACTCAATGATCTTGTGGAGCATATGTGTTTCCACATCAAAAATCATTAAGTTTTATGATTCAACTATGCCCTTACAGCATATACAAACCAGACTTACCAAATATGACCCCCTAAACGTTTGCGGACATGCCTGGTCAGTAATCGGGCGTGCCCGTTTTGAACCTCTATTTGTCCGTCCATGCAGCCACACTCCTCATTTTCTTCCTCATATGTCCGGTCACTTGCACGTGATTGATGGAGATGAAGAGAGGAAAAGAAAAGAATAAATAAAGAAAGAGAAAATGTGGTTTGAGGTGGGCCTCGTCCTACGTGGTGGACTGACCGGACGCGTCCACGAGCCCTCATATCCTCCCTACATTTGTCCTTAATATGAGGGTTCGCGGATAGCCCAGATGTATAAGGATGATATGATGGGTCCGACTGGGTCACTTTTTTTCCTTCTCTCTTCTGTCCGATCACTGGCTGGGCGCGTCCATGACCGTTTGAGGAGGATTTGAGAATGCCGGTTGTAGATGCTCTTATGGATAATATTTATGTCTGATCTATGTATTTTTCCCTTCCAATCAGGACTATATGTTTTTTGTATTGTTGTGTGCTATAATTCATTGTTGTGTATTTGTATCGGTCAATGATCCACGTGCATGTGTTTGCATGGAAATCCGGTTTTAAAAACGAGGGTGTGGTTGCCCGGGCGAAATAGGGTTCACTGACCTCTATCCACCGACGCGTTCGCGGACATATAAGGGATCACATCAAGCAAGTGTGATATATATGCTCTTCTATAATGACGAACAACCGACAGCTATGTACTTATTTCCAAATGGGAACTAATATAGTAATATGGAATATCCAGATGTGGCGCACCAGTGGTCTAGTGGTAGAATAGTACCCTGCCATGGTACAGACCCGGGTTCGATTCCCGGCTGGTGCACGCTTTCCATTTTTGCCATCTGCTTTCTACCGAGTAAAAAGATTATATATTTTTTCTGTGTTTTTTATAGCCACGGCTTGCAACTCGAAGACTGGGGTTCAACATCCAGTTGTTATGTCTTTGTGACTAGGACCCACGGAGGTTATCATTGGTTACTGTGATCAAATTTGTTTTCGTCTTTGCAGATTAAGTTCGTGTGGAGTTGGCCACGTGGCAGCTCGGCAGCCCCCCTTTTCTCTTGGGAAGCTGAATGAATGGTCTAGTATAGACCTTGATCATGATGGTCTGAACTTATCTGATCATTCTACTTCCTCCTTATGATGACCCCACATACTTTTTGACCGTTAATTTTGATGCATTTTCCATGTCATGAGCTGTACAAGTCAGATGGATGGATGGATGATGTTGATGCTGGTGCTCAGGCACAACGCGTTCCAAACTTGGGGTTCAACATCCAGTTGTTATGTCTTTGTGACTAGGACCCACGGAGGTTATCATTGGTTACTGTGATCAAATTTGTTTTCGTCTTTGCAGATTAAGTTCGTGTGGAGTTGGCCACGTGGCAGCTCGGCAGCCCCCCTTTTCTCTTGGGAAGCTGAATGAATGGTCTAGTATAGACCTTGATCATGATGGTCTGAACTTATCTGATCATTCTACTTCCTCCTTATGATGACCCCACATACTTTTTGACCGTTAATTTTGATGCATTTTCCATGTCATGAGCTGTACAAGTCAGATGGATGGATGGATGATGTTGATGCTGGTGCTCAGGCACAACGCGTTCCAAACTTGGGGCTTCTTTGATTCAAAGGAATTGCATAGGATTTTTGAAAGATTTAAACTCTTAGGAATTTTTCCTGTGATGCTCGTTTAATTCGTAGAATTGGCATCCTTAGGAATTTTTTCAAATGATCCATTTATACTACATTTTGGAGAAACATTTCCATCCACTCAAAGGTCTTTGTAGAATTTCTTTGTTTTTCCTATGCTATCAAACATTCTTTCAAATCCTATAGAATACTATGGGACATGTCACCTTATTCCTGCATTTTTCCTATTCCTTCAATTTGACAATCCTGTGAATCAAAGAGGCCCTTGCAGTTGGGCATGACCTCTTTCAGGGATCGGACAATTAGGACACGACGGCTTGTATTAATGGCAACCGGACCAGCTGGTTGTGCCGTGGGCCCATGGAGCTCTGCCTGCCTCGCTGGACCCGGAGCTGCAACTGACCACGCCATAGCTGCTACCGTTGAAGCTTTTTTCATACCTGCTTGTAGCTCTCGTCAACGCTCATTGCAGCTTTCGTCGTCGCCCCATAGCTCTCACCAACGCTCGTGTTTTGAAAGTTTCATGGCGGAAGCTTTTTTCCACACCGGATGAAGCTTTTCTGCCATGGTTGAAGCTTTTTCCTATTCCAATCGGAACTTTTTTTCACATCGGTTGAAGCTTTTCTCGACGCCGATTGAAGCATTTTTTCCATGTCTGAAGCTTTTTCTTCTACGCCAGTTGTAGCTTTTTTCATGGTTGAAGCTTTTTCTGATGCCATTTAAAAATTATGACGCAACTGCTTCCGGTTGCATTGAGGGGGCTTCTACCGGAAAACGTTCGATTAGCCATTGTGAAGCTATGTGCATTTCTCAATGCAATCTCTCAGAAGGTAATCGATCCAGAAATCATACCAAGGTTAGAGAATGATTTGGTGCAATGTCTTGTCAGTTTCGAGTTGGTGTTCCCACCATCCTTCTTCAACATCATGACGCACGTCCTAGTTCACCTATGCGAAGAGATTAACGTTTTGGGTCCTGTATTTCTACAATATGTTTCCCTTTGAGAGGTTCATGGGAGTCTTAAAGAAATATGTTCATAACCGTGCTAGGCCAGAAGGAAGCATCTCCAAGGGCCATGAAAATGAGGAGGTCATTGAGTTTTGTATTGACTTTATTCCTGACCTTAAGCCGATTGGTGTTCCTGAATCGCGGCATAAGGGCAGACTGGATGGAAAAGGCACGCTAGTTGGGGAACAAATAATATGTATGGACGGACATTCTCTCACTGAAGCACACTACACAGTTCTACAGAATTTTGCCTTGGTGGCTCTGTATATGGATGAACACAAGAATTTGCTACGCTACAAACACCCGGAGCGGTCTGATGACTGGATTACACGTGAACAAACCAGGAGTTTCGTCAGCTGGTTGCAGACACGTACCATGCATGACACCTCTATTGAAGATGACATGTACTTGTTGTCCCAGTTACCATCTTCGAATATAATGACTTTCAAAGGGTACGAGATAAATGGTAATACATTTTACACGATCGCCCAAGATAAGAAGAGCACCAACTAAAACAGTGGTGTCCGCTTTGATGCAGAAACCAAGACAGGAAAGGAAACGTATTATGGTTATATACAGGACATATGGGAACTTGACTATCGACGTGGTTTGAAGGTCCCTTTGTTTCGGTGCAAATGAGTCAATATGACACGAGGCGGGGTAAGGGGTAACGGAAGACCCGCAGTACGGAATGACAATAGTGGATCTCAACAATCTTGCGTATGCAGACGAACCATTCATCCTAGCCAATGATGTGGCACAGGTTTTTTATGTGAAGGACATGTCTACCAAGCCAAGAAAAAAGAAAAGATAAGGAAGCGAATGCATCGTACGATGAGCCAAAGCGGCACATAGTTCTTTCTGGGAAGAGAAACATCGTGGGAGTGGATGACAAGACAGACATGTCAGAAGATTATGAAAAGTTTGATGAAATTGCTCCATTCACAGTGAATATTGACCCGAGCATCCCGCTAAATGATGAAGATTTTCCATGGTTACGGCGTAAAGGGACACACGCGAAGAAAAAGTTTCACACCCAAAGATCTGGGATGTGATTGGCTTCACTATCATCACTTTCTTCTGTATTTCACACCCAGGAGGGAATCTCTGTAATAGTTAGGGTAGTTATGTGTTTTGTCATTTGAAACGCGAAGAAATTTTATGTGCAAACAAATTCTTTCATGCCTTTACTGATTTTTAAAGTTAAGTTATTCACAAACTAGTGATTCACACTAATTTCAAATAATTCAAAATTTAAACTATTCAAATTTGAAAACTACGGGCACTAACAGAAAGTTTGTAATTTTTTGTACCTAAAGCAAAAATATTCACAAAGAAACTCTAAATACACAAAAAACAACTCAAAAATAAATAAACCAAAAAAAATAAAAAAGCCCGCCTACTGGGCCAGAGCGGCCTGCATACGACTAGAAACCCAACCTGTTGTTGGGCCAGGATGCAGGCCCGTAAAGGCCCAGTAGACCCACAGGGCAACACAAAACATGTAGGCCCAGTAGGCCTGCTTTGGAGAGGAGCTCGAGAGAGCTACCGCACGGGGGTTTATAAACCAGTATGGACGCCCCTCGGCTAGCGAGGTGGGACTAAACTTGTCGCACAGCACCTTGCCAGCGCACCCCCTTTAGTACCGGGTGGTGGCTCCAACCGGTACTAAAGGCCCCCCTTTAGTACCGGTTGGAGCCACCACCCGATACTAAAGGGTGTGCGGTTCCCGCCGCCTGGCCTGGCCAAAACAGGCCTTTAGTACCGGTTGGTGGCTCCAACAGGTACTAAAGGTCCATCCTATATAACTAAACACTTCAAAATTTTCAGTTTCTCATCTGCTTCTTCTCCTCTGCCCCGTCGCCCGCCGCCCCCGGCCGTCTCCATATCCCTCGTCGCCGCCCCGTCCCCGGCCGTCGTCGCCGCCCCGTCGTCCCCGTCCCCGTCGTCACTGCCGTGTCGTCCCGGCCCGTCCCGCGTCGTCCCCGTCCCCGTCATCGCCGCCCCGTCCCCGTCGTCGCCGCCCCGGCCCGTCCCCGTCGTCGCTGCCCCGTCCCAGTCCCCGTCGTCGCCATCCCCGTCGTCGCCGCGCCCGTCGCCGTCCCCGTCGCCGCCCCCCATCGCCTCTCGCCTCGCCGGTGAGCACACACACATACATTTTTCTTTTTTTAGTTATAGAAATAGTTAGTTATATAGCATTGTTAGAAATGTTATAGAAAAGTTAGAATTGTTAGGAATTTTTTCTATTTTTTAGTTATAGAAATAGTTATAAAAAAGTTAGAAATTTTTCTTTTTTTTAGTTATAGAAATAGTTAGTTATATAGCATTGTTAGAAATGTTATAGAAAAGATAGAATTGTTAGGAATTTTTTCTGTTTTTTAGTTATAGAAATAGTTATAAAAAAGTTAGAAATTTTTCTTTTTTTTAGTTATAGAAATATTAGAAATGTTATACAAATGTTAGTTATATATATAGAAATGTTATATTTTTTTTCTGTTTTTTAGTTATAGAAATATTAGAAATGTTATAGAAATGTTAGTTATATAGCATTGTTAGAAATGTTATAGAAATGTTAGTTATATAGAAATGTTAGAAATTTTAGTTATCAAAATCCAATCATTAAAAAAATGTTACTTTTTGCGGGCATATAGCTAGTATTTGTTCTCGACGATGCCCGGCCTGCATCCTCGCCGTCGACCCGTCCGCGACGACGTCCGGCTGACCGTGAAGAACACGAGGCATGGGCGCTATTCCGTGGTATGAGGGGTTTTCGGACTGGAACGCCGACTACAGAACCCGTGCGAGAAATAAGATTGCGGAGGAGAAGAAGAGGAAGATGGAGGAGGAGCAGAGGAAGCTAGACTATGAACGCCTTCAAGGCCTAGAATCAGCGCACGCGGACTTGGCAATCAAATTCCAGCGGCAGCAGGAGCAGATCGACTCACTTAGCCAGCAAAGGGGGTCTCAGCAGCTAGCGGATGATCCACCAATGGATAGCACCGTCCCATCCATGCAGAGAAGCAGCGCGGGTTCCGCCCCGGGCGACGCATTGCTGGATAGCTACCCAGTGGATGACATCATGGAGAACACTAACTGCGAGCTACACTTCAAAATGAAGAACATATCCATGAAGGTGGCAGACGCCCTTGCTTTTACAAATCCCACCGAGGCAACCTTCCATTGCAACCCGATTCCAGTGGGCTATGCTCGTGTCTTGGTTGATGAGGTGGTGGACCAATATTCGGGGTTAGAGCTTGACATTCCTGGAGGTGACGATGAGCACACACTAGGAGAGGCCAACCATCGTATCATCCTATGGAGAAAGGATTGCATCATCTTTCGAAGGCCACCGACACCGCGTCATCCGACTCCTCGTCGCAGTCCGCCACCGAGTCAGCAGACTCCCGCTCCTCCAAGTCCAGCAACGCGTCAGGCCACTCCTCCTCCAAGTCCGGCACAGCTTCAGGCCACTCCTCCTCCAAGTCCGGCAAAGCGTCAGGCCACTCCTCCTCCAAGTCCGGCACAGCTTCAGGCCACTCCTCCTCCAAGTCCGGCACAGTTTCAGGCCACTCCTCCTCCTCCAACTCAGCCACGTCAGCCGTCTTTGCCGCCTCAGCAATCACGGAAGAGAGCCGCCTCAGCTATGGTGCGTAGCGGTACAAGTCGAGGTAGTACTGCAGGTACAGGCGGAGGCAAGCGATTTCAATATGGTCCAAGCCTCGCGCCTCTTCAGCAGAGACCTTACGACAAGTCCGAGGAGGAAAACGTAGCCATATCGAAGGCCGAGGTGGAAGCCCATTTTGCACCGAAACCGCCACCGCCGCCAAGGGAGAAAGTGCCTGTAGAAAAGATTGAGCACTTCATTCGTATGGCTAGACCACCAGCTCTCAAGCATGTTTACACAGACTATGAGCACCACCTCAGGAAGTTAAATCGAGCACGTCTACAGAAAGAGGCGAGCTCGAACTCGAGCAAATCAGCTGGCAAAAGGAGCGGTAAAACCGTTCCCCAGCTGGGAGAACAGGCGGCGCAATCAATCCCCCCGCTTGCTGTACCAACAACACATGACAGTAGACGCGTCCAATATTATTGTGGGCAAACCGTTAATGTTCCCGGGGTGGGCGATGTGGTAATAACCGAGGAGCATATTGCGCAGGCTGAATCGATCGGGATCACTGTTGGACAACTCCTCGATATCGAGCCCATGTTTCCGACTAGAGAGGAGGAAATAAAACGGAAATATGCCCGGGGCCAACCTTTGGTCGAGCCAGAGGAGGTCAATAAGCTCCCAACGAGAATGTATGAATTGCATCAATGGTACATGGACATTACCAAGATTTCCAATCGAGAGTCCCTCATGGTGAATGTCAATGAGGAGCATTACTACCATAAGAAAGTTGTGACCGTTGAGTATTCAGAACTATTTCAGCTATACAATAAAGACGCACTCGACAAATCTATCGTCAGTTGCTATTGTCTGTAAGTGATTTCTTTCTGTAATTTAAGTCTCAAGCTAGCTGTAGTGATCATTTTGATCAATCATTATCTGTAATTATCCTCACTATATTCTTTTCTGTGGTATTATGCAGGATGAAGATTTATGAAATAAAAAAAGATGGACGCTATGGCATTGGGTTCGTTGACCCAAATACCATTAATGAATACACATGGAAAATAGATCCATATCACGAAAAATGTGTAGAGGAAAGCATGCTACAGTTCTTCAAGGAACTCAAATACAATGAAGATATACTACTTCCTTACAACTTCCAGTGAGTCACACTGTCTTGTACTACAAATTCTATTTTTCCCTACTAGCTATAGCTACATGTTTTTGCTTACATATGCCCGCTTAATTAAGACATGCAAACATGTGTGCATGCAGATTTCACCGAATCTTGTTAATCATTAAAGTTGATGAAGGAACAGTTGAAGTACTAGACTCGCTACTTAAGAAAGCAAGTGACTACACCATCGTGAAGGGGATAGTCAACAGGTAATTTCAATCATTATTAACTATATCTCGGCCTATTTAATTAGTTCGTCATTTCCTGATAACAACTATTTAATAACCCATTTATTCATTTTCTTTGTCGACGGGGCAGGGCTTGGGCAAAGTTCATCAGGGCCACTCCAGGCACATGGAAACAAAATCTGAAATGGTATCGACCCAAGGTAAGTAATTAAGTAGTACTAGCTAGCTGCCATCTCTTTAATTATCATGCTTGATTAATTATTATCCGATCAAATTCCATTCTCGTAAAGGCCCTGAAGCAGGCGCCGGGGAATAATCTGTGTGCATACTACGTTTGCGAGAACATTCGCATGATGGCGTCCGAAAGGAGCAAATCTCAAAGACAAGAGTGGGTACGATATCGATTGTCAGAACACTATTCACAATTTTTACACCATTATCGATATCTAGTCACACAACTAATACACATGCATATTGATCTCCTTCTTAACAGTTCAAAGAGGTGCGGGACAAGCTCCTAGCACAGGACCGCATAGAAGCAATTCAAGAGAAAATAGCGGGATTTTTGCTCGACCAGGTCATAGATCCCAAAGGAGAATACTATTACCCGCTGCCGCCCCCATGAACCACTTCCAATTGTTATCGTGCTCCGAAGGCACCAATTAGCTAGGCTAATGCCATTGGCTCCGAAGGCATCAATTAGGAGAAATTGTATATATATATATGTATATATGTGTGTGTATTATGATCGGTTTTACTAGAAATTCTATTTATATATATGCATAACGTGTACAATATGTAGTATCGTAAAATACCAGCAAACGGAAAATAATTAAATGGAAAACACAAAATTAAATGAAAAAGAAATCATAAACCCCAACCCCCCCCCCCACCCCAACATTTTAATACCGGTTGATGACACCAACCGGTACTAAAGGGCTCCCTGCCCCCGAAGCTGGCTCGTGCCACGTGGTTGCCCTTTAGTGCCTACATTTTAGCGCCGGTTACCAAACCGGCACTAAAGGGGCTTACGAACCGGTGCTATTGTCTGGTTCTGCACTAGTGAATATTTGTTTTTTCAGGGGTATGTGAATGAATATTCGAAACAAGAAGTAGTTGTGCGTCCGTCAATGCATGCATGTATAAGATAAGGTGTTTTTCCCTAACCTAGCCGCCGCCACGTGAAGGCGGCTAGGGAAGCGATCCTCTACCTCTGATCAATACGGACCAGGGCTGGCCCCCTCTCCCTCCAACTGTTGCTCCGATGGCAGGAGGGGGGGCATTCCGCAGCTCTATAGTTAGGGTTTGGTTTTGTAGGTCGTGGTGTGTCATTTGGATGGTGGGAGCGGTGTTCAGACGAATAAATCTGCCTCAGCTCTACTCCCACACTGACGATGTCCTCCATGTTGTACTCTGATCCAACACCGAATTTCAGAAGTGTCTCCCCAAATTGTTCTTCATATACATATTTTCTCGTTTTGTAGCTGAGACGTGTATTTGAAGAAAAGGCTCGTTGGGTACATCCATGTTGCTGAGCACCCCCCATATTGCACTCGGCAAAGCCCTTGTCGAGTATCCGGCAAACGACGTACTCGAATGCCTGATGGAAATATACATTACGTGAGCAACTATATAAGTTTCAGGGGATTGCCTTTGCATCGATCGGAATTGAAGTGCGATTTACTACTTGTTGCAATACCGGTTAGTAGAGCATCATGTCTACTTCACTCACTTCCGCACGCGCACACACACTGCACGTACGAGCTAGCTCCAATTATCCAAGGCCTGCCTCAACCATGACCCCTCCACGTGCTCAAGGCCTTGGACGACACAAAGGCCGACGTCAAGGGTCTTGTCGCCGCTGCCGGTGTGGACACGATATATCCCCACCATTTTTCACCACCCACCCGAGTCCAGACAAAATTACTGTTCTGACCTATAGAGCTAACTAAATCTCGATTTGATCTCGTTTCAAAATAAATTTTGTTTCTGACCTTTTTCGGTGACGCCAAGATCCCTGGCGTCTGGGTTACGAAGCAGACGCCAGGGACCCTGGCGTCTGGCCCCTGGCCCGCACTGCCCGCGTGCCCGTTGACCTGCTACCCTGGCGTCTGGCCCTGGTAACAGAATAACCCTTGGGGAAAGTGTGTGGGACCCACCCCACACACTTTCCCCAATCCACAACCCGAGCTTGAAGAACACTTGGAGCTCTCACACTCTCTCCTATCCCTCAAGCTCCCCCTCAAATCCTCTCCAAAAGGTACATCCCTTAGGTGGATCTTTCCATCACTTTGTTGCTCTTGTTAATCTCCCCCAAATCATCCAATTATTTTTTGTCAAACCTTGTTATTTTGGTTGCATTTTATACATGTTGGTGGAACCCTAGTTCATGTTTTCTCCCTTATGTTAGTGTGAATGGCTTGGTTAACTTTGATAATATAGTGCTATGCATGGTGTGTAGTAGGAATATATGCTTGTTGAGTAGAAAGATTGGGGGTTAGGGTTAGTTAGTGATTAGGGTTAACTTTGCTTAGTGTGTGTTAATTAGTGATACTTTTGTGGACATCACCAATAATTTAGTCTTGATATGATTTGGATAGAATTAGATGTATTTGGATAAACACACCAATTCTCATTGAAGTCTTAAATCCATTCATGTTATTTTTAGATGGAGAGACTTGTTAATGTTCATTACATGGACAAGGAGGCATTCTTGAGTAACAATGCCGACACGGGTGAGGAATCATTGGTTTTTGATACAAGCCCTAGCTATGAGGATGTTGTTGCAAAAGTGAGACAAGTCTTAGAGTGGATGGACACCAATGTTGATGTTAAGTTAATAGGAAGGTATGATGTTGGAGTTGGAGCCAAATCTCGCTTGAAAAGTATGCCTATCACCTCGGATTTGCATTGGGATGTATACAAGGAAAAGGTATCCCAATCGGAAGACAAGTCACTTGAATTGTTTGCCACCAAGGTTGAATCTCCTCGGTTTACCATTGATTTGAACCGGCATGTCTCTTCCCCAATGGATGACATGAGCGAGAGAACAATGGTGCCACTTGTTGAGCATAGGGTTGTGGTTGATGCCCCCAATGTTTATCCCCCACCACGTCCCCGTGTACCATCTATCAAAGCAAATGAGGTTGAGTTGTATGCCCCCAATGCTTCTAGCCAACCACCAACTAGCCAAGCAAATGAAGTTGAGGTGATTGCTAGTGACGAAGTAATTCAAGAGGATGAAGATGTTTATGATGACGACGAAGAGCAAGAGGAAGGGTTTCATGGTAATGATGTTGGTGACTTGAATGCGTACATAGCGCAAAAGGACATGGATCGTGACTTGCCTTTTAGGCGTCAATATGCGTATGACTCGGATGACGAGGGTCCAGTTGAACAGTTGGACGAGGATGGATTCACAAAGGAGGAGAACCAAATCCACTTTGAGCTGACGGGCTTACAAAAAAGAACTCACTTGTTTAAAGATCTCAGCCTTGCCCATAAAGCTGTTGTTGACGGTGGAATGAGAATGACGGCGATTGAGCCAACACCATGCCCGGATCCAGGAGAACCAAGGGTGGAGAATGAGGACGAGAATGCTTATTTGAAGAAAGGATTGAAGTTTCTGAGCTTGCCTATGCTGAAGTTTTGGTTGGCTGACTATGCCATTCGAAACCATAGGCCAATTTATGTTGAGCACTCGGACATGAAGTTGCGTTACACCGTGGTGTGTGAGCAAAAGGAATGCACATGGAAGGTTCGTGCAAGAAAGCTTAAAGAAACTGAAGAATGGGTGTTGAAAAGTTGTGATACCACTCATAGATGCAAACCGCCATCGAAACGACTTAGAAAGACACACCGTCAACTCACATCTGAGTATCTCGGATACAAATGGATGAAAGACATAGCCTTTGATCCCACTGTGAAAGTGAGGTTTCTCATGCGGACGGTGAAAAAACAATTTGGTTATGAAGTCAAGTATGGGAAGGCATGGAAGGCAAAGGCAAATGCTATTAGGATGTTGTATGGTGGTTATGAAGAAGCATACAACCAGCTCCCAAGGTTGTTGGCCGCGATTGCACATAGGAACCCGGGCATGTTTCATGTGGTCGAGGATCACGAGGGAGTGTTCCACCGTGCCTTCTGGAGTTATGGACAATGTGTGGAGGCGTTTCAGCATTGTCGTCCGGTCTTGTCTATAGATGGCACGTTCTTGACCGGTAGATATAAGGGCACACTAATGGTAGCAATGGCGCACTCATCAAACGACAACGTGTTGCCGTGTGCATTTGCTTTGGTGCCTTCCGAGCACCAAGACAACTGGGAGTGGTTCATGGGTCATGTTAGGCACAACGTGATTGGGGCTAGGGAGGTATGCATCATATCGGACCGGCATCATGGCATACTCAAGGCAATGGACATTGTTATTCCAGGATTTCCAAAGCTTCACCACAGATGGTGCATGAGGCATTTCGTGGCCAACTTTTACCGGGCATGTAAGAGCAAGGAGCTCAGCAAAGACCTTACCCATGTATGTGTGGCCTTCACCACGCAAGGTTTCGATGCTCGGTACAACAAACTCTTTGCAGCGGTGAACGAAGGGGGAAAAGAGTTCTTAACTAGGAATTTAAGCGAGAAGCACAAGTGGGCACGCGCTCATGACGATGGTGGTTGGCGATATGGCGACATGACGAGCAATCTCGTAGAATGTTTCAACAATGTGTTGAAGGGTGCTCGTGCATTGCCGGTGACTGCAATAGTGGAGTACACCTTCTTCAAGCTTAATGAGTACTTTCAGAGGCATTCTGAAGAGACTGCAAAATGGATAGGTGAAAAAAAGGATTATCCGGAAAAGGTTGATGAATGGTTGCAGTTACAAGCAAGCAAGTCTTCACGGCAACAAGTTATCATATTCGATAGACTTGAAATGATCTATCAAATTGATGAGCCAGGTGGCACAACACGAGACGGTAGACAATATGGTGGTGCTGCATTTGAGGTGAAACTGAAGACTCGGTGGTGCCAGTGCGAGAGGCCTAGTAAGTATCATTGGCCATGCTCGCATTTGATAACGGCGGCGAAGGCGAGAAACATACATGTTAATGATGGAAAAACCGTGAGGATGCAAGAGTTCCATGTGGAAGCTACTAGGTTGACATGGGCGCCAAGATTTCACCCTTTCTTGGACCAATCACAGTGGCCTGAGTACCATGGCCCTCATATTAGGCCAGACCCTCTTCTGAAGGTGGAGACGAAGGGTAGAAGGAGAACTAAGAGGTTCAGGGGTGATATGGATGACCTGGCTGGATACACTGGCATGAAACAATTTGGTAGCGGTCATTTCATGGAGGCTCCTGACATTATCAACTGTGGGGTGTGCGGTGAAGGGGGACACAATGTGCGGACATGCAAGAATAAGAAAACCAAAAAAAGAAAAACAAGTCGTGGAGGCGGCACCGATGGTGAACGAGGTGGAAGAGGTGACGGTGGTGGTGGTCGAGGAAGCACAAGTGTCAGAGGTGGTAGTGGTGGTCGTAGAGGGAGCACAAGTGCTAGAGGTGCTAGTGTTCGTAGAGGGAGTACAAGTGCTAGAGGTGGTGGTCGAGCTAGCACAAGTGCTAGAGGTGGTGGTCGAGCTAGCACAAGTGCTAGAGGTGGTGGTCGAGCAGGCACAAGTGCTAGAGGTGGTGGTGGTCGGAGAGGAAGCACAAGTGCTAGAGGTGGTGGTGGTTGTAGAGGAATGGTTGATAATGGATCGGCCTTCGGTTATTTGCTTAATCCAGATGGTTGATCTAATAATAATGGTATATTATTTGTTCATACAATTCCTAGCATTTATTCATTTACTGTATTTACGCATTTACTCTCTTTATGTCTTGTGCTAACAATTGTTCTTTTTGTAGGCATGGCTTCATCCGGTTCCAGGACGAGGCCGGCGTGCGCGGACCAAGAGGACATGCCGAAGACGTGGATGGAGGCCAGTTTGGACAAGGAGAAGGAGAAGGATGTGCCCACACCACCATGTTGGTGTGGTGATGTTTGCAAGCTGAAGGTGTCCACTGACCGCAACAAGTCATGGACAGAAGGTAGAAGGTTTTTCGTGTGTCCCAACTATGCACATGATCGTCGAAGGCCAACTAACGCATATGACATACCACCGGTATGTTAGGTGTACATACAAAAAACATCAACAAGTTGTCACTCATATGTCTAACAAAATCATGGTTTATATGTAGTCCCCTCCTCCACTTTGCAAGTACTTCACTTGGGTAGATCACGAGGTACCAAAAGATGTCCAAGAGGACCAACGTCGAGATTGGTTACGGAGGCAGCGCCTATTCGAGGAGTCCTATGCACGGGGATTGGAGCGGGAGCGTCGTCAGAAGGAGGCTCGTGAGCGCAAGAAGCGTGAACAAGAGAGGGCACGCAAAGAGAAGGAGGCTCGTCAAGAAGAGAGGGCAAGAAAACTTGCAAGGGCTCGCGATGCACGAGAGGAGGACGAGGCACGTGACAAGAAGGGAAAGTGGCCCCGTACTACTCAGTAGACAAATGGAAAGGCACCGGCGTCGATGATGAACTGTCGAGACTTTGTTTAATGTATGAACTTGTTATTCGAGACCTTGTGTGGTCATGAACTACTTATGTCATTCGAGACATCGTGTGTGAACTTGATATCCGAGACCTTGTGTGGTCATGAACTACTTATGTGCAAACTATGCTTTGTTCATATTTTTGTTTGATTTCCAATGTTTAAAAATGTGTGCAACAAGTTTAAAAGAGAGCACTTTGCCTAGTTTGCAAATGTGCACACCCAGACGCCAGGGTTCCTGGCGTCTAGGTCCCTATCCAGAGAGCATTTTCCCAGTTTGCAAATGTGCACAACCAGACGCCAGGGTCCCTGGCGTCTGGCTGTGCACTTATGCAAACAGGAAAAAAGCTCTCTGGATAGGGACCCAGACGCCAGGGACCTTGGCGTCTGGGTGTGCACACTTGCAAAATGCTCTCTGGATCGGGCATCAGACAGATCAGACAGGTGTCTGTTTACCTGCGCGAGCAAAACGATCCAGACGCCAGGGACCCTGGCGTCTGGGTCCCTATCCAGAGAGCTTTTTTCATGTTTGCATAAGTGCACACCCAGACGCCAGGGTCCCTGGCGTCTGGATCGTTTTGCTCGCGCAGGTAAACAGACACCTGTCTGATCTGTCTGATGCCCGATCCAGAGAGCATTTTGCAAGTGTGCATAGCCAGACGCCAAAGACCCTGGCGTCTGGGTCCTTATCCTATCTAGAGAGCAAATATCATGTGGATAAGATTCTTTGGGCCCACCTCTACCCCTCTCATCCATTCATCTCCACCCCACCTCTACCCCTGTCATTCCTTTCATCTCCACTCACTCTCACTCTCACCTCTAGCCCTCTCGTCCACTCACTCTCATCCAGTACCATAACCCCCCTCAAATCTCTCACGAATCGGTCCGTTTTCACCGTTGGATCTTCAGGATTTCGAAACTAGAAGGTAAATCAACTACACCCCCACTTATTGGTTGGTTTCAGGATCTCCAGTATCATAGTTTTGTGTAAACCCTAGTTTGTTTGTTTTCCTCGTGGTTTAATGTATCATAGGTTAGGTACTAAGAGATTTGTGTGTTGTATATGGCTAATGGTACTCAGTGGGTGCTTAGCCCTGTTGTTCATGTCCAAGGCTTTTCTCCATGTGTTGTGCAAGTTAGTGAAGTGGACCTCACTTTTGATTGGTTGAAGACTAAATTCATGTTGAAGCAAGGGTTGAAGGAAGAGGATTTTGTGTACTACGTCAGCAGGAAGCAGTCAGATGGCCCCGGAGAAAGAAAACTGGTTGACATAACTGATGATGTTGACATAACTGATGATGACAAGATTCAAGAAATGCTGCAAGAATGGAAATGGAAAAGGGTTATTGACTTGCATTGCTACAGGAAACCGAGTTATATGTGATTTTCATGTCGTTTCAACTATCGTGGACCATCGTGGTCATGAACTACTTATGTCATTCGAGACTATTTGTGTAATTTGAGATTATGTGATGAACTTCTCATTCGAGACTATTTGTGTAATTTGAGATTATGTGATAACTATGCTTGTCATTTGCTATTATGTGAACACTAATGTTTGTCATTCGATACTATAGGTGTTTGCTAGAACAAAATATCTATGTCATTCCATACTATAGGTGTTTGGGTGCTAGAACAAAATATGAACAAAATGAAAAAAGTACTACACCAGGTCTAGACGCCAAGGACCCTGGCGTCTGGGTGCCCTGTTTCTGCTGTCCAGGACTCTGCTTTTGCTTCCAGTCGACCCCAGACGCCAGAGACTGTGGTGTCTGGTCCCCTGACTTGAAACCAGACGCCAAGGACCCTGGCGTCTGAGACCTTGTAGATTATTTTGAACTTGCTGTTTGACACAAGAAGATAGCACATATATATTCATATGATAGGTTCATACAACACAGAAGATAGCACATTTCACACAACTTTCACCATGACAAATGTAAGCATACAAACGACAAGTTCATAGATTTTTCATCACGACAAATTCAAGCATACATAAGACACCAAGTGCATACATATGGTACCAAGTGCATACATAAGACACCAAATTCAAGACAACCTAAGAAGTTTTTAGCACGACACCAAGTTCATGCATACAAACGCCACCTAGTTCATGCACTTCCAAACAAGAAGCTCACTTCCTCCTTCCTCTCTTCACAATGGTTGCAAGTGTAGGCTCCTCCTCTTCGCTAGCCTCCTCCTCCTCCTTGTTGTATGCCTCCTCCTCCGCCTCAATGTTGGCCTTATATCTTTGCATTCCTGTTGGGATAAGCTGATGAGAATACTCCGGACTATGGAATTGTGTATTCCATGTCTTCTTTCTACCTTTCTTGCCTGGTGTCTTAGCTATGGCTTTGCCTTTCCTAGAGCGAGCATTGCCTTGTGTCCGTTGTGTAACCTGTGATGGTTGTGGAGCATCAACATAATACTCATGATCCTCTTGATGTGTTGCATCATACTCATGCTCCTCATCTTGTGTTGGCTCCTCTTGATGTGATGGCTCCTCTTCATGGACCTCCTCCTCCATGTCCTCATCGTTCTGGATATAACGCCGTCTATTAGCTCTGGCGCGGGTACCAGGTGCATACACGTCACTGGACTGAGCACCATGGCAAGAAAGCATTGCTGACATCTTATGGAACCGCTTCTTGAACTTCTGCAACAACACAAAATATGCTATGATATGAGATACAAATAAATAATCCGCGAAAAGAAACTTTTATAATATATTGATCACACCTCCATCGTGCTCCTAAGAGTCCTCTCAGATAATACACCACCAGGTGGATGACTCAGTGCAACATTGGCATCGTTGACGCACAGAAGCAACGATCTGCCCTGCAATTCATGAACAAACCAAACTTATGTATTTGAAAGAAGACAACATGATGCATGCAAGTTTGTTAGAATAGGTCAAACAGACTACCATTTCATCATGCATCGGTGCATAGTCAACGTGAGCCCCTCTGGTGTCTCTCACAGCCGTGTTGAAGGTATGATAACCTTCTGCAGTCTCCGGGTCTTCAGACACCAACTCCGACCACTCCTCGTGAGTCCAACCAGGCTTTAGCTTTAACCGATAACGATCCGCATACCACACTTGATACTTCTGATATGCTGACTGATTGTGAGGTCTATTCTCTGATTGCACTAGTGTGTCTCTTTGATTCCAAAATTCTATCCATGCACGGTGTTTGTTTGCCCAATCCGATATATCCTGATTGTTCCTTCGATTGAACCTACAAATGATGCACGGAACAAAGCATTAGCAAACATTGACTTATTCAATACTCTACTACATACTCAAGGCATGCTTGCTCACCGATGCAGAGATAGCATTTCCTCCTTGCTCTCCTCAATTGGAATATCTTGTCTTCTTCCAAATTGTCTTGCCACACGGTCTACAAAGTGCCACTCGACTGCGAAGAAGCATATCATTGGGCACCTCGCCCGCCAAAGATGGCTATCACGCGTGCACATCTCATTAAGATCAAAGTCACGATCTTCCACATAAGGCAACCAATATACCTGCAAAACAAAGAGATACATTGTTAGCTACAAGTTTCATTCTTGACTAAATTTTATCTCATCGAACTTCTCAAAACCTGCTCAGCAGTCAAGGTGTCCAGCTCGTTCATATAGCACTTGTATCGCACATGCGAGCTTCCTGTGTAGACTGTCACTTGTTCCTAATAGTAAGCAAGCGTAGGGCGCCGATATGGATCATCATCATGCAACCCGTCATGATTACCCCGTGGGTTTGCCATGAGGGGGTTCTTGAATTCGGGTCGTCCAACCGGGATCCGCTCCCACATCCACACGGATAGGCTCCAAACAAACCCAGACAATGAGGATGTATCTCCCTTCCTCCGACACGCCAAGTCAAGCTGCAATCAAACAAACATGTTAGATATGGAGGCGCATGACAAATGCAAGATAAATGGTTGCAAATATCTCTTACCTGACGATACAAATATGCTAGTGCGGCCGAACCCCAGCTATACTGGGTATCCCAGTTATTGAGTAGCTCCAAGAACATCCAGAGGGCTGAGTTCCCGGTTGCATCTAAGAAGACTACCTTGGTTAGTACATACCAAAGATAGGCCCGCGCGTACTGCTGCACAACCACGTCATTGGCATCCTGAGGGCACGGATTGGTGTTTCCTCTGACCATTTTTAGCCAAGAATGCCTCACTTTCGCGGTATCGGCCTTGCCTTCCTGAGGGCCCTCGGGCTGAACGCCAATTAAATCGGCAGTCCGTTCTCGCCAATTACCCACGCTCACACGACCAGTAACAGCTTGTCCGTTGATAGGAAGGCCGCTTATCATAGCCATGTCCTGTAGGGTCATCGTCATCTCCCCACATGGAAGGTGGAACGAGTGAGTCTCCGGCCTCCAACGATCCACAAGTGCGGTCAGCGCCGCGTGGTTCACCGGCGGAGCGCGTCGCTTAAACTGCAACACGAATGGGAGAAGACCCAATCTTCGAATGTAAGCCTCATACCGCGGGTCGTAATCAAAGTCATCAGCGGAATGACCCCTCATGCGCATAGCAACTACTTGCTGCAAATAAAGTGATGTTTTAATAATCAATACAAGAACACAAATGAGAAACAACGAAAATTGACCCAGTCTTGCTTCTTACCTGTCCATTCTCAATGGCACGAGCACGATGCTCCTTATCCCACTCATCGATTAATCCGTCATACCAAGGACCATCACCATCCGCCATCCTACAAAACAAATCACAAACATCTATGAATACATGAACAATATCAAACAATTTCCTTCTCCAAGTTTATGCCATATGAAAACACCATTCTTCTCAAACATAACCACATCATTTCTTTCTTCTACATATGCACACATATCATCTAGAGTACCAAATTTCACCATCAAATAAATTTCATAATCATCATCCGCCATTCTATTGAACAAATCATGTCACACACAATAATCAAATTTCATCATCTCTTTTGCATAAATTTTTTTGCCATCTATATATTCAACTATATTGTCATACCACTTCACATTTTTATCTTCTTCATATGCACACATAATTATTCTCAAACATACCAACATCATCTCAATCAAATAAATTTGTCAAATAATATGGTGTCACATATGCAAATACATATCATCTAGAGTACCAAATTTCACCATATCTTTTGCAAATATAGTATGCCAACAATAGGATTATCTACACATACACACATCATCTATCAAACCAAATATAGTATGCCAAAGTCTATTTTACATACACAAATCATATATTCACCACCCCTCTTAATTCAAAAAAATAATCCTATGGACAACATATACACAAAACGGAATTGATTTTACCTACATGTTCAACTACACATCATCTACTGCCTACCTAATCATCTATCAACTACAAAAAATTTCCTAAAAAAAGAAACCATCTACTCATCTAACATCACCTAGTGTTGAATAATGCATCCAACCAAAGAGGGGAAAACAAAAACAAATTGGAGGGAATGGGGGAGAATACCTCAAAGAAGCTTGGGGGGGTCAGATCTGTGAGTTTGAGGGGTTGATGGAGTAGATCAAGGGGGGTGGTGGTGGGAGGGAGAGAAGGGGCGACGAACTGCCCCCTGTTCGTCGAACCAGACGCCAGAGAAGATGAGATTGGGATGGGTGGGCTGGCCCCGCGGCGTTATCCACTTACCGGGGCCAGACGCCACGGTCCCTGGCGTCTGGCCCCTTTGCCACGTCAGCAGGTCAACGGGCACGCGGGCAGTGCGGGCCAGGGGCCAGACGCCAGGGTACCTGGCGTTTGCTTCGTAACCCAGACGCCATGGACCTTGGTGTCACCGAAAAAGGTCAGAAACGAAATTTTTTTGGAACGAGGTCAAATCAGGATTTTCTTTGCACAATGGGTCAGAACAGTAATTTTGTCCCCCGAGTCCCTTTCCCCTCGAAGACACACCAACTCTTCACCACAACCACCCTCCATCCCGGCCGGTCATTGATCTCACTGGCCTCGCGGAGGCGAGCATTAATTGAAGGTCGGCGAGATAAAGGCGGCTGCTGAGATAGACGGTGGGCTTCTTTCGGGTGACGTCGAAGTCGGCCATGTGTCGGGGCGATGCGGGAGGGTCCGAGGCGCCGTCCAAAGGCCGGGAAATATATTATAAGTATTAACGGTTATCGCGAGAGGAGAGAATGTGACGGTGACGGGGAGCTATATATTCCGTCCGGATATGATCGGCGGCGGGGACGGATCTCTTGCGGCTGGAGGCGAGGAGGAAGGAAGACAACAACCACGGCGCACGGTGTTTGATTTGATGGCATGGATGGTGGTGGTGGCCTAGATCGACGTACAGGGAGGACGGACGAAGTTGGTGCTCAGCGCCAGCAGAGAGGGCTGCCTCATGGAGATGGAGGGAGGTCCACTAACTAGGAGGGGTGAGCCCCATGCCACTTGGAAGACTCGATGGTGTTTCTAACATCATCGAATGACATGTGGAGGTTTGTCTCGGATGTACGACGGATCTCGTGTTCGTTTGGTAAAACTTGGAAGAAGTTTTTATGTGCACACTTTTTATGTGCAACAGCGGTAAGAGAAAATACCGCCCGACAACACCAACGAACAGAGCACTAACAGCGGCAAAATTCACCGCCTTCCTCAAATCGTCCCCCAAACTGACAGTTCGGCGACCTCGCTGCCACGGCCGCCTCTCCCCCTCACCTCGCCACCGACCCCGGTGCTCCTTATTTTCATCGTCGGCCTCCTCCCCGCTGGTCGGCCTGCCTCTTCGTCGCCGGCCTCCCCTCCTCAGGGACGGATTCAAGGGGGGACGAGGGGGGGCGAGACCCCCCCTGACGATAGCGTTTTCTGTTAATAGCGACTAGATTTTCCTTGATTTTGGTTAACTGCACGTAGTGTCTGTCTCGTTTCGCCCCCCCTGTGGCCCTGTCCCTCTTTCTATAATGCAACGTGAAGGCCCAGCCCATATACGTCAGACAAAAAAGTAGGCTATTGTAGAAGGGGAAGCCCATTGTAGAAGGCAATGGGGCCAGGTCTGAACGCACGCACGCCTAGGTCAGATTGTGGCTACGTTGGTGGTAGCTACGGGATCGACGCCTGATCCCCGGTCGCCCGCAACCTCCTCTGCTGCTATTGGGGAACCGTCTAGAGTAGTTCATGATCCATCGACATGGAGCTTCCAATCTTTAGTCCAGAATTGCTGAAGGGGAAATTAAGACCATGCACAGGCCGATCGGCCGGCCGGCCGCAGAGCCGGGCAACTAGGCATGGAAACATGGTTAGATTACTTTCTCTTCTTCTCAATTACTTAGTCGATGGCTGATGTTTTGAGATTAGATTAACTTGTGCCTTTAGAAGTAGAAACGAAGTAGGAGTACAAGATTTGATCTGTATAAACTACAAAAAAAAAAAATATTAACCGTGAGACATGGTTTTGCATTGGTTATCCGTTCCTGTAGTTGAATGATTTAGTTACATCCGAATTGCTTTCAGAATTTGCTTTATGAAAACTTTTGATTGAAATTGAATTTACTCATATCTCGCGCCAATTTTCTTTGCTTGATTATTAGGATGGACATATGGTTCATCAAAATAGGCTATTGTCTCATTAAAATAAATAGGCTACTGTGTCTGTCCATGATCTTATTATAAGTTTACGCACTGAAAGCGAACTCTCAACCCCCCTATGTCAAAATCCTGGCTCCGTCCCTGCCCCTCCTCCACCAGACGCGTCGCCCGCTCCCGTTTTCAGATGCGGCCCCGAGGCACTTGGCCGCCCCTCTCCTACCGACGGCCGACACCCACATCCACGCGGACGGCCGCCACTCTCCCTCACCGACCCGCGGGCAAAGTATCTCCGGTTTTCGTCCGACCTGAACACCGAGTCACTGACAGAGCCGAGGTCGGGGCTGCGGAGCAGATTTGTTTGGGAAAGTGGAAGGATTGACGATGCGAATAGACAGAGAATCTGGTGAAGTACTAACCACTAACCAGCCGTCTGGAATGTGGAGAGTGCACCATGCATATCCAATATTGTATAATTGAGTGACTTTGACAGTAGCGTGTGATTGCATTGCAGGCAGGCAACTAGTCCAGTGGCCGGTGGTGACTCCCACTCTCCCAGTCTGGCCACAAAATTGTATGACGCAGACTTGATTGAATTGAATGGGCCTGCTTTGCAATAGCATACCGCATAAAGGTATGAAGCATTTGTAGGAATATTGCTTCAGTTTTAATTCGGCAACACTTTGCAGGGTATAGGTAGTATGAGTATAACCAAACTGCAGCTTATTTCCATAATTAGAAAATACTCTTATGAAGCTTCTGTTCCAGAAGATAAATCACCTATTTCTTTTGTTTTTTTTTTTACTTTGGTGCCTACTTTCATTTTTGTAAACTCAACCTGGCTCATCCTGCCACGGTCTTTAGCTATTTACAAATTTTGCTGTCATATGTTGTTTGAAACTGAAATCTCCAGAGTTTCAGCACATTGTCAAAAAGGAATTTGGTTGAATACTAACCAGCCGGCTGGAATGTTTACGCCTGCTCTGGTACAGAGTGCACCGTGCATATACAGCAGAACCAAGTGGCTTCGACTGTACCGTGTGGTTGCAGGCAGGCAGGCAACTAGTCTAGTGGCTGCCTAACTCCCATCACAGTCTGGCCACAAATTTGTATGAATCAGACTTGTTTGAGTGGGTCTCCTTGAACCCCTGATGGACTGGGACTTTGACGGTAGACTCCGCGGGGCTAGTAGTATGGCCAAACATCTCTGGTAGTATGGCTCAGGTACATAGCTAAATACTACTAGTAACATACAGATCTAGTGTGTATGAGTAGAAAATGGACTCGGCCGTGCTTATATCACAAACAAACATGACTGTAGGCAAATATATATTACTTCCAATCATGTCTAGACTTCACTAATCATTGCTTTAACATAATTTGTTTTGATATGGCAGTCCACATGCTCGTATGCATAGGGTATTCACCGGTAGATGGAAAATGGGTGTAATCCTTTATACTACCTCTGTACCAAAATATAAGATGTTTTTGCAGTTCAATTTGAACTACAAAAACGTCTTATATTTTGATACGGAGGGAGTAGATTTTTATGCTCACATCTCATACAACTATAATTTTTTTACTAAGGATCGGTGATGAGAAAGGGGGGTTATGCCTGAAAGTTCATACAAGGGGCATAGTAAACCCCCTGTTCCTCCTTTCTCTCTGTAGATTTATTGTCAACCTGGTTCTTCTGATGTGTGTCGCTAGCAGGACTTTTCTTCCAGGAATCTTTGAGCATAATTGAGTGACTTTGACAGTCAACTAGTCTTGTGGCTGGTAACTCCCATCACAGTGTGGCCACAGAATTGTATGAGCAGACTTCATTGAATGGGTCTTCTTGAAACCCTGAAAGACTGGGACTGGGACTTTGACCATAGACTACATGGGGTTGGCTTAAAGATCTCTGGTAGTATAACTCTAGTGCATATGCTTCCCCAGATATCTAGTTCTTGTTCATCCAAGATGTATCGCACAACCAATCTCTTGGTCACCCTCATCATCCTAAGCATCACTTCATTTTCACAAGTGGTGCATGCACTAGCACTACAACCCCAGTATGCCCATGGCGGTGGCTGCATCCCTGCCGAGAGGGCCGCCTTGCTTGCCTTCCAGAAGGGGATCACAAGTGACGGCGCTGATATCCTCGCCTCGTGGGAAGGGTATGATTGCTGTCGGTGGAGGGGCATCAGCTGCAGCAACCGAACAGGCCATGTCATCAAGCTTCACCTTCGCAATACGTTTCCAGGCCGTGACGCCTATAACTACAATGGGTGTGATGATGCCAATTCATTGTTCGGCAAGATAAGTCCCTCTCTGCTTTCCTTGAAGAATCTAGAGCACATGGATCTTAGCATGAACTGTTTGCTAGGGCCAAATAGCCATATTCCTCAGTTTTTGGGATCCATGGATAACTTGAGATACCTTAACCTCTCTGGCATTCCATTTATCGGTGGAGTTCCTTCTCAGCTTGGTAACTTGTCTAAGTTGCAACATCTTGACCTTGGCGAGGGTTATTCCGGGATGTACTCAGCGGACATCACATGGTTAACAAAGCTACCCTTGCTGCAGTATCTTAGTATGAGCACAATAAATCTCTCAAGGATAGCTGACTGGCCTCGTCCTTTGAATATGATTCCATCACTAAGAGTTATCAATCTTGCTGGATGCTCACTTGATACTGCAAGTCAATCGCTTCCCTACCTTAACCTCACAAAACTTGAGAAGCTTGATTTGTCCTCGAATAATCTAGGCCACTCAATTGCATCAAGTTGGTTTTGGAAAGTGACGAGCCTCAAATATCTCAGCCTTCATGCGACTCAGTTATTTGGAAAATTTCCGGATGCACTAGGAAACATGACGTCACTCAAGGTACTTGATTTGGCATTCAACAATCTGAATAAGACTGAAAACCTTCAAAGTCTTCTTAAAAACCTTTGCTGCTTGGAAATCCTCGACCTCTCTAAAAATGTTATGAATGGAAATATAGTGGCGGTGATGGAGGGGTTGCCGGAATGCGCACAGGAAAAGTTGCTAGAGCTGCATTTCAGTGAAAACAATTTCATCGGGACCTTGCCAAATTTTATAGGGGAATTCAGCAGCTTGAGCATGCTTGACCTGTCCAGAAACAACCTTGCTGGACCTATACCGCCAGGGCTTTGGAATTTGACCCGTCTAGCCATCCTTGATCTCAGCTGGAATCAACTCAACGGGAACGTACCAACTGAAATTTCTTCTCTGAAGAATCTGGTTTCTCTGAGACTAAGCAACAACAGACTTGGTGGTGCAATCACAGAAGGACACTTTGCAAATTTAAAAAGTTTAAAGAAAATAGACTTGTCTTCCAATAATTTGAAGATTGCACTGGATTCAGATTGGCTTTCTCCCTTTAGGCTACAGTCTGGAGATTTTGCATCTTGCCAAATAGGGCCTTTATTTCCAGCTTGGCTTCAGCAGCTGCGGGGAATCGATTCACTTAACATTTCAAACACTGGTTTAGTGGACAAATTTCCTGATTGGTTCTGGTATACATTTTCACGGGCAACTGATCTCGACATCTCTAACAACCAAATAAGTGGCACCTTGCCAGCACATCTGGATGGCATGGCTTTGGAAAAACTGCACCTAGGTTCAAACCGGCTCACCGGGTCAATGCCTTCGTTGCCGGCAAATATTACTTGGTTAGACATCTCCAATAATAACTTTTCAGGAGTAATACCATCCAATTTTGAAGCCTCCCGACTTCAAATCTTGATTGTCTATTCAAATCGAATTGGTGGGTACATTCCCGAATCTATTTGCAAACTGCAACAGTTAGTGTACCTGGATTTGTCAAACAATTTTTTGGAGGGTGAAATTCCTCAATGTTTTGACATAAAAAAACTACAGTTTCTTCTGCTCAGTAACAACAGTTTATCAGGAAAATTCCCAACATTTTTGCAGAACAACACTGCTATGGTGTTTTTGGACCTTGCATGGAATAAGTTGTCTGGAAGATTGCCTACATGGATAGGAGATCTGGGGAAATTAAGATTTGTACTACTGTGCCACAATGCATTTTGTGATAATATTCCGGTCGAAGTAACAAGGCTCAGGAATCTTCAATACTTGGATCTATCAGCCAATAATTTCTCTGGTGCAATACCTTGGCATCTATCAAACCTGACATTTATGAGAAGGATACAAAAGGAATTCATGGGTATATATGACACATATAATGCATCCGCGCGCATTGGCGAGATGGGAGCTGGTCACCTGGGAGAAATATTGCCAGTAGTAACAAAAGGACATCAACTTTTATATGGTGGAGCAATTGTTTATGTTGTGAGCATCGATCTATCAGACAACTCCTTGACCGGTGAAATCCCTACAGACATCACTTCCCTTGCCGAGCTCATGAATTTGAACCTGTCATCGAACAAATTGAGCGGACAAATCCCAAACATGATCGGGGCCATGCGGTCACTGGAATCGCTCGACGTCTCTGAGAACAAGCTCTCTGGTGAAATCCCATGGAGCTTGTCAAGCCTGACGTATTTGTCCGCCCTTAACCTGTCCTACAACAATTTGTCCGGAAGGATACCTTCTGGCCCGCAACTTGACACCCTCATCTCGGACAACATATACATCGGCAACAGCGGGCTTTGTGGGCCTCCTCTCAGCAGAAGTTGTTCAGGAAATAATTCTTCCATCATTCATGGTGACGTCGGAAGCAGCAAGCAAGAGCTTGTTCCACTAACCTTTTATTTCGGCCTTGTGCTGGGACTTGTGGTGGGGCTCTGACATGTCGCGTGCCGTCCATGGAGAATGCCATGTGATGATCCGGCGGTGACATCATAGAAGAAGCAAGTATGATAATTATTGCATGTAGTATGTATTAGCATAAATATATCCATGATAAGTTCTTTTCATGATAAACACTTCGGGTGGTTTGAGGGGGCAAAGTACTTGTATTGTAAGACGTGTGGGTATGGACTAATACAGAATCTAGTCGCTTAAATAATGTTGCTTGATGTAATACGTGCTGGTTCAGCAGGTAGGCAGGTACTTGGAGACCTCACTAGGCAAGAAGCCAATCAGGTTAAAGTGACCAGTCATGGGCGTGCCGTCCTTGTTGCCCTGGCTGGCATATCGGGCGAAGGATCGCAGCGCCTTCTTCCTCGTGTCCACCTATATCATCCAGATCCTTTCGTTGTCAGCGTGGACGCCGATGATGAGACGCCGTTGCTCTCTCCTTAGCATGAGGCAGATGGTGTCGGGGTCGTAGCACAAGAACCCGTCGACCGTGTCAGCTTTCGATCGTGTGGGTATTGCAGTTTGCTGAATGTTTCTATTGTCTGCTATTTTGATGTACATGCAATCTCAGAGGCTGCAGATTTTGAAGCGATGATACCTTTGTGTTTGTGATCAGGTCATTGATCCTTTTACAACATTTTGATCCTGACCACCTTCTTCTCTAAGAATATCTGAAATTTATTGATTGCAAACTTATCTTCAGCGAACTGCTACAAATCTGAGCATCTATATAAACGGGAGAGCCAGGCACTAGGTATATACTATTGGGTTTGAGCTCTTGTGAACTCTTGGCTTGGATTATGTTCCGTTTTTATGCGGCTTGCTTGCATAACGTTTACGTACTCCAAAGCCCAAGTTGTGAAGCTGCTCACTATGCTATCTGAGTTGAGCAAACTTTATGTTTAGGGTATTGCCCAGATGATGTTTTCGAAAAAAGGCATTTCAAACATGATCTAACTTTTTTTAGGGGGTCAAACATGATCCAACTTTTTTTTATGAGGGGTACATGATCCAGCTTTTTTTTTTAGAACTACATGATCTAACTATACACCCGCTTGTAGCCTGGCCTCAGGTGCCCCCTAAGGCCTTGTTCGGTTAGGCATGGATTGGAGGGGTTTGAAAGGGATTAAATCCCTTGCAAGTCAAAATCTCCCTCAAACCTCCCCAATCCCCTTCAATCCCTGTGGTGAGGGGATTAAACGAACATGGCCTAAATGGGCCAGTCAAGCGCGGGAGGAGCGCTGGCTCTCTAGGGTACATAATTTTTGTTTTATTTCTTATACATACAATTCTAAAATAGAAAATTATTTGTCTTGAATTTTAACAAAAATTCATCACGAGTTGAAATAATACTTATAGACAGCTAAAAGAGTGTTTGCATAATTAAAAATAAATGTTGGTCGCATTAAAAAAATGTATGTGACTTTTTACAAACGCTCAAGTGTTTCAAAAAAATGTTTGTGGCATTTAAAAAATATATTTATACAACATGAAAACATATTTGTGCAATTCAACAAAACGTTGATGGCATTCAAAAAACTGTATGTGGCATTCTAAAGATGTTCACGTGTTTAAAAAAAATGTTCATCACATTTTAGAAGATGTTTATATTTTTTTAAATGCTCACTCCGGCTCATGTGCGGGGTGCTATTTACTGGATGGTTAATTTGCCACATCCAAATGTGTTCATCCGCTTTGATTTATCTGATGAAAAGTTCACTTCGCCATACATAGAGAATTAGAGATAGAGAAAAGAGAGCCTGCTCACGGAATAGAACTGGTTTCATCAACTTGATGCGTGTCTCATAAAAGTTGGACCCTAATATTTGACCGAACATCAGATCTTAGACTGTCATGTAGCGAACGGTTCGTTCGCTATTGGTGATCCCCCCACACGAACGAAAACGTTCGACGGGAAAACACCACCAGCGCGAACTGGTCCAGCGAGCCAGCCTACACCTTATCTGTTGGTCTTATTGGCTGGGCTTGCTGGACCGATAGAATCATGCGTATATGAGAAGATGAACAACAATAACAAAGCCTTTCCAAACAGTTTGTGCAGGCTAAAGCTGAAACCCATAAAAATCTCGCAACCAACTCATGGTTCTTTGATGATAATCTAGTCCTTCAGATCCCTTTTGATGTATTCCTGTCATCAGTGGCGTAGCTAGGCCCCAGGCTACTATGGCCATGGCCTGGGGCGTGGCTCTATGATCCTTTGTATACTGTAGGTATTTTTGGCACTGTAGCCTTTGTAGGTAATGTAGATACAAGGGCTGGCCTGAGGCGTAGGCCAGCCCTGCCTACGCCACTGCCTGTCATGTCAAGTTTGGTCTACCATGACCTCTCTTGACATTATCAGCACACTTTAGCCATCCGTTATGCATTGGAGCTTCTGAGGGCCTGTACTGAATAAGCCAAAACCATCTCTTGGACAAACTTCTCTTCAATCGGTGCTACCTCAACTCTATCTCGTATATCATCATTCCGGATGCGGTCCTTCCTTTTGTTGTCACCGATCCATCTCAACATGCGCATCTCCGCCACACCTAACTGCTGAACATGTCGCCTTTTAGTCGACCAACACTCATCATCATACAACATTGTGGGCCGAATCACCATCCTATAGAACCTACCTTTTAACTTTTGTGGCACTCTCGTCATAGAAAACACCTGAAACTTGGCGCCACTTAATCCATCCGACTTTGATCCGATGGTTCACATCTTCATCGATATCCCCATCCTTCTGTAGCATTGACCCCAAATATCGAAAGGTGTCCTTCTGAGGCACCATCTATCCATCAAGGCTAACCTCCTCCTCATGTCTAGTACTACTGAAATCGCACCTCATGTACTCGGTTTTAGTTATACTAAGTCTAAAACCTTTCGATTAAGGTTTGTCTCCATAGCTCTAACTTCCTATTAACCCCCGTCCGGCTATCCGCGACTAGCACCACACCATCCATGGGATATCTCCTTGTATATCCCTTGTGACCTCATCCATCACCAAAGTAAAAGGATAAGAGCTCAAAGTTGACATTTTTTGGGCTTAACCTAGGGGAGGTTCTCCTCTCTGAAAGAGTATTTCATGGGTTTTTTCTCCTGCAAAGAATTTCTACGGATGGAGTTCTGGACATGCATGGACAAAATGTGGCCTTCTGACATGATGTTGGGATTGGGGACTGCTCTCTTAAGACCTTATTTTGGGATCTGTTTGGAATTTGCCAACAACAAGATGCTATTCTTGTACAATTTTGGGATGGGGTTAATTTATATCTTACTTTTAGAAGGTGTGCTGATGCATCTAGTATGAATAGATGGCTCCATCTAACTGACATTGTTAAAAAATTCACTCTATCTTCTAGGAGTGATCATCCTGTTTGGATGTTGGAACCTTCTGTTGGGGAACGTAGTAATTCAAAAAATTTCCTACGATCACGCAAGATCTAACTAGGATATGCATAGCAATGAGAGGGGAGAGTGTGTCCACGTACCCTCGTAGACCGAAAACGGAAGCGTTTAGTAACGCGGTTGATGTAGTCGAACGTCTTCACGATCCAAACGATCCAAGTACCGAACGTACGACACCTCCGTGTTCAGCACACGTTAAGCACGATGACGTCCCTCGAGCTCTTGAGGACGAGGGAGAGTTCCGTCGGCACAACGGCGTGACAACGGTGATGATGAAGTTACCGGCGCAGGGCTTCGCCTAAGCACTATGACGATATGACCGAGGTGTTAAAATGTGGAGGGGGGCACTGCACACGGCCAAGAGATTGTCGGTTGTGCCTTTGGGGTGCCCCCTGCCTCCGTATATAAAGGGGGGAGGAGGTGGCCGGCCAAGGGGGGCACGCCATGGGGGAGTCCTACTAGGACTCCGTTCCTAGTAGGATTCGGCCCCCACTTTCCTTCCAATGGAGAGAGGGAAAGGGGAAGGGAGAGAGAGGGAGAAGGAAACAGGGGGTTCTCACCCTCTCCCCTTGTCCAATTCGGATTGGGGCCTGTCTCCTCTCCTCCACTATGGCCCATTAGGCCCAATAACTTTCCCGGGGGGTTCCGGTAGCCTCCCGGTACTTCGAAAAATCTCTGAACCTTATCAGAACCATTCCGATGTCCGTATATAACCTTCCAATATATCAATCTTCACCTCTCGACCATTTCGAGACTCCTCTTCATGTTCGTGATCTCATCCGGGACTCCGAACAAACTTAGGTCATCAAATCACATAACTCATAATACAAATCATCATCGAACGTTAAGCGTGCGGACCCTACGGGTTCGAGAACTATGTAGACATGACTAAGACACATCTCCGGTCAACAACCAATAGCGGAACCTGGATGCTCATATTGGCTCCTACATATTCTACGAAGATCTTTATCGGTCAAACCGCATAACAACATACGTTATTCCCTTTGTCGTCGGTATGTTACTTGCCCGAGATTCGATCGTCAGTATCATCATACCTAGTTCAATCTCGTTACCAGCAAGTCTCTTTACTCGTTCCATAATGCATCATCCCTTAACTAACTCATTAGTCACATTGCTTGCAAGGCTTATAGTGATGTGCATTACCGAGAGGGCCCAGAGATACCTCTCCGATACTCGGAATGATAAATCCTAATCTTGATCTATGCCAACTCACCAAACATCATTGGAGACACATGTAGAGCATGTTTATAATCACCCAGTTATGTTGTGACGTTTGATAGCACACAAGGTGTTCCTCTGGTATTCGGGAATTGCATAATCTCATAGTCAGAGGAATATGTATAAGTCATGAAGAAAGCAATAGCAATAAAACTAAACGATCATAATGCTAAGATAACGGATGGGTCTTGTCCATCACATCATTCTCTAATGATGTGATCTCGTTCATCAAATGACAACAATGACTAGGGACACTCTTTGATTAACGAGCTAGTCAAGTAGAGGCATACTAGGGACACTGTTTGTCTATGTATTCACACATGTACTAAGTTTCCGGTTAATACAATTCTAGCGTGAATAATAAACATTTATCATGATATAAGGAAATATAAATAACAACTTTATTATTGCCTCTAAGGCATATTTCCTTCATTAATCACATGGCGATGTGAACTAAATTATTGACTCTAGTAAACTCTTTGGTTGTTAGTCACATGGTGATGTGAACTATGAGTGTTAATCACATGGCGATGGTGAACTAGATTATTGACTCTAGTGCAAGTGGGAGACTGTTGGAAATATGCCCTAGAGGCAATAATAAAATGGTTATTATTATATTTCCTTGTTCATGGTAATTGTCTATTGTTCATGCTATAATTGTGTTAATCGGAAACCATAATACATGTGTGAATACATAGACCACAACATGTCCCTAGTAAGCCTCTAGTTGACTAGCTCGTTGATCAATAGATGGTTATGGTTTCCTTACCATGGACATTGGATGTCGTTGATAACGGGATCACATCATTAGGAAAATGATGTGATGGACAAGACCCAATCCTAAGCATAGCACAAGATCGTGTAGTTCATTTGCTAGAGCTTTTCTAATGTCAAGTATCATTTCCTTAGACCATGAGATTGTGCAACTCCCGGATACCATAGGAATGCTTTGGATGTATCAAACGTCACAATGTAACTGGGTGGCTATAAAGGTGCACTACATGTATCTCCGAAAATGTCTGTTGGGTTGGCACGAACCGAGACTAGGATTTGTCACTCTGTATGACGGAGAGGTATCTCTGGGCCCACTCGGTAATGCATCATCATAATGAGCTCAATGTGACTAAGGAGTTAGCCACGGGATCATGTGTTACGGAACGAGTAAAGAGACTTGTCAGTAACGAGATTGAACGAGGTATGGGGATACCGACGATCGAATCTCGGGCAAGTAACATACCGATGGACAAAGGGAATTGTATATGGGATTGATTGAATCCCTGACATCGTGGTTCATCTGATGAGATCATCGTGGAACATGTGGGAGCCAATATGGGTATCTGCTACCTCTTGAGCACTGCGTTGGATTTCTCCGAAGAGGAAAGGATGATGCAGCAAAGTAGCGTAAGTATTTCCCTCTGTTTTTGAGAACCAAGGTATCAATCCAGTAGGAGGCTGCACGCAAGTCCCTCGTACCTGCACAAAACAAATAACTCCTCGCAACCAACGCGATAAGGGGTTGTCAATCCCTTCTCGGTCACTTACGAGAGTGAGATCTGATAGATATGATAAGATAATATTTTTGGTATTTTTATGATAAAGATGCAAAGTAAAATAGAAGCAAAGTAAAAAGCAAAGGAAATAACTAAGTATTGGAAGATTAACATGATGAAGATAGACCCGGGGGCCATAGGTTTCACTAGTGGCTTCTCTCAAGAGCATAAGTATTTTACGGTGGGTGAACGAATTACTGTTGAGCAATTGACATAATTGAGCATAGTTTTGAGAATATCTAGGTATGATCATGTATATAGGCATCACGTCCGAGACAAGTAGACCGACTCCTGCCTGCATCTACTACTATTACTCCACTCATCGACCGCTATCCAGCATGCATCTAGAGTATTAAGTTCATGAAAACAGAGTAACGCCTTAAGCAAGATGACATGATGTAGAGGGATAAATTCATGCAATATGATAAAAAAACATCTTGGTATCCTCGATGGCAACAATACAATACGTGCCTTGCTGCCCCTACTGTCACTGGGAAAGGACACCGCAAGATTGAACCCAAAGCATATTAACTAATCAATTATGTCTTCTCAAAATAACATGGCCAAAGAAAGTTCATCCCTACAAAATCATATAGTTTAGTCATGCTCCATTTTCGTCACCCAAGAATGCTCTCATCATGCACAACCCCGATGACAAGCCAAGCAATTGTTTCATACTTTAGTAATCTCAAACCTATAAACTTTCACGCAATATATGAGCGCGAGCCATGGACATAGCACTATGGGTGGAATAGAATATGATGATGGGGGTTATGTGGAGAAGACAAAAAAGGAGAAAGTCTCACATCAACGAGGCTAATCAATGGGCTATGGAGATGCCCATCGATTGATGTTAATGCAAGGAGTAGGGATTGCCATGCAACGGATGCACTAGAGCTATAAATGTATGAAATCTCAACAAAATAAACTAACTGGGTGTGCATCCAACTTGCTTGCTCACGAAGACCTAGGGCACTTGAGGAGGCCCATTGTTGGAATATACAAGCCAAGTTCTATAATGAAAATTCCCACTAGTATATGAAAGTGACAAAACAAAAGACTCTCTATCATGAAGATTATGGTGCTACTTTGAAGTACAAGTGTGGCAAAGGATAGTAGCATTGTCCCTTCTACCTTTTTCTCTCATTTTTTTGGGGGGCCTTCTCTTTTTTTATGGCCTTTTTTTCCTCACTTGGGACAATGCTCTAGAAAATGATGATCATCACACTTCTATTTATTAACAACTCAATGATTACAACTCAATGCTAGAACAAAAGATAACTCTATATGAATGCCTTCGGTGGTGTACCGGGATATGCAATGAACCAAGAGTGACATGTATGAAAGAATTATGAACGGTGGCTTTGCCACAAATACTATGTCAACTACATGATCATGCTAAGCAATATGACAATGATGAATGTGTCATGATAAACAGAATGGTGGAAAGTTGCATGGCAATATATCTCGGAATGGCTATGGAAATGCCATAATAGGTAGGTATGGTGGCTGTTTTGAGGAAGATATAAGGAGGTTTATCTGTGAAAGGGCGTATCATATCACGGGGTTTGGATGCACCGGCGAAGTTTGCACCAACTCTCAATGTGAGAAAGGGCAATACACGGTACCGAAGAGGCTAGCAATGATGGAAGGGTGAGAGTGCGTATAATCCATGGACTCAACATTAGTCATAAAGAACTCACATACTTATTGCAAAAATCTACAAGTCATCAAAAACCAAGCACTACGCGCATGCTCCTAGGGGGATAGATTGGTAGGAAAAGACCATCGCTCGTCCCCGACCGCCACTCATAAGGAGGACAATCAAAGAACACCTCATGTTTCAAATTTGTTACATAACGTTTACCATACGTGCATGCTGCGGGACTTGCAAACTTCAACACAAGCATTTCTCAAATTCACAACTACTCAACTAGCACGACTTTGATATTATTACCTCCATATCTCAAAACAATCATCAAGCATCAAACTTCTCTTAGTATTCAAAACACTCATAGGAAGATTTTTTACTAATCTTGAATACCTAGCATATTAGGATTATTTAAGCAAATTACCATGCTATTTAAGACTCTCAAAATAATCTAAGTGAAGCATGAGAGATCAATAGTTTCTATAAAACAAATCCACCACCGTTCTCTAAAAGATATAAATGAAGTACTAGAGCAAAACTATATAACTCAAAAGATATAAGCGAAGCACATAGAGTATTCTAACAAATTCCAAATCATGTATGGCTCTCTCAAAAGGTGTGTACAGTAAGGATGATTGTGGTAAACTAAATATCAAATACTCAAATCATACAAGACGCTCCAAGAAAAACACATATCATGTGGTGAATAAAAATATAGCTCCAAGTAAAGTTACTGATAGAAGTAGACGAAAGAGGGGATGCCTTCCGGGGCATCCCCAAGCTTTGGCTTTTAGGTGTCCTTAGATTATCTTGGGGTGCCATGGGCATCCCCAAGCTTAGGCTCTTGCCACTCCTTCTTCCATAATCCATCAAATCTTTACCCAAAACTTGAAAACTTCACAACACAAAACTTAAAGTAGAAAATCTTGTGAGCTCCGTTAGCGAAAGAAAACAAAAGACCACTTCAAGGTACTGTAATGAACTCATTTTTTATTTATATTGGTGTTAAACCTAATGTATTCCAACTTCTCTATGTTTTATAAACTATTTTACTAGCCATAGATTCATCAAAATAAGCAAACAACACACGAAAAACAGAATCTGTCAAAAACAGAACAGTCTGTAGTAATCTGTAGCTAGAGCAAGATCTGGAACCCCAAAAATTCTAAAATAAATTGCTGGACGTGAGGAATTTATCTATTAATTATCTGCAAAAATAATTAACTAAATATCTCTTTCCAAATAAAAATGGCAGCAGTTCTCGTGAGCGCTAAAGTTTCTGTTTTTTACAGCAAGATATCAAGACTTTCCCCAAGTCTTCCCAACGGTTCTACTTGGCACAAACACTAATTAAACACAAACAAAACACAAACAAAACAGAGGCTAGGTAAATTATTTATTACTAAACAGGAGAAAAAAGCAAGGAATAAAAATAAAATTGGGCTGCCTCCCAACAAGCGCTATCGTTTAACGCCCCTAGCTAGGCATAAAAAGCGAGGATAGATCTAGGTATTGCCATCTTTGGTAGGTAATTCTTCAATGAGGCATCTACCGTCCTTAGGAATTTCTTTCTCTTTATTGATTATCAAACTTTTAGCCACAAGATCAAAAAATTCATTTGTAACAAATGGTTCCTTAATGATAGCAAAAAGATTGGGATGAATACTTATAGATTTGAGATCCGCAGTTTCCTTACTAGAGGATTCACCCTTATTTTTAGGAACATACATAACCTTGGAAATTTTAGTAGGAGGACTTGGAGTATTCTTTACGGAATAAAAAGCGGTTCCCAAGTTGGTAATAATACCCTCAAGTTTATCAATTCTAGTAGAATTCTGATTTATTTTCTCATTAACTATAGGTTCCTTTTCTTTAATATTTTTCAAAGTGACTCCTACTTTAGATCCATATTGAGTGATTTGGTTGTGGATCTTTTTATCCAAATTTTCAATTAACTCTACAGTAGCAACCTTATTTTCAATAATTTCAAGTCTTTGCATTACATGCTCCAAAGTGAACATAGTTCCATTAACCAAAAGAGGTGGTGAGCCAAACAAATCTATCATAGCATTGTAAGAATCAAAAGTATGTCTATCCAAGAAGTTCCCTCCGGTAATAGTATCAAGGATATATCTGTGCCAAGGAGTGACGCCTACATAAAAATTGCGAAGAAGAACGGAAGTAGATTGCTTCCTGGTAGATCTATTTTGAGCATTGCAAATTCTATACCAAGCGTCTTTTAGATTTTCTCCCTCCCTTTGCTTAAAATTTAGAACTTCATTTTCGGGAGACAACGGAGAAGATACGGGACTAGCCATAACGACAAGCAAGCAATCCAACACACAAGCAAACAAAAAGCAAGCGGGCAAGAAGAGGCAAATAGAGAAAGAGAGGGAGGATAGAGAGAGAGAGAGGGCGAATAAAATGGCAAATAATGTAATGCGGGAGATAAGGGTTGTGATGGGTACTTGTTATGTTGGCTTTTGCGTAGACTCCCCGGCAACGGCGCCAGAAATGGCTCGTTGTAGGGAGTCAAATCTTGACTTGCGCGAACCTCCCCGGCAACAGCGCTAGAAATTCTTCTTGCTACCTCTTGAGCACTGCATTGGATTTCCCCGAGGAGGAAAGGATGATGCAGCAAAGTAGCGTAAGTATTTCCCTCAGTTTTTGAGAACCAAGGTATCAATCCAGTAGGAGGCTGCATGCAAGTCCCTCGTACCTTGATACGTCTCCAACGTATCTATAATTTTTGATTGTTCCATGCTATTATATTATCAACCTTGGATGTTTTATATGCATTTATATGCAATTTTATATGATTTTTGGGACTAACCTATTAACCCAGAACCCAGTGCCAGTTTCTGTTTTTTCCTTTTTTAGAATATCGCAGAAAAGGAAAATCAAACGCAGCCCAATTGACCTGAAACTTCACGGAACTTACTTTTGGATCAGAAGAAGCCCAGAAGACTTGGAGTGCACGTCAGGGGATCAACGAGGAGGCCACGAGGCAGGGGGGCGCGCCCACCCCCCTGGGCGCGCCCTCCACCCTCGTGGCCCCCCTGACGTACCTCTTCTGCCTATATATCTCCATATACCCTAAAAACATCCGGGAGCACAATAGATCGTGAGTTCCGCCGCCAGAAGCCTCCGTAGCCACCGAAAGCTAATCTAGACCCATTCTGGCACCCTGCCGGAGGGGGAATCCCTCTCCGCTGGCCATCTTCATCATCCCGGTGCTCTCCATGACGAGGAGGGAGTAGTTCTCCCTCAGGGCTGAGGGTATGTACCAGTAGCTATGTGTTTGATCTCTCTCTCTCTCTCTCTCGTGTTCTTGAGGTGGTACGATCTTGATGTATCGCGAGCTTTGCTATTATAGTTGGATCTTATGATGTTTCTCCCCCCTCTACTCTCTTGTAATGGATTGAGTTTCCCCTTTGAAGTTATCTTATCAGATTGAGTCTTTAAAGATTTGAGAACACTTGATGTATGTCTTGTCGTGCGTATCTGTGGTGACAATGGGATATCACGTGATTCACTTGATGTATGTTTTGGTGATCAACTTGTGGGTTTCGTGACATTGGGAACCTATGCATTGGGGTTGGCACATGTTTTCTTCATGATTCTCTGGTAGGAACTTTGGGGCACTCTTTGAGGTTCTATGTGTTGGTTGAATAGATGAATCTGAGATTGTGTGATGCATATCGTATAATCATGCCCACGGATACTTGAGGTGACATTGGAGTATCTAGGTGACATTAGGGTTTTGGTTGATTTGTGTCTTAAGGTGTTATTCTAGTATGAACTCTAGGGCTGTTTGTGACACCTATAGGAATAGCCCAACGAATTGATTGGAAAGAATAACTTTGAGGTGGTTTCGTACCCTACCATAATCTCTTCGTTCATTCTCCGCTATTAGTGACTTTGGAGTGACTCTTTGTTGCATGTTGAGGGATAGTTATGTGATCCAATTATGTTATTATTGTTGAGAGGACTTACAGTAGTGAAAGTATGAACCCTAGGCCTTGTTTCCTAGCATTGCAATACCGTTTATGCTCACTTTTATCATTCGTTACCTTGCTGTTTTTATTATTTCAGATTACAAATACCTTTATCTACTATCCATATACCACTTGTTTCACCATCTCTTCGCCGAACTAGTGCACCTATACAATTTACCATTGTATGGGTGTGTTGGGGACACAAGAGACTCTTTGTTATTTGGTTGCAGGGTTGCTTGAGAGAGACCATCTTCATCCTACGCCTCCTACGGATTGATAAACCTTAGGTCATCCACTTGAGGGAAATTTTCTACTGTCCTACAAACCTCTGCACTTGGAGGCCCAACAACGTCTACAAGAAGAAGGTTGTGTAGTAGACATCAAGCTCTTTTCTGGCGCCGTTGCCGGGGAGGTTAGCGCTTGAAGTTATATCTTTAGATCTTGCAATCGAATCTTTTTGTTTCTTGTTTTAGCACTAGTTTAGTTTATAAAAGAAAACTACAAAAAAATGGAATTGAGTTTGCCTCATATGCTTCATCTTTTTAATATATTTCGTGAGTATGATGGAAAGGAAAATTGTGCTCAAATACTAGAAAAAGAATTACATAGAATGCTTGGCATAAAATATGTGAATGATGAGCATGATTGCAATGTTGTTAGTACGAATTCTTTGAATATCCATGATCTAATGATGATTGCACTAGTTATGATGAAAATGTCTCCTATAAACATGTCAATTTTTGTGGAGTGCATTGCGTTTGTAAGTACACGCCAAAAAGGGAAGATAGATATTTGATGTCTACTACACAACCTGCTTCTTGTAGACGTTGTTGGGCCTCCAAGTGCAGAGGTTTGTAGGACAGTAGCAAATTTCCCTCAAGTGGATGACCTAAGGTTTATCAATCCGTAGGAGGCGTAGGATGAAGATGGTCTCTCTCAAGCAACCCTGCAACCAAATAACAAAGAGTCTCTTGGTCCCCAACACACCCAATACAATGGTAAATTGTATAGGTGCACTAGTTCGGCGAAGAGATGGTGAAACAAGTGGTATATGGATAGTAGATAAAGGTATTTGTAATCTGAAATAATAAAAACAGCAAGGTAACGAATGATAAAGGTGAGCGTAAACGGTATTGCAATGATAGGAAACAAGGCCTAGGGTTCATACTTTCACTAGTGTAAGTTCCCTCAACAATACTAACATAATTGGATCATAAAACTATCCCTAAACATGCAACAAAGAGTCACTCCAAAGTCACTAATAGCGGAGAACAAACGAAGAGATTATGGTAGGGTACGAAACCACCTCAAAGTTATTCTTTCCAATCAATCTGTTGGGCTATTCCTATAAGTGTCACAAACAGCCCTAGAGTTCGTACTAGAATAACACCTTAAGACACAAATCAATCAAAACCCTAATGTCACCTAGATACTCCAATGTCACCTCAAGTATCCGTGGGTATGATTATACGATATGCATCACACAATCTCAGATTCATCTATTCAACCAACACAAAGGACCTCAAAGAGTGCCCCAAAGTTTCTACCGGAGAATCACGACGAAAACGTGTGCCAACCCCTATGCATAGGTTCCCAATGTCACAAAACCCACAAGTTGATCACCAAGACATACATCAAGTGGCACGTGGTATCCCATTGTCACCACAAATATCCACGGCAAGACATACATCAAGTGTTCTCAAGTCTTTAAAGACTCAATCCGATAAGATTACTTCAAAGGGAAAAACTCAATCCATTACAAGAGAGAAGAGGGGGAGGAGAAACATAAGATCCAACTATAATAGCAAAGCTCGCGATACATCAAGATCGTGTCAAATCAAGAACATGAGAGAGAGAGAGATCAAACACATAGCTACTGGTACATACCCTCAGCCCCGAGGGAGAACTACTCCCTCCTCGTCATGGAGAGCACCGGGATGATGAAGATGGCCACCGGTGAGGGTTCCCCCCTCCAGCAGGGTGCCAGAACAGGGTCCCGATTGACTTTCGGTGGCTACGGAGGCTTCTGGCGGTGGAAATCCCAATCTATCTTCCGTTCTGGAAGTTTTAGGTCACGTAGGTATATATGGGTGCAGGAGGTACGTCAGGGGAGCCACGAGGGCCCCACGAGACAGGGGGCGCGCCCATCCTCGTGAGCACCTCGTTCCTTCCTTGACGTGGGGTCCAAGTCCATCAGATGTGTTTCCTTCCAAAACTAACTTCTCCAGTTGATTTCGTTCCGTTTCGATTCCGTCTGATATTCCTTTTCTTCAAAACACTGAAATAGGCATAAAACAGCAAATCTGGGCTGGGCCTCCGGTTAATAGGTTAGTCCCAAAAATAATATAAAAGTGGATAATAAAGCCCAATATTTCCCAAAACAGTAGATAATATAGCATGCAGCAATCAAAAATTATAAATACGCTGGAGACGTATCAAGCATCCCCAAGCTTAATTCCTGCTCATCCTCGAGTAGGTAAATGATAAAAAGATAATTTTTGATGTGGAATGCTAGTTGGCATAATTTCAATGTAATTCTTCTTAATTGTGGCATGAATATTCAGATCCATAAGATTCAAGACAAAATTTTAATATTGACATAAAAATAATAATACTTCAAGCATACTAACAAAGCAATCATGTCTTCTCAAAATAACATGGCCAAAGAAAGCTATCCCTACAAAAGCATATAGTCTGGCTATGCTCCATCTTCACCACACAAAATATTTAAATCATGCACAACCCCGATGACAAGCCAAGCAATTGTTTCATACTTTTGATCTTCTCAAACTTTTTCAATCTTCACGCAATACATGAGCGTGAGCCATGGACATAGCACTATAGGTGGAATAGAATGGTGGTTGTGGAGAAGACAAAAAGGGACAATATGGTCTCACATCAACTAGGCGTATCAACGGGCTATGGAGATGCCCATCAATAGATATCAATGTGAGTGAGTAGGGATTGCCATGCAACGGATGCACTAGAGCTATAAATGTATGAAAGCTCAACAAAAGAAACTAGTGGGTGTGCATCCAACTTGCTTGCTCACGAAGACCTTGGGCATTTTGAGGAAGCCCATCATTGGAATATACAAGCCAAGTTCTATAATGAAAGATTCCCACTAGTATGTGAAAGTGACAACATAGGAGACTCTCTATCATGAAGATCATGGTGCTACTTTGAAGCACAAGTGTGGAAAAAGGATAGTAGCATTGCCCCTTTTTATTTTTTTTATTTGGCCTTTCTTTTTTTATGGCCTTTCTCCCTTTTTTTGGGACAATGCTCTATTAATGATGATCATCACACTTCTATTTATTTACAACTCAATGATTACAACTCGATACTAGAACAAAGTATGACTCTATATGAATGCCTCCGGCGGTGTACCGGGATGTGCAATGAATCAAGAGTGACATGTATGAAATAATTATGAACGGTGGCTTTGCCACAAATACTATGTCAACTACATGATCATGCTAAGCAATATGACAATGATGAATGTGTCATGATAAACTGGATGGTGGAAAGTTGCATGGCAATATATCTCGGAATGACTATGGAAATGCCATAATAGGTAGGTATGGTGGCTGTTTTGAGGAAGGTATATGGTAGGTGTATGATACCGGCGAAAGGTGCGCGGTATTAGAGAGGCTAGCAAAGGTGGAAGGGTGAGCGTGCGTATAATCCATGGACTCAACATTAGTCATAAAGAACTCATATACTTATTGCAAAAGTCTATTAGTTATCGAAACAAAGTACTACGCGCATGCTCCTATGGGGATAGATTGGTAGGAAAAGACCATCGCTCATCCCCGACCGCCACTCATAAGAAGGACAATCAATAAACACCTCATGCTACGACTTCGTTACATAACGGTTCACCATACGTGCATGCTACGGGAATCTCAAACTTCAACACAAGTATCTCTCAAAGTCACAACTACTCAACTAGCATGACTCTAATATCACCATCTCCATATCTCAAAACAATTATCAAGTATCAAACTTCTCATAGTATTCAACACACTCGTAAGAGAATTTTATTATTCTTGAATACCTAGCATATTAGGATTTTAAGCAAATTACCATGCTATTTAAGACTCTCAGAATAATCTAAGTGAAGCATGAGAGTTCATCCATTTCTTCAAAATAAAAGTACCACCATGCTCTAAAAGATATAAGTGAAGTACTAGAGCAACAACAAACTACTCCGAAAGATATAAGTGAAGATCAATGAGTACTCGAATAATTATGCAACTATGTGAAGACTCTCTAACATTTAAGAATTTCAGATCTTGGTATTTTATTCAAACAGTAAGCAAAGCAAAATAAAATGACATCTAAGAATAGCAAACATCATGTGAAGAAGCAAAAACTTAGGATCAACCGATACTAACCGATAGTTGTTGAAGAAGAAAGGTGGGATGCCAACCGGGGCATCCCCAAGCTTAGATGCTTGAGACTTCTTGAAATATTATCTTGGGATGCCTTGGGCATCCCCAAGCTTGAGCTTTTGTGTCTCCTTAATTCCTCTCATATCACGGTCTCCCTAAATCTCAAAAGCTTCATCCACACAAAACTCAACAAGGACTCGTGAGATAAGTTAGTATAAACCATTGCCAAAACCTTATCATAATCTACTGTAGAAAATCCCTAAAATTATTATTCAACATTGCATACTAAATGCCTCTGCATATTTAATAGTCCTATCCTCAAATAGAATCATTAAAGAAGCAAACATATGCAAACATAACAGCAATCTGCCTAAACAGGACAGTCTGTAAAGAATGCAGCAACATCCATACTTCCCTAGCTCCAAAAATTATAAAAGAAAATTCCCACTATAGTAAATTTATCATAGCTTAATATTCAAAAGGTTTCAACATTTTATCACATTCTGACTTTTCTAGGGAATTATTGCAACAGCGGTAAACTTTCTATTTTCAAACAGCAACATGTATACTTGTAACATAGGCATAGTAAAGGCTATCAATGCCACTTTTATTGAAATAAAAGATGCAAAACATTGTTATAAATAACAGAAAGCAAATCCTAAAAAAATAAATTGATGCTCCAAGCAAAACACATATCATGTGGCGAATAAAAATATAGCTCCAAGTAAAGTTACCGATGAACGAAGACGAAAGAGGGGATGCCTTCCGGGGCATCCCCAAGCTTAGGCTCTTGGCTATCCTTGAATATTACCTTGGGGTGCCTTGGGCATCCCCAAGCCTAGGCTCTTACCACTCCTTATTCCATAGTCCATCGAATTTTTACCCAAAACCTGAAAACTTCACAACACAAAACTTAAAGTAGAAAACTCGTAAGCTCCGTTAGTATAAGAAAGTAAATCACCACTTCAAGGTACTGTTGTGAACTCATTATAAATTCATATTGGTGTAATATATACTATATTCCAACTTATCTATGGTTCATACCCTCCGATATTACTCATAGATTCATCAAAGTAAGCAAACAACACATCGAAAACAGAATCTGTCAAAAAACAGAACAGTCTATAGTAATCTGGATCAAACGTATACTTCTGGAACTCATAAAATTCTCAAATAAATTTATGGACCTGAGGATTTAATATATTAATCATATGCAAAAAGAATTAACTAAATAGCACTTTATAAATAAAAATGGCAGCAATTCTCGTGAGCGCTAAAGTTTCTGTTTTTTACAGCATGATCAACAAGACTTTCCCCAAGTCTTCCCAAAGGTTCTACTTGGCACAAACACTAATTAAACACAAAAAAACACAACCAAAACAGAGGCTAGATGAATTATTTATTAATAAACAGGAACAAAAATCAAGGAACTAAAATAAAATTGGGTTGCCTCCCAACAAGCGCTATCGTTTAACGCCCCTAGCTAGGCATGATGATTTCAATGATGCTCACATAAAAGATAAGAATTGAAATATAAAGAGAGCATCATGAAGAATATTAATAGCACATTTAAGTCTAACCCACTTCCTATGCATAGGAATTTTTTTAGCAAACAACTTGTGGGAACAAGAATCAACTTGCATAGGAAGGTAAAACAAGCATAACTTCAAAACTTTAAGCACATAGAGAGGAAACTTGATATTATTGCAATTCCTACAAGCATATATTCCTCCCTCATAATAATTTTCAGTAGAATCATGAATGAATTCAACAATATAACCAGCACCTAAAGCATTTTTTTCATGATCTACTTGCATAGAAATTTTATTACTCTCCACATAAGCAAAATTCTTCTCATTCGGGATAGTGGGGGTATCATAAGAGACTTGAATACTATAAATTGTTTCCACATTAAAAGAGTAATGTTCAGAAAAAGGGTAATCATAATCATGACAAGTTTTATAAATATAATCATCACTACTTTTTATAACATAAGTTTCATCACAATAATCATCATAAGTAGCAACTTTGTTCTCATCATAATCACTTTGCATATCAAAACATGGAAGGCTAAAAATATCATCATTATTAAACATAGCATCCCCAAGCTTGGGACAAACATTAATTGCATCAAATATATTCTCAAATATGTCATCCTCATCAAACATAGCTTCCCCAAGCTTGGTCCTTTTCATATCATAAGCATAATCACTCTCATCATTAATAGTATGGATAGCACCAATAGTATAGCAAACATTATTATCATATTGTTCCAAGCAAGTACCAAAAAGATTTTCAAGATCATAAGAAGTATCATTATCTTCCCAATCATAATCATCACAACAAGCAATAGGCATAACGAGATCATCATAAAGTGTATCATCTTCATTTTCATGAGGCACAGCAATAATAGGAGCAACTTTATTTGGGAGAGATACCTTTTTACCTCTCTTCCTTTTTCTTTTCTTCCTCTTCACCACATCATGTGGGGGTTCAATCCTCTTTTTGGAGCTCCTTATTAATGAGATTGGTTGAGTAGAAGGCTCCTCCTCGTTACCTGATTCATCATAAGAAATAATAGGAGGATATTGGGAAGTCTCTTCCCTTTCATTAGTATTCTCTTCATCTTCTATTGGTTTTATTTTCTTTATGTAATTGGCAATATAAGGATTTTCAATGAAATTCACCGCACAATACATATAAATCTCTTCCAGATCAATATCGAGGAAATTCTTGAGGTTATATTCTGGAATATGCTTAGTTTGACGCTTCAATTCTTCATAACCCAAAAGCAAACTTAGTTCATTATAATGCGCCAGGGAAATCAAGTAATCACAATTTTTGGACACGATTCGATCATGAAACAATTTGCATTTGATATTTAAATGACCATGTTCATTGCAAAGTTCACAAGTACGGTAAAGATATTTTAAATTTTCAGCACTCACATCAAGACTTTCTTGCAACAATTTAGTTTCTAAATACTTATGCCTCTTGCAATATCTATCTTGCCTATTTGGTGCGTACTTGCAAACCCAATGCACTCCACAAAAATTGATATGTTTATAGGAGGCATTTTCATCATAACTAGTGCAATTATCATTAGCATCATGGATATTCAAAGAATTCGTACTAACAACATTGCAATCATGCTCATCATTCACATATTTAGTGCCAAACAATTTAATGCATTCTTCTTCTAACACTTTGGCACAATTTTCCTTTCCATCATACTCACGAAAGATATTAAAAAGATGAAGCGTATGAGACAAACTCAATTCCATATTTTTATAGTTTTCTTTTATAAACTAAACTAGTGATAAAACAAGAAACTAAAAGACTCGATTGCAAGATCTAAAGATATACCTTCAAGCACTCACCTCCCCGGCAACGGCGCCAGAAAAGAGCTTGATGTCTACTACACAACCTTCTTCTTGTAGACGTTGTTGGGCCTCCAAGTGCAGAGGTTTGTAGGACAGTAGCAAATTTCCCTCAAGTGGATGACCTAAGGTTTATCAATCCGTAGGAGGCGTAGGATGAAGATGGTCTCTCTCAAGCAACCCTGCAACCAAATAACAAAGAGTCTCTTGTGTCCCCAACACACCCAATACAATGGTAAATTGTATAGGTGCACTAGTTCGGCGAAGAGATGGTGAAACAAGTGGTATATGGATAGTAGATAAAGGTATTTGTAATCTGAAATAATAAAAACAGTGAGGGAGTCCTGGATTAGGGGGTGTCTGGATAGCCGGACTATACCTTCAGCCGGACTCCTGGACTATGAAGATACAAGATTGAAGACTTTGTCCCGTGTCCAGAAGGGACTTTCCTTGGCGTGGAAGACAAGCTTGGCGATACGGATATGTAGATCTCCTACCATTATAACCGACTTTATGTAACCCTAACCCTCTCCGGTGTCTATATAAACCGGAGGATTTTAGTCCGTAGGACAACAGACAAAACAACAATCATACCATAGGCTAGCTTCTAGGGTTTAGCCTCTCCGATCTCGTGGTAGATCTACTCTTGTACTATCCATGTCATCAATATTAATCAAGCAGGACATAGGGTTTTACCTCCATCAAGAGGGCCCGAACCTGGGTAAAACTTCATGTCCCTTGCCTCCTGTTACCATCCGGCCTAGACGCACAGTTCGGGACCCCCTACCCGAGATCCGCCGGTTTTGACACCGACATTGGTGCTTTCATTGAGAGTTCCTCTGTGTTGTCACTGTTAGGCTTGATGGCTCCTACGATCATCAACAGCGATGCAGTCCAGGGTGAGACCTTCCTCCCCGGACAGATCTTCGTCTTCGGCGGCTTCGCACTGCGGGCCAATTCACTTGGCCATCTGGAGCAGATCGAAAGCTAAGCCCCTGGCCGTCAGGTCAGGTTTGGAAGTTTAAACTACACGGCTGACATCCGCGGGGACTTGATCCTCGACGGATTCGAGCCACTGCCGAGCGCGCCGCACTGTCACAACGAGCATGATCTAGCTCTGCCGCCGAACAGTGCCCTGGAGGCCGCACCCGCATCAGCTTCGACCCTTAATTTGGAGCCAACTGCGCCGATCGAGGATGGGTGGTTGGACGCCGCCTCGGGGGCTGCGATCCCAATGGCGATCGAGCCGAACACCAGCCCCGCACTCCGCGAGACTCGTGACTCCAAGGAGCCGGACTCCTCTCCAGACTCCTAACCCTCCGCGCCCCTGCCGATCGAATCCGATTGGGTGCCGATCATGGGGTTTACTGTCGCGGACATCTTTCAGCACTCGCCTCTCGGCGATATTCTGAAGACACTAAAGTCTCTCTCTTTATCAGGAGAGCCCTGGCCGGACTACGGTCAGCAAGGTTGGGATGCGGACGATGAAGAAATTCAAAGCCCACCCACCACCCACTTTGTAGCCACTGTCGATGATTTAACCGACATGCTCGACTTTGACTCCGAAGACATCGACGGTATGGACGCCGATGCAGGAGACGATGAAGAACCAGAGCCTATTGGGCCCTGGAAAGCCACCTCGTCATATGACATATACATGGTGGACACCCCAAAAGAAGGAGATGGCGATGGAACAACGGAGGATGACCCCTCCAAGAAACAGCCTAAGGGCCGGCGTCAGCGGCGCCGCTCAAAATCCCGCCAAAGCAAATACGGTGATTCCAGCAAGGGAGATAATAATACTCCGGAGAGTGTCGAAGAAAACCACCTCCAGCAAGATTCAGCAGAGGAGGATGAAGAAGCCAGCCCTCATGAGAGAGCGGCAGACAAAGAGGTCGAGGACGATAATTGTATGCCTCCCTCCAAAGACGAGGCAAGCCTCGACGACGACGAATTCGCCGTGCCAGAGGATCCCGTCGAGCAAGAGCGTTTTCAACGCAGGCTTATGGCCACGGCAAGAAGCCTCAAGAAAAAACAGCAACAACTTAGAGCCGATCAAGATTTGCTAGTCGACAGATGGACTGAAGTCCTTGCGGCCGAAGAGCATAAACTCGAACGCCCCTCCAAGAGCTACCCAAAGCGCAGGTTGCTACCCCGATTAGAGGAGGAAGCACTTAAAACTACATCACCAGCACTTGATACGGCCGACCGGCCACCTCGTAGCCGCGATAGAGAGGCCTCTCGGCCCTCCACTCAAGCCGCACCCCATACCAAGGCACGGGAAAATGCACCAGACCTGTGAGATATGTTGGAGGACAAGGCAAGGCAAACAAGATCGATCTACGGATCGCGTGGGTGCCCCACGACTCAAGACGGTAACCGTCACGCCGGACACAAATCCGGTAGGGCCGAACACAGTAGACAAAGCTCATTGGAGCTACGTCGTGATATAGCCCAGTACAGAGGCGCCGCACACCCACTATGCTTCACAGACGAAGTAATGGATCATCAAATCCCCGAGGGTTTCAAACCCGTAAACATCGAATCATATGATGGCACAACAGATCCTACAGTATGGATCGAGGATTATCTCCTTCATATCCACATGGCCCGCGGCGATGATCTCCACGCCATCAAATACCTCCCACTCAAGCTTAAAGGACCAGCTCGGCATTGGCTTAACAGCTTGCCAGCAGGATCAATCGTTTGTTGGGAGGACCTGGAAGCCGCATTCCTCGACAATTTCCAGGGCACTTATGTGCGACCACCAGACGTCGATGACCTAAGCCACGTAATTCAGTAGCCAGAGGAATCGGCCAGGCAATTCAGGACACTGTTCCTAACAAAAAAATCAAATAGTCGACTGTCCGGACGCAGAGGCCCTAGCATCCTTCAAGCACAATATCCGTGACGAGTGGCTTGCCCGGCACCTTGGACAGGAAAGGCCGAAATCTATGGCAGCACTCACGACACTCATGACCCGCTTTTGCGCGGGAGAAGACAGCTGGCTTGCTCATAGCAACAATATGACCAAGAACCCTGGTAATTCAGATACCAGGGACAGTAGTGGCAGGTCGCGTCGCAACAAGCAGAAGCACCGCATTAACGGGGACAATGCTGAGGATACAACAGTTAATGCCGGATTCAGAGGCTATAAATCCAGTCAGCGGAAAAAGCCATTCAAAAAAAATCCTAGGGGCCCGTCCAGTTTGGACCGAATACTCGACCGCTTGTGCCAGATACATGGCACCCCCGAAAAGTCGGCCAATCACACCAACAGGGATTGTTGGGTGTTCAAACAGGCAGGCAAGTTAAATGCCGAAAATAAAGACACGGGGCTGCATAGCGATGACGACGAAGAGCCCCGGCCGCCAAACAACAGTGGACAGAAGGGTTTTCCCCCACAAGTGCGGACGGTGAACATGATATACGCAACCCACATCCCCAAGAGGGAGCGGAAGCGCGCGTTAAGGGACGTATACGCGGTAGAGCCAGTCGCCCCAAAGTTCAACCCATGGTCCTCCTGCCCGATCACCTTTGATCGAAGGGACCATCCCACTAGCACCCGTCATGGTGGATTCGACGCATTGGTTCTAGACCCAATCATTGACGGATTTCATCTCACTAGAGTCCTTATGGACGGCAGCATCAGCCTGAACCTGCTTTACCAGGATACAATGTGGAAAATGGGCATAGATCCCTTGAGGATTAAGCCCACCAAAATGACCTTTAAAGGCGTAATACCAGGTGTAGAGGCCAACTGTACAGGCTCGGTCACACTTGAAGTGGTCTTCGGATCTCCGGATAATTTCCAAAGCGAGGAGTTAATCTTCGACATAGTCCCATTCCGCAGTGGCTATCACACACTGCTCGGGCGAACCGCATTCGCCAAGTTCAATGCGGTACCGCACTACGCATACCTTAAGCTCAAGATGCCAGGCCCTCGAGGAGTAATACGGTCAATGGAAACACCGGACGCTCTCTCCGAACGGAGGAGCACACGGCGGCCCTTGCTGCGGAAGTACAAAGCATCCTCTGCAGGCAGTTCTCCAGTCTGGCCATTAAATGTCCGGACACCGTCAAGCGCGCCCGGAGTAACCTACAACAAGACCGCCTGGCACGTTCCGAGCAGGCGTAGCAATACGGCCCCAACCCCAGCCCTCGCAAAAATGCGACACCAGTACTTCGCATACATAACTACACTCTAGAAATACCATGGGTACAGGGGGAGGGGCACCATCACGACACGCCCGAAACACGGCTTAAACCGCACCAGGGGCTGCCGATCTTTTAATTTTCTCTTACTTTCAGGACTCCACTCTTCGGAAGGCCTGTTCGGCAGTTCAATTGCCGCACAAACGATGCAAGAACCAGGGAAGCAGACAAGCCATGCCGCATTACGGAACTCCCATGTGGTCTCTATCACGAGCAGTATACCTGTTTCGCATACCATTCCGCAGCCTGCCCCCTAGAACGGACATGTTAAATAGTCCAACCTTTTGCTTATCGCATTATTTGTATCGTTCTGCTTTGATCGTATCCCTTTTTAATAAACAATGCATTGCTTTTGTCTCTCTTTGCATTACCTTTTTTTACAAATATATGTTCCTTAACGACATGTTGCACCCGTACACTTTGGTACGGCCAAAATACGTTAGGGGCTTTAGTACCCCTCAATATGGTGTGAGAAGTCCGAACACTTTAACAAGTGCGGCGCCCCGAACTTATAGCATTATATGCATCGGCTCCGAATCATGTCTTGGGTCAATAGTTGGGTTTGCCCGGCTCCTATGTTTTGGCGCCTTACGTTCCGCTATATCGGCTAAGGTAACACTAGGAGAACTACTGCGATTGTGCCCCAGTTGAGCTGGGTCGAGCACCTTAGTAGAGAAAGCTAAAACTGAATGTCATGATGAAGTGAGATCCGGTCGCTGTTCGAGAGGTTTTTTGAGTCCCTAAAGACTTATGCCGCTTAGAGCGAGGAGTCGGCTCTGTCCGGCCAAGGCGTGGATAGCGCCCCGAACTCAGTCTTCCGAATACCAGGGGCTTCGCCGAAATTTAAAATTATAGAATTCTATGGCTAAGTGAGAGTGTTCACGCATTATAGTCCGATTGCCTTGTTCGTTGTGCTGAGCGCCTCCCTCGAAGGATCCAAACATGGGAAAAAGAGCGCTCAGGTTTATCCCCGAACACCCCAGCAGTAGCGGCACGGGGGCAGAAGCCGATGACTCGCCATCTCTCAGAATTGATAAACAACCGCACAGAAGGTAATATTTTAAATTCCAACAGCATTGCTTAGCGCATATGAACAAGTTTTCAGCACACAGGACAAAACGAGCGAGTTTTACTCAAAAATTACATCCCTGGAACATTCATCCGCCACAAGGCGGGCACCCTTCAGAACATCCGTATAATAATTCTCGGGCTTGCGATGCTCTTTCCCCGGTGGTGCCCGTCCTTCTAAAGCTTCTCAGCATCCAGCTTGCCCCAGTGCACCTTAGCACGGGCAAGGGCCCTACGGGCACCTTCAATGCAGACAGAGCGCTTGATGACTTCGAGCCTTGGACAGGCCCCCACCAGCCGCCGCACCAGCCCGAAATAGCTCCCAGGCAGAGCCTCTCCAGGCCACAGCCGAACTATGGGGCCCTTCATGGCCTGTTCGGTCGCCTTGTGGAGCTCGACCAGTTGCTTCAGCTGGTCGCTCAGGGGCACGGGGTGTCCGGCCTCAGCATACTGAGACCAGAACACCTTCTCTGTCGAGCTGCCCTCCTCGGCTCGATAGAATGCGGTGGCATCGGACACTCTACGGGGAAGATCTGCGAATGCTCCTGGAGAGCTCCGGATTCGGGTAAGTAACAAGTAACTCACGCTTATGTGTTTGCTTTGCATAAAGAATGCCTTACCCGCCGCTATCTTTTTCACCGCATCCAACTCCTGGAGGGTCTTCTGGGATTCGGCCTTGGCAGACTTGGCATTTTCAATAGCCATCGCGAGCTCGGACGCTCGCGTCTTTGAGTCAAGCTCCAAACTCTCATGTTTTTTCATGAGAGCCTGGAGCTCTTGCTGCACCTTGCCAACCTGGGCCTCATACTTCTCCCGCTCGGTGCGCTCCGTGGCCGCCCTCTTCTCGGCCTCGACAAGCGCTTGCTTAAGGGTCGCCACCTCCGACGTGGCCCCTACAATAGCCACGATAATCCTGTCATTTTTTGCAATTGCACCTTTTTTTATATATATTTAAGCAAGGTATTTCTTACCTTCCTTGTCCTCAAGCTGCTTCTTGGCACGCCCGAGCTCTTGCTTGGACTGCTCGAGGTTCTGCTTTAGCATGTCCACTTCCGCAGTCAGTGCGGCGGACACCAGCAGAGAAGCCTGCATACGCATATTGACTCCTTTTTGTTAGACTCCTACGAATTTTATTTGATCCTCTCTTCGGCTTTTCTTCCCGAACGCCAAACAGAGCATCAGGGGCTACTGGCTATGCGGTAATATTATTTACACATTCTTTACTTACCTCAAAGCCTGTTAAAAGGCTAGTACAACCTTCAGTCAGTCCGCTCTTGGCGGACTGAACCTTCTGGACCACCGCACTCATAATGGTGCGGTGCTCCTCGTCGATGGAGGCGCCTTCGAGCACCTCCAACAGATTGTCCGGCGCCTCCGGTTGGACGGGGGTCACCGGCACGGTGGGCTTGCTCCTCTTGGAAGGAGGTCGCCCGCCGGACTCTGGAACGTTTGAAGGTTCTGGAGCGGTGTCCAGCCTAGAGCCGGACTTGGAGCCCTGGGGGATTGTATCCCCTTTACTCCTGGAGTCCGGGAGGTCGCCTTGCGGCGCCTCCAGGACCACCTCCTCCTGGCTTGGAACCTGTTGGGACAACACTTCGGTGTCGTCCGTAGGGCGGGGGGAGGAAGCCGTCGGAAGCGAATTCACATCCGACGAGTCCAGTGAACCGCTCGACATCGCGTCGAGCCGGTCTTTGGGTGGGCTGCATAAACATATTCGACATAAGGGAAAGCTATGCAATAAAGGAATACTATGAATTACTCTGGCATCCGGATACTTACGATTTCGCCAGGGGCTTGGCCCTGAGCGGCCACTCCTCTCCGCCGTCGTCGGTGGAGTAGTCCGGAGGAAGGGTTTTCCCCTTCTTGGACCCTTCGGCCTCCCCAGTGAGGGCGGCCTTCCTTTTCTTCTCTCCCCCTGCTGGAGGGGGAGAGGTCTCTTCTTCCTCCTCCTCGTCTTCATGGGAGGAATGCGCCTTGGAGCCGTCGGATGACGAACCCGACACCTCCCGGCACCGGGCACTTTTTCGAGTCCCCGTGGCCTTCTTCTCTGGCACCACATAGGGTGCCGGAACCAGCAACTTCGCCAAGCGGGCATCGGCTGGGTCTTCGGGAAAAGGAGCCGGACAGTCGATCTGTCCGGACTTCGCCTGCCAAACCTGTCAAAGGTAAGGGAGCTTAGATCCCGCATAGAGTTAAACTATGAAAAACTAATACCCTGTAAAAGGCACAAACAACTTACCGCGCTGGCGTGACGCTGCGCGCTGAATCTGCGATCCTCGGTAGCGGATGCGGGAGCCTCGACGCCCTTGAAAAGCACCTTCTAGACATCTTCGTACGTCGTGTCGAAGAGCCTGCTCAGAGTTCGGTGTTGCGCCGGGTTGAACTCCCACAGATTGAAGGCCCGTTGTTGACACGGGAGGATCCGGCGGATGAGAAGGACCTGGACTACGTTGACAAGCTTGAGCTGCTTGTCCACCAGGGTTTGGATGCATGTTTGCAGTCCAGTCACCTCCCCTTTGCTGCCCCACGACAGGCCCGTCTCTTTCCAGGACGTGAGCCGCGTTGGGGGTCCGGACCGGAACTGGGGGGCTGCGACCCACTCAGGGTCGCGCGGCTCGGTGATGTAAAACCACCCCGATTTCCACCCCTTCAGGGTCTCCACAAAGGAGCCCTCGAGCCATAAGACGTTGGGCATCTTGCCCACCATGGCTCCTCCGCACTCCGCCTGGTTGCCGCGCACCACCTTCAGCTTGACATTGAAAGTCTTGAGCCATAGGCCGAAATGGGGGCGGATGCAGAGGAAAGCCTCGCACACGACGATCAACACCGAGATGTTGAGGATGAAGTTCGGGGCCAGATCATGGAAATCCAGGTCGTAGTAGAACATGAGTCCCCGGACGAATGGGTGGATAGGAAAGCCCAGTCCGTAGAGGAAGTGGGGAAGGAACACTACCCTCTCATGGGGCCTTGGGGTGGGGAGGAGCTTCCCCTCTTCGGGAAGCCACTACGCGATGTCATTAGACAAGTATCCGGCCTTCCTTAGTTTTTTGATGTGTCCCTCCGTGACGGAGGAGACCATCCACTTGCCTCCCGCTCCGGACATGGCTGGAGAAGGTTGAGGTGGGGAGTGCGGACTTGGGGGCTGGAGCTCGAGTGCGCAAGAATGTATAGGCAAAGGAGGAAGAAGGCGTAGGTGAAAAGGTGGATCCTTATCCCCTTATATGGGTGGACGCAACTACGTGTCCCCACCAGCCTGGTAAAACTCGCTTATCCCCAAGCGCCATAATCAATGGCGCGGTTGGGTTACCCACGCCCGTATTGATCCCGGAATAAGGGGACACGATCTCTGCTTCGACGAGACGTGCCAAGGAAACCGCCTCGCATGACACGCTGAGGTGGGATAATAAAACGATTCGAATAAAGGCTTGGCCGTGGTGCGTCACACTACGGAATACGTCAGCAGATTAGATTTGTGTAAATATTATTCTCTCTATGGCAATGTGTGGAAACTTATCTTGCAGAGCCGGACACTATCTTTGTGTTCAAAATCTTCTATGAAGTACTTGGAGGAGGAACCCGCCTTGCAATGCCGAAGACAATCTGCGCGTCGGACTCGTCGTCATTGAAGCCTGATTCAGGGGCTACTGAGGGAGTCCTAGATTAGGGGGTGTCCGGATAGCCGGACTATACCTTCAGCCGGACTCCTGGACTATGAAGATACAAGATGGAAGACTTTGTCCCGTGTCCGGAAGGGACTTTCCTTGGCGTGGAAGGCAAGCTTGGCGATACGGATATGTAGATCTCCTACCATTGTAACCGACTTTGTGTAACCCTACCCCTCTCCGGTGTCTATATAAACCGGAGGATTTTAGTCCGTAAGACAACAGACAGAACAACAATCATACCATAGGCTAGCTTCTAGGGTTTAGCATCTCCGATCTCGTGGTAGATCTACTCTTGTACTACCCATATCATCAATATTAATCAAGCAGGACGTAGGGTTTTACCTCCATCAAGAGGGCCCGAACCTGGGTAAAACTTCGTGTCCCTTGCCTCCTGTTACCATCCGGCCTAGACGCACAGTTCGGGACCCCCTACCCGAGATCTGCCGGTTTTGACACTGACAAACAGCAAGGTAACGAATGATAAAAGTGAGCGTAAACGGTATTGCAATGCTAGGAAACAAGGCCTAGGGTTCATACTTTCGCTAGTGTAAGTTCCCTCAACAATACTAACATAATTGGATCATAAAACTATCCATAAACATGCAACAAAGAGTCACTCCAAATTCACTAATAGCGGAGAACGAACAAAGAGATTATGGTAGGGTACGAAACCACCTCAAAGTTATTCTTTCCAATCAATCCGTTGGGCTATTCCTATAAGTGTCACAAACAGCCCTAGAGTTCGTACTAGAATAACACCTTAAGACACAAATCAATCAAAACCCTAATGTCACCTAGATACTCCAATGTCACCTCAAGTATCCGTGGGTATGGTTATACGATATGCATCACACAATCTCAGATTCATCTATTCAACCAACACAAAGGATCTCAAAGAGTGCCCCAAAGTTTCTACCAGAGAATCACGACAAAAACGTGTGCCAACCCCTATGCATAGGTTCCCAATGTCACGAAACCCGCAAGTTGATCACCAAGACATACATCAAGTGGCACGTGGTATCCCATTGTCACCACAGATATCCACGGCAAGACATACATCAAGTGTTCTCAAGTCTTTAAAGACTCAATCCGATAAGATTACTTCAAAGGGGAAAACTCAATTCATTAAAAGAGAGAAGAGGGGGAGGAGAAACATAAGATCCAACTATAATAGCAAAGCTCGCGATACATCAAGATCGTGTCAAATCAAGAACACGAGAGAGAGAGAGAGAGAGAGATCAAACACATAGCTACTGGTACATACCCTCAGCCCCGAGGGAGAACTACTCCCTCCTCATCATGGAGAGCACCGGGATGATGAAGATGGCCACCGGTGAGGGTTCCCCCCTCCGGTAGGGTGCCGGAACAGGGTCCCGATTGACTTCCGGTGGCTACGGAGGCTTCTGGCGGCGGAACTCCCGATCTATCTTCCGTTCTGGAAGTTTTAGGTCACGTAGGTATATATGGGTGCAGGAGGTACGTCAGGGGAGCCACGAGGGCCCCACGAGACAGGGGGCGCGCCCTAGGGGGGCGCCCCCACCCTCGTGAGCACCTCGTTCCTTGCTTGACGTGGGGTCCAAGTCCATCAGGTGTGTTTCCTTCCAAAACTAACTTCTCCAGTTGATTTCGTTCCGTTTCGACTCCGTCTGATATTCCTTTTCTTCAAAACACTGAAATAGGCATAAAACAGCAAATCTGGGCTGGGCCTCCGGTTAATAGGTTAGTCCCAAAAATTAATATAAAAGTGGATAATAAAGCCCAATATTGCCCAAAACAGTAGATAATATAGCATGGAGCAATCAAAAATTATAGATACATTGGAGACGTATCAATATTGTAAGAATCATAAGTACTTAGAAACTAAATTGTTGCAAGAAATACTAGATGATTGTGCTGAAAATTTAAATTTTCTTGGCCGTACTTGTGGACTTTGCAATGAACATGGTCATTTAGCTATCCGATGCAAATTGTTCCATGATCTAATCATGTCCAAAAATTGTGATGACTTGATTTCCCTTGCACATTATAATGAACTTAGTTTGCTTATGGGTTATGAAGAAATGAAAAGTTTAACTAATCATCTTCCAGAATTTGCCCGTTACAAACTTCTTGGCTTTGATCTAGAGGAAATTTATATGTATTGTGCGGTGAATTGCATTGAAAATCCTTACATTGCCAATCACATAAAGAAAATAAAACAAATAGAAGATGAAGAGAATACTAATGAAAGGGAAGAGACTTCCCAATATCCTCCTATTATTTCTTATGATGAATCAGGTAACAAGGAGGAGCCTCCTATTCAACCAATCTCATTAATAAGGAGCTCCAAAAAGAGGATTGGACCCACACATGATGTGGTGAAGAAGAAGAAAAGAAAAAGGAAGAGAGGTAAAAAGATATCTCCCCCAAATAATGCTGCTCCTATTACTATTGTGCCTTATGAAAATATAATTGTGGAAGATAATTATACTTCTTATGATCTTGAAAATCTTTTTGGCACTTGCTTGGAATAATATGATAATTGCTATACTATTGGTGCTATCCATACTATTAATGATGAGAGTGATTATGCTTATGATATGAAAAGGCCCAAGATTGGGGATGCTATGTTTGATGAAGATGATGTTTTTGAGAATATATTTGCTGCAATTAATGTTTGTCCCAAGCTTGGGGGAGCTACGTTTAATGAAGATGATATTTTAGTCTCCCAAGTTTTGATATGCAAATTTATAATGATGATAGCATGCCTCCTAATTATGATGATTATTGTGATGATACTTATGCTATAAAAAGTAGTGATTATAAAACTTGTCATGATTATGATTACCCCTTTTCTGAACATTACTCTTTTAATGTGGAAACAATTTATAGTATTTGAGTCTCTTATGATACTCCCACTATTCCGATTGAGAAGAATTTTGCTTATGTCGAGAGTAGTAAATTTTCTATGCTTGTATATCATGAAAATAATGCTTTAGTGATGGTTATATTGTTGAATTCATTCATGATACTACTGAAAATTATTATGAGGGAGGAATATATGCTTGTAGGAATTGCAATAATATCAAGTTTCCTCTATATGTGCTTAAAATCTTGAAGTTATGCTTGTTTTACCTTCCTATGCAAGTTGATTCTTGTTCCCATAAGTTGTTTGCTCACAAAATCCCTATGCATAGGAAGTATGTTAGACTTAAATGTGCTATTAATATTCTTCAAGATGCTCTCTTTATGTTACAATTCTTATCTTTTATGTGAGCATTGTTGAAATCATCATGCCTAGCTAGGGGCGTTATACGATAGCGCTTGTTGGGAGGCAACCCAATTTTTATTTTTGTTCCGTGCTTTTTGCTCCTGTTTAGTAATAAATAATTCATATAGCCTCTGTTTATATGTGGTTTTTATGCTTTTAATTAGTGTTTGTGCCAAGTAGAACCTTTGGGAAGACTTGGGGAAAGTCTTGTTGATCATGCTGTAAAAAACAGAAACTTTAGCGCTCACGAGAATTGCTTCCATTTTTATTTGGAGAGTGATATTTAGTTAATTATTTTTGCAGATGATTAATAGATAAATTCCTCAGGTCCATAAATTTATTTGATAACTTTATGAGTTCCATAAGTATACGTTTGATCCAGATTACTACAGACTGTTCTGTTTTTGACAGATTCTGTTTTCTATGTGTTGTTTGCTTATTTTGATGAATCTATGAGTAGTATCGGAGGGTATGAACCATAGAGAAGTTGGAATACAGTAGATATTACACTAATATAAATAAACAATAAGTTCATTAAAGTAACTTGAAGTGATTTATTTTCTTATACTAACGGAGCTTACGAGTTTTCTGTTAAGTTTTGTGTTGTGAACTTTTCAAGTTTTGGGTAAAGATTCGATGGACTATGGAATAAGGAGTGGAAAGATCCTGAGCTTGGGGATGCCCAAGGCACCCCAAGGTAATATTCAAGGACAACCAAGAGCCTAAGCTTGGGGATGCCCTGGAAGGCATCCCCTCTTTCGTCTACTTCTATCGGTAACTTTACTTGGAGCTATATTTTTATTCGCCACATGATATGTGTTTTGCTTGGAGCGTCTAGTATTATTTGAGTCTTTATTTGTTAGTTTACCACAATCATCCTTGCTGTACACACCTTTTGAGAGAGCCATACATGATTTGGAATTTGTTAGAATACTCTATGTGCTTCGCTTATATCTTTTGAGTTATATAGTTTTGCTCTAGTACTTCACTTATATCTTTTAGAGCACGGTGGTGGATTTGTTTTGTAGAAACTATTGATCTCTCATGCTTCACTTAGATTATTTTGAGAGTCTTAAATAGCATGGTAATTTGCTTAAAATCCTAATATGCTTGGTATACAAGATTAATAATAAAACTTTCTTATGAGTGTGTTGAATATTATTAGAAGTTTGATACTTGATGATTGTTTTGAGATATGGAGATGGTGATATTAGAGTCATGCTAGTTGAGTAGTTGTGAATTTGAGAAATACTTGTGTTAAAGTTTGTGATCCCCGTAGCATGCACGTATGGTGAACCGTTATGTGATGAAGTCGGAGCATGATTTATTTATTGATTGTCTTCCTTATGAGTGGTGGTCGGGGACGAGCGATGGTCTTTTCCTACCAATCTATCCCCCTAGGAGCATGCGCGTAGTACTTTGTTTGATAACTAATAGATTTTTGCAATAAGTATGTGAGTTCTTTATGACGAATGTTGAGTCCATGGACTATACGCACTCTCGCCCTTCCACCATTGCTAGCCTCTCTAATACCGCGCACCTTTCGCCGGTATCATAAACCCACCATATACCTTCCTTAAAACAGCCACCATATCTACCTATTATGGCATTTCCATAGCCATTCCGAGATATATTGCCATGCAACATTCCACCGTTCTGTTTATTATGACACGCTTCATCATTGTCATATTGCTTTGCATGATCATGTAGTTGACATCGTATTTGTGGAAAAGCCACCGTTCATAATTCTTTCATACATGTCACTCATGAATCATTGCACATCCCAGTACACCGCCGGAGGCATTCATATAGAGTCATATCTTGTTCTAAGTATTGAGTTGTAATTCTTGAGCTGTAAGTAAATAAAAGTGTGATGATCATCATTATTAGAGCATTGTCCCAGTGAGGAAAGGATCATGGAGACTATGATTTCCCCATAAGTCGAGATGAGACTCCGGACGAAAAAAAGGAGGCCAAAGAAGCCCAAATAAAAAAAAGAGGCCATAAAAAAGAGAAGGCCTAAAAAATGAGAGAAAAAGAGAGAAGGGGCAATGCTACTATCCTTTTACCACACTTGTGCTTCAAAGTAGGACCATGATCTTCATGATAGAGAGTCTCCTATGTTGTCACTTTCATATACTAGTGGGAATCTTTCATTATAGAACTTGGCTTGTATATTCCAATGATGGGCTTCCTCAAAATGCCCTAGGTCTTCGTGAGCAAGAGAGTTGGATGCACACCCACTAGTTTCTTTTGTTGAGCTTTCATACATTTATAGCTCTAGTGCATCCGTTGCATGGCAATCCCTACTCACTCACATTGATATCTATTAATGGGCATCTCCATAGCCTGTTAATACGCCTAGTTGATGTGAGACTATCTTCTCCCTTTTTGTCTTCTCCACAACCACCATTCTATTCCACCTATAGTGCTATGTCCATGGCTCATGCTCATGTATTGCATGAAGATTGAAAAAGTTTGAGAACATAAAAAGTATGAAACAATTGCTTGGCTTGTCATCGGGGTTGTGCATGATTTAAATATTTTGTGTGGTGAAGATAGAGCATAGCCAGACTATATGATTTTGTAGGGATAGCTTTCTTTGGCCATGTTATTTTGAGAAGACATGATTACTTTGTTAGTATGCTTGAAGTATTATTATTTTTATGTCAATATTAAACTCTTGTCTTGAATCTTATAGATCTGAATATTCTTGCCACAATAAAGAATTACATGGATAAATATGTTAGGTAGCATTCCACATCAAAAATTCTGTTTTATCATTTACCTAGTCAAGGACAAGCAGGAATTAAGCTTGGGGATGTTGATACGTCTGCAACGTATCTATAATTTTTGATTGTTCCATGCTATTATATTATCAGCCTTGCATGTTTTATATGCATTTATATGCTATTTTATATGATTTTTGGGACTAACCTATTAACCCATAGCCCAGTGCCAGTTTCTATTTTTTTCCTTGTTTTAGAATATCGCAGAAAAGGAAAATCAAACTGAGTCCAATTGACCTGAAACTTCACGGAACTTATTTTTGGATCAGAAGAAGCCCAGAAGACTTGGAGTGCACGTCAGGGGATCAACGAGGAGGCCACGAGGCAGGGGGCGCGCCCATCCCCCCTGGGCGCGCCCTCCACCCTCGTGGGCCCCTCGTGGCCCCCCTGACGTACCTCTTACGCCTATATATATCTCCATATACCCTAAAAACATCCGGGAGCACAATAGATCGGGAGTTCCGCCGCCAGAAGCCTCCGTATCCACCGAAAGCTAATCTAGACCCGTTCCGGCACCCTGCCGGAGGGGGAATCCCTCTCCGGTGGCCATATTCATCATCCCAGTGCTCTCCATGACGAGGAGGGAGTAGTTCTCCCTCAGGGCTGAGGGTATGTACCAGTAGCTATGTGTTTGACCTCTCTCTCTCGTGTTCTTGAGGTGGTACGATCTTGATGTATCGCGAGCTTTGCTATTATAGTTGGATCTTATGATGTTTCTCCCCCCTCTACTCTCTTGTAATGGATTGAGTTTCCCCTTTGAAGTTATCTTATCAGATTGAGTCTTTAAAGATTTGAGAACACTTGATGTATGTCTTGGCGTGAGTATCTGTGGTGACAATGGGATACCACGTGATTCACTTGATGTATGTTTTGCTGATCAACTTGCAGGTTTCGCCCATGAACATATGCATAGGGGTTGGCACACGTTTTCGTCATGATTCTCTGGTAGGAACTTTGGGGCGCTCTTTGAGGTTCTATGTGTTGGTTGAATAGATGAATCTGAGATTGTGTGAGCATATCGTATAATCATGCCCACGGATACTTGAGGTGACATTGGAGTATCTAGGTGACATTAGGGTTTTGGTTGATTTGTGTCTTAAGGTGTTATTCTAGTATGAACTCTAGGGCTGTTTGTGACACCTATAGGAATAGCCCAACGAATTGATTGGAAAGAATAACTTTGAGGTGGTTTCGTACCCTACCATAATCTCTTCGTTCGTTCTCCGCTATTAGTGACTTTGGAGTGACTCTTTGTTGCATGTTGAGGGATAGTTATGTGATCCAATTATGTTATTATTGTTGAGAGGACTTACACTAGTGAAAGTATGAACCGTGGGCCTTGTTTCCTAGCATTGCAATACCATTTACGCTCACTTTTATCATTAGTTACCTTGCTGTTTTTATATTTTCAGATTACAAAAACTATTATCTACTATCCATATACCACTTGTATCACCATCTCTTCGCCGAACTAGTGCACCTATACAATTTACCATTGTATTGGGTGTGCTGGGGACACAAGAGACTCTTTGTTATTTGGTTGTAGGGTTGCTTGAGAGAGACCATCTTCATCCTATACCTCCTACGGATTGATAAACCTTAGGTCATCCACTTGAGGGAAATTTGCTACTGTCCTACAAACCTCTGCACTTGGAGGCCCAACAACGTCTACAAGAAGAAGGTTGTGTAGACATCATACGTGCACAAAACAAATAACTCCTCGCAACCAACGCGATAAGGGGTTGTCACTCCCTTCACGGTCACTTACGAGAGTGAGATCTGATATATATAAGATAATATTTTTGGTATTTTTATGATAAAGATGCAAAGTAAAATAGAAGCAAAGTAAAAAAGCAAAGGAAATAACTAAGTATTGGAAGATTAATATGATGAAGATAGACCCGGGGGCCATAGGTTTCACTAGTGGCTTCTCTCAAGAGCATAAGTATTTTACGGTGGGTGAACGAATTACTGTTGAGCAATTGACAGAATTGAGCATAGTTATGAGAATATCTAGGTATGATCATGTATATAGGCATCACGTCCGAGACAAGTAGACCGACTCCTGCCTGCATCTACTACTATTAATCCACTCATCGACCGCTATCCAGCATGCATCTAGAGTAGTAAGTTCATGAAAACAGAGTAACGCCTTAAGCAAGATGACATGATGTAGAGGGATAAATTCATGCAATATGATAAAAAAACATCTTGTTATCCTTGATGGAAACAATACAATACGTGCCTTGCTGCCCCTACTGTCACTGGGAAAGGACACCGCAAGATTGAACCCAAAGCTAAGCACTTCTCCCATTGCAAGAAAGATCAATCTAGTAGGCCAAACCAAACTGATAATTCGAAGAGACTTGCAAAGATAATCAATCATACATAAAAGAATTCAGAGAAGAGTCAAATATTGTTCATAGATAATCTTGATCATAAACCCACAATTCATCGGTCTCAACAAACGCACAGCAAAAAGAAGATTACATCGAATAGATCTCCACAAGAGAGGGGGAGAACATTGTATTGAGATCCAAAAAGAGAGAAGAAGCCATCTAGCTAATAACTATGGACCTGAAGGTCTGAGGTAAACTACTCACACTTCATCAAAGAGGCTATGGTGTTGATGTAGAAGCCCTCCATGATGGATGCCCCCTTCGGCGGAGCTCCGGAACAGGCCCCAAGATGGGATTTCGTGGATACAGAAAGTTGCGGCGGTGGAATTAGGGTTTTGGCTCCGTATCTGATCGTTTGGGGGTACATAGGTATATATAGGAGGAAGGAGTACGTCGGTGGAGCAACAGGGGGCCCACGAGGGCGGAGGGCGCGCCTGAGGGGGTAGGCGCGCCCCCCTACCTCGTGGCCTCCTCCTTTGTTTCTTGACGTAGGGTCCAAGTCTCCTGGATCATGTTCGGTGAGAAAATCACGTTCTCGAAGGTTTCATTCCGTTTGGACTCCATTTGATATTCCTTTTCTTCAAAACCCTAAAATAGGCACACAAAAAACAGCAATTCTGGGTTGGGCCTCCGGTTAATAGGTTAGTCCCAAAAACAATATAAAAGTGGATAATAAAGCCCAATAATGTCCAAAACAGTAGATAATATAGCATGGAGAAATCAAAAATTATAGATATGTTGGAGACGTATCAGTATCCATATCCCGCTATTGGTTATTGGCTGGGGAGGTGTCTCGGTCATGTCTGCATGGTTCCCGAACCCGTAGGGTCTACACACTTAAGGTTCGTTGACGCTAGAGTTGTAATGGGAATCGTATGTGGTTACTGAAGGTTGTTCGGAGTCCCGGGCGTGACGAGGAATTCCCGAATGGTCCGGAGGTGAAGATCGATATATTGGACGAAGGGTATTGGAGTCCAGAATCGTTCTGGGAGTACCGGGTGACGACCAGCGTGACCGAAAGATGTTTCGGAGGCCCCGACAAGCGTTGGGGGGCCTTATGGGCCAAGGGGAGGGGGCACACCAGCCAACTAAGGGGTTGTGCCCGTCCGACCCCATCTCACATAACCTGGAGAGGTGGGGGCGCCTCCCCTGTGGCAGCCGCCCCTCCCGGCTTGGGGGGCAACTTTCCTAGGGGTGGGGGCGCCCAAACCCATCTAGGGTTTCCCTTGTGGCCGCCACCCCTTCCCTAGGGAAACCCTAGGGCGCCTCCTCCTTCCCCCTTCCCCCTATATATCGTGAGGGAGAGAGAGGGCAGTCGCACCCCTTCCCCAGGCGCAGCCCCTCCCTCCTCCAACACCTCCTCCTCCTCCATAGTGCTTGGCGAAGTCCTGCCAGAGAACCGCAAGCTCCACCACCATGCCGTCGTGCTGCCAGAGCTTTCCCTCAACTTCTCCTCTCCCCTTGCTGGATCAAGAAGGAGGAGACGTCCTCGGGCTGTACGTGTGTTGAAAGCGGAGGCACCGTCTGTTCGGCGCTAGATCGGATCTTCCGCCATTTGAATCGCCGTGAGTACGACTCCATCAATCGTGTTCTTGTAACGCTTCCGCTTAGCGATCTTCAAGGGTATGAAGATGCACTCCCTTTCTCTCGTTGCTATCATCTCCTAGATTGATCTTGGTGACATGTAGGAATACTTTGAATTATTACTACGTTCCCCAACAGAAAAATGGTGAGGCATTTGCTATATCCTGGACTTGGTGGGCTCTCTGACAAATCAATGGAAGATATTGTGTTCGAACACGCGGGGTGCTCTTCTTCTCCGGTGTTTCAGGCTGCTCGATCATCGGCGAGGGGAATTGCTTAGAATCGCCTGGGTCTAGCTTCGACTGCATGGGGGCTGCTCTGCTTTTTTTGTGTGTGTTCTCACATGTTCATCTAATCGACTATTCCCCTCGTGTATGTATACGTAGGTGAAAAAAACTGTACTCCCTCCGGTCCGCGAATAAGTGTACTTCTAGCTTTTGTCTTCAGTCAAAATTTTAAAATTTTGATCAACTTCATAGAAAAAAGTAGCAGCATTTATGGCACTAAATTAGCATCCCTAGGTCCGTTTTGAATTATACTTTTCATAATATATTAATTTGATGTCATATATATATTACTATTTTTTATATAGTTGGTCAAAATTTTAAAACTTTGACTTAAAACAAAAGTTAGAAGTACACTTATTTGTGGACGGAGGGAGTAAGCTTCAGCTACTTCTGGCTTGCGCCGAGACCTTATAAACTCTGTGGACGTGTTGGTTTCTGCCTTGGCTTAACAAAAAGTTGGGCGGGCGAAACCCCTTTCATTAAAAAAAACTAGAAGTGTGACCCGCGCATTTGGGCGGCTAGATTTATCAACTACATTGTCATTCGTATGTCATTCCCAGTAAAGAAAATATTATACTAAATTGAATTTTTTTAAATGCACGGCTAGATTTATCAACTACATTGTCATTCGTATGTCATTCCCAGTAAAGAAAATATTATACTAAATTGAATTTTTTTTAAAAGGTTTATAAGGTTGTGTCGAACGGCCTTTCCGAGTGAAGACAAAAGAAGGAAGACATTGATGTCTCAATTTCAACATTGAAATCATGTACTATCTTTCAGTTTTCCTTTTTTCAGTGATATATTAGTGTCTATCTTTTTAATAATATTATCCTTTGAAATTTAAAATTATAATTATGATTATTTTGTTGCACATATGTAACTTTCTGACCCTTTTCCCAGTTGTATTTGTTAGTTGATGCATACTTCTTCTCTAAGTGATGTTTTTTTCTCGCACTCTTATATATTTTTTTTCGAGGAACCGGCAGGAGCACTGCCTTTGCATTTCAGACAAAAAAGAGAGGGTTATATGTACAGAGGTGACAGGTTTTTCTAAGGAACCTGACGAAAACCCCTACAAAACGCATTAGCTTACGGGTCAGCCAATGCCGGTCGCCACTTGGGCCCTGCCGAAGGCCATGGCCCTCTGTCTTATGTCGCCGAACGCGAGGGCAGCCACCTCCACATGAGTTAGGCGGGTCCTGTTGAAGATGCGACGGTTACGCTCCTTCCATATATTCCAGATGGTGTAGAGGAAGCGAACGTTGCGACGTCGACTATCTTCCTTGGAGAGCGGGGCGATGAGCGAGTCCCACCATTCAGAGATACTCGTGGCAGGCGGCGTTGCCATCGGGGCCGCCAGCGCGTCCCCTGTCCATCGTTGTACATGCGACCAAACCGCCACCGCGAACGGACAGTCCTTGCACAAGTGGTTTGCAGTTTCCGGTGCCCGCAGGCAGAGAGGACAGATGGGGTTATGAGGCCAGCCACGAATAGCTAGCATGTCTGCCGTTAGGGTTTTCCCATGGAGGACCAGCCAGGAGAAGAGTTTGCACTTTGGTTCTGCATGGGCCTCCCAAATCTTGGACGGCGTGAACCTGGGGAAGGATCCGCAGAACTAGGCCGTGTAGGCTGAGGCAGAGGAGTAGGTGTCGTTTGGGTTCCAACGCCAAGAGATGGTGTCTTCGCGTTCTGGGGTCAGCATGGTTTGCGAAGCCAGAGTTGCCAGCGTAATGAACTCTTGCAGCTGTGTTGGTGTGCTCAGTCTGGCAACTGATCTGATCCAGTTATTGTCCTGAAACTCTTTCATGACCGATCTCTGCTTTCTCGTGGCGATGGTGTAAAGCTCGGGGGCAAGCAATCGCAGAGGGCCCTTTCCCGTCCAGTTGTCATGCCAGAACAAGGATTTCCGGTCGTTCCCCAGCGCGATGGCGGTGGAAGCCCTGAACAGCGCCATGTCCGCCTCGTCGCAGGGTAGAGCGGAGCCCACCCACTGCCGGTTAGGGTCGGTCCACATGAGCCAAGGCCAGCGCAGGCGGAGAGCCCTGCCAAATCTCTCGAGGTCCGTGATCCCGAGCCCACCAAGGGCCTTCGGCCTGCACACCGTTTTCCAGTTGACCAGGGAGTGTCCCCCAGACGCGTTATCAAAGTTGTCGCCGCTCCAAATGAAATTTCGTGAAATCTTGCTGAGCTTGTGGTTTGCCCAAACCGGGAGGGGAAACACAGTGAGGTGGTGTGTGGCGATAGTGCACAAGACAGACTTTGCCAGGGAGACCCTTCCAGGCCTAGCGATGTTTTTGCCCTTCCATCCCGGCAGTCTGCCCATTGCCTTGTCGGAGAGGGGTTGGAGGTCCGCTCTTTTGAGCCGGCCAGTATGGAGGGGGAGGCCCAGGTACTTTGTGGGGAAGGAGGCAATCTTCACGGGGAAGCCTGAGAGGATGTTTGTAATATTGAGCCCTTGACAGCGGATGGGGAACACTTCCGTCTTGGTTACATTGGTGATGAGGCCCGAAGCCTCGCCAAAACAGGCAAGGATCTTTGCGATGGCGTCGATCTCATCCTTGTCCGGATTGGCGAAGATGCCAGCATCATCGGCGTAGAGGGAGACTCTGCAGGTAGCCGAACGAGCCTTGATCGGCTTGAGGATCCCCTCCAGAGAGGCTGCATGGAGCATAAGCTGGAGAGGGTCGATGGCCAGGATGAATAGCATTGGAGATATGGGGTCGCCCTGACGCAGGCCGCATGCATGAGCGAAAGGGGTGCCCGGGTCCCCATTCAACAGGATCCTGGAGGAAGATGTTGCGAGGGACATGCAAATCCAGTCCCGCCACAGCTGACTAAACCTGAGTTGCTGAAGCACCTCTAGCAGGTAGGCCCAGCCCACGGAGTCAAAAGCCTTTGAGATGTCCAGTTTGAGGAAGAGGCCGGGCGTTTGAGTGCGATGCGGCTCCTTCACCAAGTTTTGAACATGCAGGAAATTATCATGGATGTACCGCTTCTTCACGAAGGCGCTCTGACAATTGGAGACTAGCGCAGGGAGCATCGGAGCAAGACGGTTTGCCAATAGCTTGGAGAAGATCTTGGATATGCTATGAATGAGGCTGATTGTACGGTAGTCCCCAATCCAGGTGGTGTTTGCCTTTTTTGGCAGCAGGATAATGTTTGCTGAATTTATCAGGCCCGCGCAATCGCCGCAGAGGCTAGCCAGTTGCATGATTGCATTCACGACGTCGGTCATGATGATCTCCCAGCAGGACTTGAAGAAGGAACCGATGAAACCGTCTGGGCTGGGTGCTTTGACCGAAGGTAAGGAAAAAACTGCCTCCTTAATTTCATCCTCGTCGAAAGGGGCGTCCAACTCTGAAAGATCGTGGTGTTGGATTCCGATGTTCTCCCAAACTATGCGTTTCGTCCGTTGCGTGGCCGTTCCGAGGTGCCCCTGGAAATGATCATGGAGAGCTTGCTCCTTATCTTCCTTGGTAATCGCCAGCCCGGTGTTGGTCCTGATGGATTGGATGAAGTTCTTGCGCCTTCTGCCATTTGCCCGAGCGTGAAAGAGCTTGGTGGTGGCATCACCGAGCCTGGTCCAGGTTAGTCTCGAACGCTGCCTGAGCTTGATTTTCTGAATGGCGAGGAGACCAAGGTAGGATGCCTTGAGCTGACGCCGAAGCTCCCTTTCAGGCTTAGAGAGGGTCCGTCCCTCTCCTGCAACATCTAGCCGCCCAATGATCTCTTTCGCCACCGAGATCTGGGTGTTAAGCACACCGACCTTCTCCTTCTGCCACATATGCAAGGCCTTCGCAGTCCTACACAGCTTGATGTGTATCCTGTGGATCGCGTCATGAGCCTGGAGGGGCTTGTTCCAAACCACGGAGACGGCCTCGTGGAAGCCAGGGAGGCGCAACCAGAACTCCTCGAACTTGAAGGACGGCTTCCTTGGATTGTCAACACATCCCTGAAGGTATAGCAGTGCGTGGTCTGAGCAGGCCGTGGAGATGGCCTGGAGGTGGGCATTTGGGAAGAGCATATCCCAGTCGTCGGAGTGAAAAACGTGGTCAATCTTTGTCAGGACTGGACTAGCCTGTTCGTTGGACCAGGTGAACCGCCGACCACATAAATGAAGCTCCTTTAATTTCATGAAGTCCAGGGCCCTCCTGAATTTTCCGATGAGTCGGCGGTTTATGTTGCTGTTGTTCTTGTCTGCCGCTTTAGTGATGAGGTTGAAGTCACCCAGTAAAAGCCACTCACTCCTAGTGACGGCAGAAAGAGCCCTCAACTCCTCAATGAAAGCCAGCCTGTCTTGCTCTCCTTGAGGGCCGTAGACGCACGAGATAGTCCAGGCGACGTTATCGTTGAGCATGTTGATTGTGGCAGAAATGGTGGCCGTTGATGCGTGGCGGTCCGACATGGAGAAGAATCGGTCGGAGACGGCAAGAATCATTCCGCCGTGAGTGCCGGCCACAGGCAGGGCGAAGTAGTTTGCAACAAAGCATGGGCGAAGCATGCCCCGGATGATGGAGTCGTCCACTAATTGCAGTTTTGTCTCTTGGAGACAAACGATGGTGGCGTGCGCGTCATGCACCATGTCGCGGACGGCATCACGGCGAGCGGGGGAGTTGAGACCGCAGACATTCCAGCAGATGATTCTTACGTCAGATTGCGCCATATGGGAAACTTGAAAATTGCACGGGGGGCGCCTGTCGCGGGGTTGGCCTCGTGGGGCGCATGATGGCGCCAGAGATGGGAGGAGTCTTGTAGCGATGCAGACGCAAAAACACTGATTGAAGCTAGCGGCTTGAGCACATGATTACATTGAAGAGAAGATAGGCGGCGTCTGGCCGCGGCGGGTCGAGGTTCAGGGTGACGAAGTCGAAAGACGAATAGCAGAAAAAGGAGTACAACACTTTCAGCCCGCAGGGAAGTGATCGGGCCTAAACAGATGGCAGATTTACTCAACATTGGCTTGGGCAACCACGTTTGCAAGCTCCAGGGTGGCCTTCTTGCTCTTCTTTCCTTTCTTCTGCGAGATGCTCTTGGCGTGCGCCACCAGCCCAGCGATCGCCTGGACCACCGGGGCCGCAAGTGGAGTAGAGAACAGGTCGAGGTAGGCTTTCTTGGCCTTGTCGTCGTAGGCAATGGACGGGTCCAGAACGCCGCAGACCCGTGCGATGAGCTCCTGGACCGCCTCCGAGCCGGAACCGGGTGGGGCCTTGGTCTTCTTTTTGTCCAGCCATGCACTACGCCGAGTGGCGGCGACCGGCATGCCGCCCCTGCCCTTGCGGGCCACTGGGGTAGGCAGCAAAGGAGCGTGCGGCGCGTCGGCCACAGGGGCGAGGAAGAGGTCCAAAGGGGCCTCGCACTGCATGGCCGAGCCAGAGGCCTGCATGGTGAGCAGAGCAAGGGCAGCAACACCATCAGCGACAGCTGCCGGAAGCACCTGAGCGCCCTCAGGAGGATCGAGCGGTGAGGCGACCACGTCCGCGTCTGGCGCATCGCTGGGAGGCGCATCTGCCGCCCCACAGGGAGCAAAGGCCTCGCAGACCGGTGCTGCGGCCGCGTCCAGCACGGGGACGACAGCAGCAGCCGGAACGGAAGCAACAGACGTCTCGATAGCCGCCGGACGTGCGATGACAGGGAGCGGGGGAGAAGCTGTCGGTGGGGTTTCGTCGCCCAGCTGCGGAAGGCTCGGCGCAGAGAAGGACCAGGCTTCATTCATCGGTTCGTCAAGGCGCCGCACAACAGGGGAGAGGGCAAGCCCGACCATGCAGTTGGACAGAGGCAGTAGGGGGTCGAGCGGCGGCGAGGCCGCTCCGGCCGCAACCTCCGACGCGCCAAGGGGGGAAAGCCCACGGTCAGGCATGACAGTGGAGCCCGCGATACGCCGGCACAGGGCGGTGAACTCGGAGCGCAGGGGGGCGAGAGCAGCTTCGATGGCAGCGGACACTTCCTCCCAAAGGAGGCGGAGGTGCTCCGTGAGCGGGAGGTGCTGCACCTCCGTGGACCCGACGGCAGCCAGCAGGCGCAGCTGGCTAGAGGGCGAGGGGGCAGCATCGGGGCCCCGCCCTGAAGCTCACCGACACACGGGGACCCGGCCCGACGCCTCCCATGGCGCGTAGCTTCCCCATCGCGGCGTCGGGGGGAGCGGGTTCGCTCCCAGCGCGGCTCCGGCGGTGCGTCGTTGGAGCGAGTCGCACGCCCGCGGCCATCCCGGCTAGCGCCACGGTGCCAATCGTCGTCGAAGTCGTCGGTGTCATCGCGGCGTCTTGGCATCTGGCGGGGGTGGTCGTCCTTGCCACGGTCACGTCGGCGCGGCGCAGCAGCCCTGGAGCCACCAGGCACATCGAGCGGGGCAAGGGAAGCCCCGAGCGGGGGTAGGACGCCGTCGACGGAGCCCTTGTGCCAGACAACGGGCAGAGAGGGAGGGCTAAATGCCTCGGCGCGGCCGTCAGAGACGTAGCAATCTAGAGGTGCGTTGGAGTGGTCCTCCACCAAGTCCAAGTGCACCAACACCCGGAAAGTGGCACCGCGCTTGCAGCCTGACGGCCTAGCGACGTTCGCGAACACTTGCAGGCCACCGGACGGGCGCGTGGTGAACGTGAGCCAGATGATCTTCGGGATCAGGTTGGGGTCGGCAGTCCAAGCCCAGAGGTCGAGCGTCTCGGAGTTGGTTCGAAGTGCGGAGTGGTCTTCAAGGCGGTCGAGGGAGCAACGGCGCCCGATGATGCGCTCGGCGATGAAGGGAGTCCAGGCGTAGTCGGGGACGTTCTCCAGGCAGAGCCGAACCCGGAAATTGAGGGCGGCGCCAAAGGTGCGCTCTAGCGGGCGCCATGGCCGGATGTGGACGATGGCGCCGCCAGCGTGCACCCACCTAGCAGCGAGCGCCTCGTCACAGTGAGCCTTGCGCTCGAACTTGACGAGGAACTCCACCGGATGGTACGGAGTGACGGCGACGTCCGCGTGGCTGAGGCGGAACTGCTTCCGGATGGCGCGGTCGACGTCGAGCGCCTCAAGGCGCCGTGGCGCGTTGATGGCCCAGGCGATGGCTGCCGTCTGCTCCCACTCCAGCATGTCACGGTCGAGGTCGAACGAGGAGGGGATGATGCAGGAATCCTCCTCCGGGCGCGCATCCGGCGCACCAATGCCAGCCGAAACGCGAGCCATCAGGCGGGGGGGCGTGGAAGCGGACGAAGGCAGAGGGGTGGGGTTGGCGACGACCGCAGCCCAGGACCGGGCACCCGAGGCGCCAGGCGAGGAGCGAGGCGGGGGGCCGGCGGACGTGGCGGGGCGCGGCCTGGGCGCACGACGCAGCGGGCAGTTTCTCTCGATGTGCCCGGAGAGGCAGCGCACGGGATCTCTGTAGGCAGTGGCGCGGTGGTGCTTGGGAGCGAGGCAGCGAGAGCAGAGTCCCTCTGTGCGCCTTTTGAAGCGGAGGAGACTGGCCCGGCACCGCTCCTCGAGGTCGCGCGGCACGGGATGGGATGGGGCGGCAGGGCCCCGGCTTGAAGGCGCGTCCCGTCGCGGACGGCGCGGCCCCTGCACGACGGTCCATCCCACCTCCTCCCGAGGCGCGGACGGGACATGGCGCGACGCGGATGGGGAGCCAGACGCCGCATTGACTCGCGTGGACGGGCAGGGAGGGATGGTGATGATGGAGCGGAGGCGGGTGGCCGCATTGAAGGCGGCCGGAGAGGCCCTGGGCGAGGAGACGGCGTCTTGAATGCGCCTGGCGGAGGCTCCGGGCGGCTGACTGCATTGAAGGCGGCCGGTGGGCGCGAGCACTTGAATGCGCGGGGACGGGGGGGCAGAGTCCAGGACGAACTCGCCAGACTCCACCGACGGACGCGGCACAATACCGAGTAAGGTGCAAGTGGTAGAACTCCGCTCATGTATCCGTTGGGGCGCTCCACTCCCCCGACCTCGAGCGCCGCCTCCGCCCCCCCCCCCCCCCCCCCCCCCGGCCCCCCCCCCCCCCCCCCCCCCCCCGCCTCGCCGGTGCCCCGCCCGCGGGGCCTGCTGCCCCCGCCCCCTTTCCGGCCGGTGCGCCTGGCTCCGGGGGCCCCCTGATTCTTCTCTGAGGAGCAGAGGCTAAAGCTCCTCTCGTCAGCGCTGGTCTCCTCACCAGATCTGAGGTCGGCGCCTCCTCCACCACCTGCCTCCCCCCCTGCTGCTCTGGCCTCCCCAGTGAGCACGCCTGCCTCTGTCTCGCCCGCACTCTTATATTTGATTATTGGTTGATGTAAGTTGGTAAGTTGAGATGTCGTTTCTGATGCATCATTCTTTACTAATTGTTCGGACACTAATGTATATATTAGTTTTTAAATATTTTGTTATGAAATGTTTTTTTACAACACATATTTTCATTTCTTATGGATGTACCTAGTTGTAATCAACAGTCCTGGAGAATATTTCCTATTGTAATCCAGCCACAACTCATCAACCGATCAACGTTACTTGTGAAAAACCTTGCGGCATAGAGGTTTCATGAGTTTATAAATCTTGACCCTTTTTCCTTATCTTAAAATATCATTTGTTCTTTTTCTAAATATAAAATATAAATAAATTTTCTTAGAGGATTGTGGGCGTGTATTGGATGCATCATTCTGTCTTGCCTTTCCTTTGGCTAGATGATCATCATTGTTGGATAGATTGCCGTCCTAGCTTTTATCTGCCAGACTTCCATACATAATATTTCATTTCCAAGTGTGCATAAGTGAATTGTGTAGTGAATTAGTCTAGCTCACGGAGCCTGTACGGGAGCATGGATGAGTCTCTGTGTGTGTTTAGATGTAACAATCTTGTCAGGTCGATTGGGTTGCCTTGCCAAATACATCTGGGCCAACTTGTGCACGGGATAGAAATTCTATATTTTAACATTGTCATATGATTCTATAATTTCTTACAATGCAAAAATGTAGTTTTTGAGATGGGTATAAATAAATAGTAAATACAATATAACTTTTATTGCAGCATATTCAAGGGACACGATTCTATTTATATGAATATATACAGATTCTTTCAGATAACAAAATAGGAATAGAAAGCATAGAACTATAGAATATATGAAATGTTTCTTAAACTTTTTCCCGAAAAAGAAAGTATGTAATTGCATATTTAAGCATTTTGATTTCTTTGAGATTAAAATTGATATGGATGTTTCCCTTGACACGTGATCAGATGTACGTGTGGTAGCAGGATAGGATTGCTTTTTGTCTTTGTTATTTCCTTGTGCAGACATATACACACGTCACCAGATATTTATATGGAATTTGGGTGGTTTTCTTTTTGAATTTTTATTTGATGTTCACCTTTGTGGGTAAAATTTATATTTGAACCCCATGGTTCAAACACCCGTCTACCAAAAAAATTCCCATGGCTGAGAACTGACATGCGTTCATATTTATTATATAAAAATTAGGTTGTATTTTTCTCCATCAATTAAACGATGTACCCAAAGAGAAAATTTTATATTTGTGTCAAGAATTTGTAGATATAAAGAGCATTAGGCATGCATCGTCCACTGAGGTAGCCCGACACGTGTGCACTCTATCATGACTTGAGCATGACAGTTATAACGTAACATGGAAACGCTCGCGCCTGGTTGCATGCTACGACGGTGCATGTATGATGTGAATGAGATAGCTGTAGGGTTACCTTTGCCGGCTGGCTGCTTCGGCTGCAGGGTTATCTTCATCGACGACAACGCCGGCGTCCACCTCCTTTGTCGGCTCGCTGCTTCTTCTATTCTTTTTCCTTTTTTGCTTGTTGTTTCATGGCCTTGTAACGTATTTGTACATGTGACACAGGTTGTTTTCTCTCCCTAGGCGAGCGAGCCAGGGTTCTTTGCTCCCGCTGGTTTCCGACGGCGAGGCGTCCCGGATTTTTATCATATTACGTTTGTGAGAATTGAAGGCAAGCCTATGTTGTAATTAGGAGATCGGCCGGTTCCTGTGCTTGGAGCCCAATTAGATGCTCGTGTGAGTTCTGAGCACCTGCTGGGGGTTCCCTCACCACCTACTGTGACCTGGCTGAGAGATTGGTTGTGCTTGTTTGTCCTATGGATTAAAACCCTCCGGTTTATATAGACACCAGAGAGGGCTAGGGTTACATAGAGTCGGTTACAATGGTAGGAGATCTACATATCCGTATCGCCAAGCTTGTCTTCCACACCAAGGAAAGTCCCTTCCGGACACGGGGCGAAATCTTTAATCTTGTATCTTCATAGTCCAGGAGTCCGGCTATCCGGACACCCCCTAATTCAGGACTCCCTCAACAGCCATACATTCAAGAACCCTAGTGTTGCACTCTAGCCAAATATGACGCGTCATGAGAAGGATCACCGAGCTAATCTCCTTCCTAGGAGCATTTTCGACCGATTCCCTAAAAATTAGTGGAGTATCAGGCCTAGTAAATCTTAGTGGAGTATTTATACTTCACTAAATTTTGACCGGTTCTGGCCGACCCTCTAAACTTAGCAGAGTAAAACGTAAATTTGCATAAATTTAATCAAATTTCAACCAAAATTTGCATGCATTTAAATATAAGTTCAACATATATAGTCTTAACAATCCAAATTAAACATAAGTTCAACATAAATTTAAACAGAAACTAAACTACACTAAAAACATAAACTAAACTGCACTCAAATTCGGTCGAACTAGAGGTCGAGCCAGTCCTTCCTCGTGAGGCCACCCTCGGTGGGAGTTGGGTCCAGGCCAATGCCGTCGTCGTCGCTGGGGAAGACGCTCTGCCACTCCTTGACGTTGATCTCCTACTCGCCGCCCTTCTCGCGGCCTTCCGCCTCGCCGTCGGAGATGGCGATGACTTCCCCGCCATTGGCGATGAAAATAGCCCGCTCCGCCTCCACGAGCTCTGGGTGCTGCAGGCGGAGGTCCTCCATGTAGGCCTCGGCGGCGGCCTCCGCCTTGAGGCGCTCCCTTGCCCGTCGATCCTCCCGCACCATTGCCGCGCTCACCACCCCCAGCTCCGGCGGGACGAGGTGGACCGACGCTGTCCTGAAGGGGACGTTCAGCAGGGCGACGACGCTGTGGTACCAGACTTGCCGCCGGTCGTACTCCATGGCAGCGAGCTCGTCCGTGTGGAACGACCCAACCCACTTCCTCTTGTGGGTCTCCCGGTCGGTGATCTCCGCCGCCCACGTCCCCCACGAGCCCTACCAGACGCCGAGGTGGGTCCTCGTCGGCGGCCGCGGCGGAAGGAGCTCCGGGAAATCCTCGAATCGGGTGGGGCGGGCGGATCAGGCGAGCAGCAGCGGCTCGAGGAAGCGGCGGCGGACAATGACTCACGGGCGTGGCAGTGCGGATCGACGGAGGGGACTTCTGGCCACCGCCCATTGCGAGGAGAGGGGAGGGCAAGGGAACGCGCTGGTGGCGGGGCGAGGGGGAGAAGAGGAAGCAGAGAAGGCGAAGAGAAGAAGAGAAAAAATTTCTCGGCCGCCTCGAGCCGGAGTAAATATACTCGTGGGATAAAGGATGGAGTAAGTTTTTTACTTCACTAACTGGGATAAGGGATCGGCTACATGCGAATTATAGGAGAAAAAAACACAAATATACTCCCTTATGGGCGATAAGGGATCGGATAGAAATGTTGTAAGACTATGAGGAGTTGCATCCACAATCGCTAACCACCAATATGCGAAGTACTGGCACTGTAATATGTTTTGTGTTCTGTTTTGCGAAATCTCCCAAACTCTAGCATTGTTGCATTGTGTCTGCGTTATGTTTTGTGGAATGGGAAAGCTCTATTATGTTGCGTACCATGGTCACAGCAAAAGTACAATAATTATTCAGAGGAACCGCACATGTGCCTCACATATTCTATGGCTCTGGCCTCGATCGTTGGAGTCGTCAACTTGCTTAATCCCGTCCCAAATCAAACATGGAGAATTGTAACATGGTGGTCGAACTGAGTTGATCGACACCTTTTTGCAGATGAAGATACTGATTTTGTGGTGTCCACCTGCTGCAATCTCTTGCTGATTAATAGTATCTCTCTGCTACGTGGTCTTTAGATAGATGATATTATTCCTTGCATGATTGGATTAGGCCAGCTTAGTTGGTAGGTGTAGATACACGCATCACCGGTAGTCCGGCACTAGGCTACTCGCAACAGCATACTTAGCTAACAGTACAGTACTATTTGTCTGAGATAATGATATACTGTATGTTGCACGTCAATTTTATGGTTGGGTGACTATTACACACACCAACAGCTGTGCTATTAGAAGCCGTCCTGCCCGAACGATCTGGTCACTGAAAGAGGTCATGAACAATTGAGCAGCAACATCATAATGGTCTTGTTGAAGGCATTGTTTTTGCAATGCGTGTGTGTCGTCAATGCGTGTGTGTCGTCCATGCGATACTTTCTGCCTAAGCTAAGCAGCAACATCAGTATCCGCATCATCGTTCCTTCTGACTATTCTGAGCTCGTGACATGCAACATCCATCGCCATTAACAATCCAAAAAGTTCTCGACAGAGAGTATATTTTATTAACTTGAAATAAAGCATCATATAGATACAAACATAAGTGTATAGCTATGGTGCATAGAAACGCACACGATGTGACGGCAGTTGCGGTGGCCGCTTGGACGGCGGGGGGGCCTCTTTGATGTGACGGCGGTTGCGGTGGCCGCTTGGACGGCGGGTGGCATGATGCGGCGTCGCTGACCTTTGTCTACAGGTCTGGATCAGGAGGAGGGTGGCGTGGGGGCTGCTGGCTTCACCCTAATAATGGTGGTTTGGCCCTAGCGCTCTTATTTCGCCAAGTTGTCTTTCTACCGGATGTCGACCTCTTGAATCTGGCCGCCGACAAGTTTCGGTCTTCTCCGCGGAGATCTATACAGATTTGCATATGTCGCTCCTAAATATCTAGATCAAAAATGTTTCGATCGCGCACGCTCACATTATCAGCCAGCACGGCTTCAAGAGGGCGCCGCGCGAAGTTTCACTTTCTTATTGGTGCATTTCTAAGTCAAGATTTCCAAGGCATTGATAGAGGTGGAGACAGTCATGGCGGCTACAATTGAAGGTCTTGAAGCTTTGGCGGAAGGGGGTATTGGATATGATGAAGACTGTGCGCCAGGTGTTTGATGACTTGCAACAGCGGCCTCGGCAAGCGGGGGTGACAGCATTGGAGGACTGCATTTTTGGTGTTGCTTCTTGAGTATCGAGTCTCGATTCCCAGGGTTAAAACCCAAAGTCTGGACTTTATTGGTTGCACCTAGTAATGGCCTTGTTGAAGGCATTGTTTTTGGGTGAACTTGGACTTTCTCTAGGGTGAATATAGTCAAGATCTTTGATTGGGCAACGACAACGCTTGTGCATTGTTTCTTTCTTGAAGGTGTTGCTTTTGAAGAACCTCTTTTGTATATGGGTGTTGTCTTTGGTGGTGGTTAGAGTGCTCCTGATGCTAGTGATTCATCACCGTGGCATGGTCTTTTTTCTTCTGTTCTTTTTATTTATTTATTTGGTTGTGTGTATTCTTGATGCCTTTGGACATGTTGTTGGTACAGACGCCAGGTGTAATTGGTATCTTCGCGGTATTAATATATTTTCTTTGTCAAAAACGTAAAATTTAAAGCATGATAATAATGTTTTTTTCTTACATATAACCCATTAAAACAACTACTGAAGTTTTTGTGTGTGTTGCGATGATCTGTTTTCACATGCATTTCATTTCAAAATAAAATTCTGGTTCCTGCAATGAAGATAGCAGACCTAAATTGTTCGGTGTAAAATTCCAGCATCCCGCAGTTGTGACAAAAATGCATCCTACGTCCATTGATCACAATCTAGAGCTAGCTAGGAAAAGAGACGTCTCTACTTACCATGACAAGTTACAAACATTCTTATCATTTAAAAGGTACGCGTCACATTTTTTGTCACAATTTTTGAACATCTAGAAATAGTTTTTTGCTAAATTATTTAATGTCAAGCTCATCTATGGACCAGGTTGGGCAGATGCAGGAATAATTGTACTACCTTGTCTGAAATAATTGTGCATTTAAATTCCCACGAGAATAGTCCACATCAATCGAGGCAGCAGGCTAATCACCTGTTGATCTGACACGGATCGATGGAGCTAATTGCTTCCTACTCGCCATTAAGTTGTCAGCTATCTGCAAATTGCAATTGCAATTGTACTGTCTGCATTGTGTGTCGATGATTTCTGCCTAAGTAGCATCATCATTGGTAGAACAACTATTCAGACAAGATGAGCAAGAAGATGATAAGATTCCCTCATAATTATTCTGAAAATCGGCAGTAGTTGGAGTCAACTTGCTTAATTCTGTGTGCATGCATGCAGATCAGATCAGATCAGCATGGAGATTCGTTGCAGGTTGGCTTCGAACATCAGCTTTTTTTGCAGATGATTCCGTGGTATCCTTGTTGTGCAATCTCCTGCTGATTTCTACACAAATCTTCGCGTAAGATCAATAATATATAACTTAGGTTATCCGTAATGGGAGTATCATAGGTAGTATAATGCATGTCAACTAAGCAATTTTGATGAGTGGTATAGAATTAAATGAAGAAATAGAGGCTTGAGTATCATATTAAATGATGTGCTGCTTTGTGTCATGCATGACAATAAATGTAATCCTTTATGATATCAACATATGATATTATGCATTAGGGATATAGTATCATATACTAGTATCATATGCATAATACTAGTATATGATACTCAGGGCCGGCCCTATGTTTTGGGAGGCCCTAGGCGAACTCGACAACATGGGCCCCTATGTCCTAAGTCCTAAGACCATATATATGTATGCGTGTGCGTTATATATATGACTTATTAAGAGTAACTTTTAGTCACACATCTTTAGTTTAAAATTTGACTATAATAATTCAAATGACTTCATCGAGAACAATAATAACCAAATTTGAATTGATTCCATCAACAACAATAATACTAAAAAATCGCAAAATGAAACTAACATGACATGATTAATTACCTCAAATAAGAACCAAATTAGACTGACTCCATCGACAACAATAATACTTCAGTGCTTCAAAAAAGGTTTCTTCGGGAGTAGTTTCTTGCCCCTGTTCTTCAATGACATCAACATTGCTTGAAGATGTAAAGAACTTATTCAAAGAATCCTTCAATGGTAGAATTTTCGGATCACTTTCTTTCTTTTTCCTTCTTGTTTCAGCACCCGACAATTGCTTCTTCTTAGGTAACATGGCAGGCTAATGTCCTAAAATCATGAAGAAAAGATCAAAAGAGGATACAAAGATGCAGAAGTCTGCCATTACATATCAGCATGAATGCAGAAGTGAATTGGTGGATGATATGAATGCACAGATGGCAAAGAAAGATGCAGAGTTTGAGAAGTTTAAGCAGAATTATGATGTGCTACTGAACCTGACAAGAGCTCAAGCTACAGTCATCCAGAACCTGAAGTTGAAGCATATTACTGATAAGCAATTGCTTACTGAAGCTAAGATGAACTTGGAGTTGAAGAATGCAGAGCTCACAAAGTCTGAGGAGAAGCTCACCCAAGATAAGCTAGAGTTGAAGTTTCAGGTTGCTAATTTTCTCAAGGGGAAGGAAAAGCATGGTGAAGAGAAGGGGCAGCTAGAGCTTCAGATTGCTGAGCTGATTAGGGCAGAGGAGAAGCTGAAGGAGAAGATCAAGGGGATCCAGGCCATCTTAGAGAAGTGAAGAAAATGAATATGAGAGTAGTGGGTAATGCTGACCTTTTGGGCATGATGGTTGTGTACTGTATGGCTCTACTAAATGTGAACTTCTCTAAGATGAACTATGGCTATGTATGTATGTAGTAGATATGCTTTTCATTCTTTTGTGAGAAAAGGATGAACTATGCATCTAAACTCCACTATGTATTGTGAACAATGGTTGTGTACTTTATAATATGTTGAACTGTCGTAAGTATTGTGTGTTATGTGTGTTATGTTTGCTAGATCAGATATTCTGTGTTATGCTTGCTAGACTTCAGATTATGATTTCTCATGCACTAGGTTTTGATGATTATGTTAGCATTGGAAGACTATTTGATGGTTATGTTAGCACTGGATAATTAGATGGTTATGTTATATCATGCATTGGAAGCCTATGTTTAGGTGGCTCTGTCAACCCCGAGTCACCGTAAACTCTAATGGTTAGGTTTAGGTGGCTCCGTTGACCCCGAGTCACCATAAACCCTAATGGTTAGGTTTAGGTGGCTCCGTCGACCCCGAGTCACCATAAACCCTAATGGTTAGGTTTAGGTGGCTCCGTCGACCCCGAGTCACCATAAACCCTAATGGTTAGGTTTAGGTGGCTCCGTCGACCCCGAGTCACCGTAAACCCTAATGGTTAGGTTTAGGTGGCTCCGTCGACCCCGAGTCACCGTAAACCCTAATGGTTAGGCTTAGGTGGCTCCGTCGACCCCGAGTCATCGTAAACCCTAATGGTTAGGCTTAGGTGGCTTCCTCGACCCCAAGTCACCGTAAACCCTAATGGTTAGGCTTAGGTGGCTTCCTCGACCCCGAGTCACCGTAAACCCTAATGGTTAGGCTTAGGTGGCTCCGTCGACCCCGAGTCACCGTAAACCCTAATGGTTAGGCTTAGGTGGCTCCGTCAACCCCGAGTCACCGTAAACCCCAATGGTTAGGCATAGGTGGCTCCGTCGACCCCGAGTCACCGTAAACCCTAATGGTTAGGCTTAGGTGCACTACAAGAAATTTGTTAATCCATGACAGTATCAGTCCGTCACAAAATAGTGAAAAACTATCATGGATGGGCGTCCATGACGGATTTGTAACCTGTCATGTATATCGCGTCATAATTTGATAATGTGCACTCCATGACGGATTTTTGGCCGTCATCGATTTGCCCTAGGCCCGTCCGGCCCTGAACAAGCCCAAAACTTCATGACAAACCTATCCGTCATGGATGTACATGACGTGGCAGCTGATGTGGCATCATGGTGGATTGGGCCTTCATGCATTTATTTAATATTTTATATTCTTTCTAGTTTGCATTTTGTACACATTAATTATACTAGCATGTTCCAGATTATTATTGGCCTTGGCTTGTCCAACCCATCTTCGGCCCAGCATGCCAAATATTTGATCCACATGAAAGAAGTAAATAATCTCTATTTAGCAAAAAAAACAATACTGGAGTGCACAACTACAAAATTCTGATCAAAATAACATATTAAAATTACAAATCAGTCACACTGGACATTTAGATACACATAATATGTGTATCGTGTTGACAGTAGTATCACTGTGCTATCCAAGTGGAGTAACCCTTCTAAACCAAACTCAAGTGTCTTCTGTTCTATCTCAATTACCTGCAAAAGAATAGCAGAAAAAAATGTGAGAACTATCGACATGAGAAATCTATTATGGGAATCATTCAGACAAACCTCTATTTAAAATGACACTAATTAGCTCACCCGCAAAAAAATGACAAGTGCAGGGAACAATATACAGCAACATCAGATATTTCAATTAACATGCACATTTTAGCAGCAGGCAGAAAAGGATTTGGCATGCAAAAAGAACACAAAAATAGGTCAAATATAAATATTAAGAGTGAGATGGTTGGTGGAATATCTATCCTGGAAAATTAGGGCATCAATCAGTTACTATATGTGGATAGAACAAATCTTTACTAAGATCATTGAAATAAATGTCCTACTGAAACAAAGAACATGAAATATTATTAAATATGTATATTTCAGTCAACATGTCTGTCATGAAGCATATTTTCAGTCCTCCACTAATATCAAAATGACACATGCATACCTAGAAATCACTATAAGCATTTTATTAAAAAAATCAAGTAACATGACTACCATTAAAATATGCGCTACTAGCTGATTTTAATCTCCAACAATACATCACCAATGCTTTCAGGAAGCTATTCAGACCCAAGTAATTCCTGCTAAAAACTTGCATAAAATCCAAAACACATACAAAACTATATAAGTAATACAGCGAGCTCCGAAATAAATCCAGAGTAACTAGTCATCTATCTACATGTGCACAACAAGAAAAATGGGTGCACCACAAAATAAATGTTATCTTCTTCATTAGATTTTTCAAGATTGTTGCCTTTTCAAGTCGCTAAGTAGCAGTTAAGTACATTGCAATTATATGATTTTGGCACAAAGCATTGCACAGGAATTAGAGCACTAAGAGTTCTGATTCATTGTACAAAAAAATAAGATTTGACACAGCACATGGAACTTCAAGCGGCTTGTTTGTCATTTCGCTTCTTTGTCAAGTATTTTAGGTACCTATAGAAGGAGACAGGGAGATAGAATTTGCATGTATGATGTATCTAGAGATTAAATTGTACAGCTACATGTGTGGGCAGTCGAGAGCTACATGAAAGTTTATTATCCAATAACCAGAAATCATATAGGTTGAAAACTGCATAGCTAAAACAAGCCCATTAACTATAAACAATAAATGTCATATTTATATGAAAAGAAATTGGCGGAAAGAAAACAGAAAATACTCTCCTTATTCTTGAATTTGAAAGCTTTTTGACCTCTATAGTAATCATTTCAGTAAGTATAGGACCAGAATCATGAACTGAATTTTTAGTTAGAAGAACAAGCATTGAATTACGTGTATTTTCAGTCAAGCTTACTTCCAGAAAACATTGAGCCCTAGCAGAACATAAGGGCAAATAGATGCTTGAGTAAAGTGTATGAATAACATAAAGGGCATGTTCAGGAAAGGGATGTGCAGATATCATCACCAAGTAAAAAAATGTTTCTAGTCCATGTGAGATATTCAAATTATGCAGGCAAGGGCAGTGCAGATATCATCACCAAGTGAAAAATGTTTTTAGCTGTACAAAGACCATTAGATGCACTGACCGGTGTGGGATCCATCACCATTATGTGCATGCAGAAACATTGGACACTGCAGTAAAATTTACCTACAGAATCTGCAAATATGAGTTTTTCTTCAGTTAGATATAAAATGGTATGAGTTTCTTAATACTAAAAGCTGACAGGATAAATCTTGCAGGCCATTACTCTGAATTATAAGTGTACAAGTACAAAACAATGCTTGAACTGCAACAAGAACGGAGATTTGCCTAATACTTTTTGTTTGCAGTACAAAAAATGAATGTGCTTCACAATGTGACTAGAAAGGAACAAATCACAAACAATCAGTAATGAACGAGTAACCCTCAGTGGTGCTTCTGCCCTTGCTGTTCGTTTTAATGTCGAACAAGGTAGACGCCCAGATGTTTTCTCTGTACTGGTTCAACATGGCCAACGAGGCCTCCAGCCATCCTTTAACAGGTACGGCTAGATCAATCCATGGCCGGTGTTCTGCCCCAAGTGTTTTGCTCGTCCTGGTGGTACTCTGTACTCCTCTGCAGAGCTCCAATAAACCTTATATTAGCGGAGACGAGCAGAGGGGAACGGTAGGGTATGGGACCGGTGCAGAGGTACGTACTGGGTCTTTCCGGTTGGAGAAGGTGAACGGCGACGCATAGAGGAGGCTGCGCACCACGGATGGAGAAGACGACCACGATGATGAGGGGAGCGACGGTGGGGCGGCTGACGGACAATTTGACCGAGCCACAGGTCGCCAATGTACTCTGCATCCATGGCTGTGTTGCCACCTCCTGTACGGTTGTACCTCACCTCAGCTCGCCGCCAGATGGAGCTGGATCAATGCACGCCGCCAGCGACCTTAGGGCCATCCAAATCCGGCAGTTGGTCCCCCCGCCACCGCTGCCGCCTCAGATCGAGGGGTATGACTGGGATGCAATAACTCGAGGGGCCGATCTGAATGGGGAGAGCCGTGGAATGGGGAGGAGTCCCGGGCGGTATAGATGTGGAGGGGCTCGACGCGGTGTGGTTCGGGGCCGGCGCCGTCGGTGCCGGCACCGACATGGAGCGGCGAGAGGAGGAAGGTGAAGTGGCGGCGGCTATGGTTGGTACGGGAGATGGGAGAAAGGTAACTAGGGTTAGGCTGGTGTGGACTCTGTAGTTAAATGGGTTGGCTTACAATTTCACTCCCCGCGCTCGTGACTTAAAATTTTCCTTCGCGCGCGCTCCTTCACAGTTTTGCTCTTTTTTTTCTACACGTCGATTGCTTCCAACTGACATGTGGGCCAGACAAAGGGCATGCACGACACATCATCAGGAGCCATCCATGACGGTCCAATCATGGATCAAGAAGTAAAAGGCTAGGCCTAGCTAGTCGATCCATGACAATTTCCATGACGGTCCCTCGATGTCCGTCATAAAGGCAGTACAATTGAGGCCCATGCACCACTTGCTAATATGTGACGATTTTCATGACAGTTTATAGGAACGTCACCACAAATTCGTCACAGATTAACAGGTTTCTTGTAGTGGTGGCTTCCTCGACCCTGAGTCACCGTAAACCCTAATGGTTAGGCTTAGGTGGCTTCATCAACCCTGAGTCACCGTAAATCCTAATGGTTAGGCTTAGGTGGCTCCGTCGACCCCGAGTCACCGTAAACCCTAATGGTTAGGCTTAGGTGGCTCCGTCGACCCCGAGTCACCGTAAACCCTAATGGTTAGGCTTAGGTGGCTCCGTCGACCCCGAGTCACCGTAAACCCTAATGGTTAGGCTTAGGTGGCTCCGTCGACCCCGAGTCACCGTAAACCCTAATGGTTAGGCTTAGGTGGCTCCGTCGACTCCGAGTCACCGTAAACCCTAATGGTTACACTAGTAGAAAACAGGGCTTGGTCCAGGCCGGGTCAGCCCATTAGTCCTGGTTCAGTCCAGAACCAGGACCAATGTGGGCATTGGTCCCGGTTCATGAGCCCAGGGGGCTGGCCGGGCCACGTGGGCCATTGGTCCCGGTTCATCTGGACCTTTTGGTCCCGGTTGGTGGGATGAACCGGGACCAATGGGCCTCGCTCCTGGCCCACCACCATTGGTCCCGGTTGGTGGCTTGAACCGGGACCAAAGGCTCCCCTTTAGTCCCGGCTCATGTCACCAACCGGGACCAATGAGGTGCCTATATATACCCCTCGCTCACGAACAGAGCACCCCAGTGCTCTGTTTTTCTCTGGCCGAGGGGGAGAGGGCTTGGTGGTGCTCTAGCTCACCTCCTATGCACACAAGGTGTTCGATGGAATGCCTGAGCCACACTACTTAAGCTTTCTCCTCTCCAAGCTCGACCTCCAAGCTCCATTTTCCATAATATTTGTCTAGGTTTAGCGGTCCGTCATGCCCCGTCCCCGTCTTCACCGCCGTCGATCACCCGCGCCGAGCTCATCGCCGGCACCACCGTGGTGAGCCTCTTGTTCTTATCTTCTTTCTGAAAGGAAAAATATTCTTACTTGTATGTTTACATAGATACTTGTATTATTTTCTTACTTTTATTATTGCATCTTATATAGTGCGATGGTTTTGGTATCCGCCCCCGTCGGCCCTCGTCCTGTCTATGATTCGGATGTGGTATATATATTATCTTTATAACTATTGGTTCATTTATTGTTTATGAAAATTATGCCGACCAACGTGACATAGATTTTATTTATGTAGGATGTATGTGAATCGGAAATGCCAACCGACCCTATTGTCGAGAGGTTAAATTTAGTTGAAGAAGAAAACAATTTGTTGAAGGAAAAAATAAAAAAAATTGAGGAGGAGAAGATGATATTGGAGTTTCATGTTGAGGATGTCGTCGATGATCACAAGATCAAGATGGATGCAATGCGCTTGAAGATTAGAAAGATTAGAAAATATGCCATTCATACCGAGGCTTGGTAGCCGTTGGATCAATTGTTACCTTGGTTGCGATTATGATCGCATTTGTTTTCGCATTGAAATGTTTTACATAGTTTCTATGTATGTTTTAATTAATTAGATGCTCTAGAGAGCTATATGTTGTTAGATGAGAACTATGTATGCACTTTGGTTTTAATGTGATGATGAACTTCTATTAATTTGGACACTTAATTATATATAATGCACGCAGATGAACCGGTAATGGATGTACGGTGACAGACACACCTGCGAGTACATTAAGGGCGTGCATGAGTTTCTCGATGCGGTTGAGGCAAACAAGCAGAATGGTTTTATGTGTTGTCCATGCACTGAATGTGGGAATACGAGGTCTTACTCTAATAGGAAAATCCTTCACTCCCACTTGCTTTACAAGGGTTTCATGACACACTATAATGTTTGGACGAGGCATGGAGAAATAGGGGTTATGATGGAAGACGGCAAAGAAGAAGAGTATGATGACAACTATGTGCCCCCTGAATACGGTGATGCTGCAACGGGGGGAGCTGGTGAAGATCAAGAGGAACCAGACGATGTGCCCAATGATGCTGCAACGGGTGAAGCTGTTGAAGATCAAGAGGAACCAGACGATGTGCCCGATGATGATGATCTCCGCCGGGTCATTGTCGATGCAAGGACGCAATGCGAAAGTCAAAAGGAGAAGCTGAAGTTCGATCGCATGTTAGAGGATCACAAAAAAAGGGTTATACCCCAATTGCGAAGATGGCAACACAATGCTCGGTACCGTACTGGAATTGCTGCAGTGGAAGGCAGAGAATGCTGTGGCTAACAAAGGATTTGAGAAGCTACTGAAAATATTGAAGAAGAAGCTTCCAAAGGATAACGAATTGCCCGACAGTACATACGCAGCAAAGAAGGTCGTATGCCCTCTAGGATTGGAGGTGGAGAAGATACATGCATGCCCTAATGACTGCATCCTCTACCGCGGTGCATACAAGGATCTGAACGCATGCCCGGTATGCGGTGCATTGCAGTATAAGATCAGACGAGATGACCCTGGTGATGTTGACGGCGAGCCCCCCAGGAAGAGGGTTCCTGCGAAGGTGGTGTGGTATACTCCTATAATACCACGGTTGAAACGTCTGTTCAGAAACAAAGAGCATGCCAAGTTGATGCGATGGCACAGTGAGAACCGAAAGAAAGATGGGAAGTTGAGAGCACCCGCTGATGGGTCGCAGTGGAGAAAAATCGAGAGAAAGTACTGGGATGAGTTTGCAAAGGACCCAAGGAATGTATGGTTTGCTTTAAGCGCGGATGGCATTAATCCTTTCGGGGAGCAGAGAAGCAATCACAGCACCTGGCCCGTGACTCTATGTATGTATAACCTTCCTCCTTGGATGTGCATGAAGCGGAAGTTCATTATGATGCCAGTTCTCATCCAAGGCCCTAAGCAACCCGGCAACGAAATTGATGTGTACCTAAGGCCATTAGTTGAAGAACTTTTACAGCTGTGGAATGGAAACGGTGTATGTACGTGGGATGAGCACAGACGGGAGGAATTTAACCTTAAGGCGTTGCTGTTCGTGACCATCAACGATTGGCCCGCTCTCAGTAACCTTTCAAGACAGACAAACAAAGGATACCATGCATGCACGCACTGTTTAGATGACACTGAAAGTATATACCTGGACAAATGCAGGAAGAATGTGTACCTGGGCCATCGTCGATTTCTTCCGACCAACCATCAATGTCAAAAGAAAGGCAAGCATTTCAAAGGCGAGGCAGATCACCGGAAGAAGCCCGCCATGCGTACCGGTGATCACGTACTTGCTATGGTCAATGATTTACACTACGTAATCTTTGGAAAGGGTCCCGGTGGACTAGCTGTTCCGAATGACGCTGAGGGACACGCACCCATGTGGAAGAAGAAATCTATATTTTGGGACCTACCCTACTGGAAAGACCTAGAGGTCCGCTCTTCAATCGACGTGATGCACGTGATGAAGAACCTTTGCGTGAACCTGCTAGGCTTCTTCGGCGTGTATGGGAAGACAAAAGATACACCTAAGGCACGGGAGGACCTACAATGTTTGCACGAAAAAGACGGCATGCCTCCGTAGCAGTATAAAGGTCCTGCCAGCTACGCTCTTACGGAAGAAGAGAAAGAAATCTTCTTTGAATGCCTGCTCAGTATTAAGGTCACGACTGGCTTCTCGTCGAATATAAAGGGAATAATAAATATGCCAGAGAACAAGTTTCAGAACCTAAAGTCTCATGACTGCCACGTGATTATGACGCAACTGCTTCCAGTTGCATTGAGGGGGCTTCTACCGGAAAACATCCGATTAGCCATTGTGAAGCTATGTGCATTCCTCAATGCAATCTCTCAGAAGGTGATCGATCCAGAAATCGTACCAAGGCTAAGGAGTGATGTGGTGCAATGTCTTGTCAGTTTCGAGCTGGTGGTCCCACCATCCTTCTTCAATATCATGACGCACGTCCTAGTTCATCTAGTCGACGAGATTGTCATCCTGGGACCGTATTTCTACACAATATGTTCCCCTTTGAGAGGTTCATGGGAGTCCTAAAGAAATATGTCCGTAACCGTGCTAGGCTAGAAGGAAGCATCTCCATGGGCCATCAAACAGAGGATGTTATCGGGTTTTGTGTTGACTTCATTCCTGGCCTTAAGAAGATAGGTCTCCCTAAATCGCGGTATGAGGGGAGACTGACTGGAAAAGGCACTCTTGGAAGAGACTCAATAATATGCAGGGATGGATATTCTTGGTCTCAAGCACACTACACAGTTCTACAGAACTCTACCTTGGTGACCCGTATGTGGATGGACACAAGAACAGTCTGCGCTCCAAACACCCGGAGCAGTGCGACGACTGGATTACATGTGAACACATCAGGACTTTCAGCAGTTGGTTGGAAACACGTCTCAGAGGTGACAACACTGTTTGTGATGAGTTGTACTTGTTGTCCAGGGGAACATCTTTGACTGTATTGACTTACAAAGGATACGAGATAAATGGGAATACATTTTACACGATCGCCCAAGATCAAAAGAGCACCAACCAAAACAGCGGTGTCCGCTTTGATGCAGCAACCGAGAGCGTAAAGGACACATATTATGGTTACATAGTGGACATATGGGAACTTGACTACGGACCTGATTTTAAGGTCCCTTTGTTTAAGTGCAAATGGGTCAATCTGTTAGGCGGCGGGGTACAGGTAGACCCACAGTACGAAATGACAACAGTGGATCTGGAAAATCTTGGGTACACTGACGAACCGTTCGTCCTAGCCAATGATGTGGCACAGGTTATCTATGTGAAGGACATGTCTACCAAACCGAGAAAAAGAAAAGGTAAGGAAGCGAATACATCATACGATGAGCCAAAGCGCCACATAGTTCTTTCAGGAAAAAGGGACATCCTGGGAGTGGACGGCAAGACAGACATGTCTGAAGATTATGAAAAGTTTCATGAAATTCCTCCCTTCAATGTCAAGGCTGACCCAAGCATCCTGATAAACAATGAAGATTATCCATGGTTACGGCGCAATAAGCAAATGACACAAGCGAAGAAAAAGTGAAGACTTTCTCCCGCAACTATTATGATGATACCATGCCAACTTTGTAACACACGAACATGCTACCATTGTCCGTTTTGTACATGCACATGCTATGTGGGTGAAATTATGATACCATTGCCAACTTTCAATTTTTTCAGAGTTCATTTGAAATGCTTTCATGTCTTATGGTTCGGCCCTCGTAATACCATGACCATTTTTCCCTGGCCCATGCCAACTTTTAACTTTCAACTTTCTAAAACTAATGGCACTAACAGAAAGTTTATAATTTTGCTCCTCGCCCCTGGCCCATGACCATTAGTCCCGGTTTGTGCCACAAACCGGGACTAAAGGGTTGGTCCTCGTTGCGGGCAGAGTTTAGTCGCACCTCGCCAACCGAAGGGGGCTCACACCGGTTTATAAGCCCTTCCCTCTCTGCCTTGTTGAGCACCTCTCAAAGTGAAAATAGATGCCCTAATAGAGAAAAGTTTAACCTAAATTCATAGTGAATTTCTCTGAAATTCATAGAAATTTACTAGGAATTTAGGTTGAATTTTCTCTATAAGCGCATCTATTCTCATTTTTTTAGTAAGTTAATCACAAACTTGTGATTCAAACAATTTTCAAAGAATTCAAATTTTAACTATTCAAATTTGAAAACTAATGGCACTAACAGAAAGTTTATAATTTTTCTAAAACTAATGGCACTAACAGAAAGTTTATAATTTTGCTAACCTAAAAGCAAACAGAATTAAAAATTAAAGCAAAAAACAAAAGAAAATAAATAATGCAAAAAACAAATCAAAAAACAGGAAAAAAAACTATTCCTATAGTAAAGTTAATCACAAAATAAAATAAATAAAGCAACAAAGAAAACAAAAAAAGTAAAAAAAGTGTTTTCAAATTTGAAAACTAATGGCACTAACAGAAAGTTTATAATTTTTCTAAAACTAAAAGCAAAAGGAATAAAAAAATAAAGCAAAAAACAAAAGAAAATAAATAATGCAGAAAACAAAACAAAAAACTGGAAAAAATAGCAACAATAAGTATTTTGTTGTAAGTAGAAACAAAATAAAATAAATAAAGCAACAAAGAAACAAAAAAACAAAAAAAGTGTTTTCAAATTTGAAAACTAATGGCATTAACAAAAAGTTTATAATTTTTCTAAAACTAAAAGCATAAAGAATTAAAAAAATAAAGCAAAAAACAAAAGAAAATAAATAAAGCAACAAAAAATAAAAAAAATGCCACCTACTGGGCCCCCACGGCCTGAATACGACTAGAAACCCATCCAAGGGCCAGGATTCAGGCCCGCAGGAGGCCCAGTAGGCCCACAGGTATTGCAGTGACAATTAGACCCGTAAGCCTGCAATGGAGAGGAGCTCGAGAGGGGTGCGGCAGTGGGGCTTATAAACACTGCGCACCCCTCTCAACTAGCGAGGTGGGACTAAACTTTCGACGCAGCAGCCGCACAAGGCCTTTGGTCCCGGTTGGTGGCACCAACCGGGACTAATGCCCACCTTTAGTCCCGGTTGCTACCACAAACCGGGACTAAAGGCTCTGCTATATAAGTCCACACTTAGGAAATTTTCGCCAACTACTCCATTCCCCATCGCCGACGCCGCCAGGCTGCTCGTCCTCCTCGTCGTCGTCGCCACGCCCTGCCCCATCCCCGCGTGCTTGCCGTCGTTGCGCCCTGCCCCGTCGCCGTCGCCGCGCCCTGTCGCTGTCGTCATCATCGCGCCCTCCTTCCCGTCGCCGGCCGCCCTGCCCCGAGCCCAGCCTCCTCGTCCCCGTCGCCGTGTGCCACCCCGAGCCCGCGGCCGTCCCCGTCGCCGTGTGCCACCCCGAGCCCGTCGTCCCCGTCACCGCGTGCCGCCCCGCGCACGCCGTCCCCGTCGCCGGCATCCCCGAGCCCGCCGTCCTCCTTCCCGTCGCTGGCCTCCTCTCCCCGTCGCCGCCCGCCCCCAGTGAGCTCCCCCCTTTCCCATCCCCGTCGCCGACGATGCCACCCATTGCCGCCGCTGCTCTCTGTTTATGGATATGGCTATATATGCATGTATTTTCTCTGTGTATATATGTTCATATATGCAAAAGTTACATTTTTAGAAAATCATCTATATATGTTCATATATGGAAAAGTTCTATATGAATGTGGCTATATGTATGTTCATGGAAAATAATTTTGCTCGATGATCTTTTTGTTCACGATGTTCATATAATTTTTTTCATGTATGTATAAATGTCGATATGAATTGTACCTATGATGTTTTTTTATTCATAGATGAATATGTATGTGGCTATGTATGTGTATGTGGCTATGTGAATATGCAAAGAAGAGGAGATGAAGAAGATGATATATTTTCTTATTCGTGGGTGTGTCGAGAGGGTCATCGATAACTTTAGTGAATTTTAGGTTATTTTCATTTTAGGTCATTTTAGGTCGTGGGTGTGTCGAGAGGGCGGCCAAGGGGTCGAGGGTCGTCGAACATGAGAGGGGGGATGATAGATGATGATGAGGGGGGGAGGGGGGACGTCGGACATTCATGAGAGAGGCGGGGAAGGGAAGAGGGAGAAGAAGAGGGGTCGAGAGGGGGTCTAGGGTCGCCGAGGGGTCGAGGGTCGTCGAACATGAGAGGAAGAAGAGGATAAAAAAAGAAGAGGAATAAGAAAAAAAAAGAGAAGAAAGAATAGAGGAGAAGATCTCCTCTATTCTTTCTTCTCCTCTTTTTTCTTCTTCTTCCTCTTTTTTTTATCGGGAACGAGGGTCGTCGAGGGTCGCCGAGCGGTAGAGGAAGAAGAGGATAAAAAAGAAGAGGAAAAAAAAAAGAGAGGAGGTCGACGGTCGAACGAGAGGGGGTCTAGGTCGCCGAGAGGGGAGAGGAAGACGAGGAGAAATAAATAAGAAGAAGAAAAAAGAAGAAAAAGAAGAGGAGAAGAAGAAAGGAATAGAGGAGAAGAAGAGAAAATAGATTTTCTTCTCTTTTCTCTTTCTTCTTCTCTCCTCTTTTTTTTCTTCTTCTTCCTCTTTATTTTATCGGGAACGAGGGTCGTCGAGGGTCGCCGAGCGGTAGAGGAGAAACCCTAAATAGAAAAGTATCGTGGGTGTGAGATACATGTGGCCGTCGGTGTCGGACACTACATCCACGTCCCACAAGTGACGTGGGCGTCGAAGCCCGCGCCACTTGTGGGAGGTGGATGTAGTGTCCGACACCGACGGCCACATGTATCTCACACCCACGATACTTGCTATTTAGGGTTTCCTCTACCGCTCGGCGACCCTCGACGACCCTCGTTCCCGATAAAAAAAGAGGAAGAAGAAGAAAAAAAGAGGAGAAGAAAGAATAGAGGAGTAAGAACTCCTCTATTCTTTCTTCTCCTCTTTTTTTTTCTTCTTTCTCTTCTTTTTTTGTCCTTGAAGCGTTGTCGAGGCCACCCCAAACCCTAGAGAAGCAGCGTTGAGGCCACCCCAAACCCTAGAGAAGCAGCGTCGAGGCCACCCCAAACCCTAGAGAAGCAGCGTCGAGGCCACCCCAAACCCTAGAGAAGCAGCGTCGAGGCCACTAATTAATATTAGTTCTACGTTTGCCACTAATGTATCCATCTGTCATGTTTGAATAATAATTGCCATGTTGTAAATATTTGTAGAAACTATGGACACCGCCCGAGACGAAGTACAAGAAGAGTTGTTGGGGGACATAATCGCACGAGGAAGTGATGTCGTCTGCTCGTTGTTTCTCAACGACACCGATGGTCTGGAAGTAGCTGGCTATGATTATGATGGCTCCGGTGACCTAATGCCGGTGCAAGAAGGAGACCGTGAGGACGGCTCCGGTGACCCAATGCCGGTGCAAGAAGGAGACCGTGATGACGTCTCCGGTGACCGAACCGAGTCCGGCCAGGTATATATATTAGTTGAGCTTCTGTTGACTAGCTAATTGATGCATTCATTGTTTTGGTATGTACACATATTAATTAAGTCTTTGTTCTTTTTTCTAGCCCTCCGGATCGAGCACAACATCGGTAAAGAGACGAGGCCCGAAGAAAAAGTTGAGCTTGGATGAAAAGTTTGAGATCATAGCAATCGCGCCCGACGGCTAACCGATTGAACCCCTCCAGACAAAGAGCGCATTTGTTGATCAGTGCGGGGTTTTGGTTAGGGACAAGATCCCGATCAGCATCCAGCAATGGTTAAAGCCGGCTACAGAAGACCCTGAGGTGTCTTATGTCAATGATATGCAGAAAAATGATCTTTGGACTGAGCTGAAGTCAAATTTCACCCTACCGCCAGAGGATGATCCAGAGAAGCCAGTTAAAGAGCAATTAATCAAGTCTTTTGCTCTTAAGAGGATGGCAGAACTATTCAGGAGGTGGAAGAAAGAGCTGAATAAGTTTGTCGAAAATAAAGAGACACCAGAATTCAAGGGTAGATATGAGAAGATCAGAGATCACTGGCCCGCATTTGTGGCCCACAAGACATCGGAAAAGAGTAAGAAGATGTCGGCGACAAACAAGCAAAATGCTGCGAAGAAGAAGCATCACCATTGCATGGGGTCAGGTGGCTACCTCGTAGCCCGGCCTAAGTGGGCCAAGACTGAGAATGATCTGGTTGATAAAGGGATCGAACCAGAGACAATTAACTGGCCAGACCGTTGCCGGACTTGGTTCTTCGGGGCTGGCGGAACCTTGGACCCTGTAACAGGGAAGTGCATTTGGACGAACGATCAAATGGACATACCAGTCAGGAAGCTTCAGCAGTATATCGAAGCAGCGCAGCAAGGGACGTTCTTTCCAGACAGAGAGAACGACGAGCTCACAATGGCCCTCGGGAATCCTGAGCACCCTGGACGGACACGAGGCACGCCAGGCTCCATTCCGTGGAAGGTTGGGTTTCCGGACGTAGGCGGTTACAAATCCCATGAGAGGAGGAAAAAATTGCAGCAGACCCAAATACAGGCACTGCAAGCAAGGGTACAAGCGATAGAGGAACGAGAAGCAAATCGCAGCAAACGTACTACCGAAGCTTCCCCCGAAGCTACCCCGCCATCTCAACGGAGAAGCAGCGTGGCTTCCAGCGAGCTGCTTCAGCCGGAGCATGCCTTGACGGCTCCTGCCAGCTATCCCGTGGATGCTATCACGGAGTCTCAAAATTGCCACCTTATGACGCAATGGATGAATTTGAAGGGTCAAGGCGGCTGTTGGCTCTGTTTATCCTACTGAACTCGGCGCAACTTTTCACTGCCGGCCGATTCCAGAAGGATATGCTAGGGTGATGGTGGATGAAATAACGGAGGGATTTGAGGACCTCCAGCTTGACCACCCTACCAGTGAAGGGGAGACTAGGCTGGGGTCTGCTCTGAAGACTCCATGCCTATGGCGGAAGGAGCTCATCAACCTTCTGAACTAGACGCCTCCGCCTCCTCCTCCTCCTCCGGCAAGTCAGGGCACTCCGCCTCCTCCACCGCCTCCTCCTCCGGCGAGTCAGGGCACTCTGCCTCCTCCACCTCCTCCTCCTCCGGCGAGTGACGATCAGGGCACTCGACTGGCTCCTTCTCCAGTGCGTGGCGGCACTCCGCCTCCTTCTCTGCCTGCGCCGACGCGCCCGAGCAGCCAGCCTCCTCCTTCTCCGCCTCGTCAGCAAGGGCGGAAGAGACCTGCCGCCACTCCGGCTGCTCCGGCGCGTCGTAGTCCTTCTCCTCCGCCTCGTAAGCAAGTAAAGAAGACAACCACTCCGTCTGCTTTGCCGGCGTCTAGCAGTACAGCCAGAGGCGGGAGGAAATACAGATTTGGTCCTTCTCTGAAGACTCCAGAGAAATTACCATACGAGAGGATCCCGGAGGAGAACGCCGAGATTGCATGAGAAGAAGTGAGGAACTACTTTGAAGGGGTGAAAGCAAAGAAACATCCACTTCTGAAGGAGAAGATAGATCCGGTGAAAGCGAAGCGCACTCTGGCTGCCCTGACAAAACCACCCAAGCCTTCGCCGAAAGGAAACTATGAGCGCATTATTGGAAAGGAATTTGCCGAAGCGGAGCGGTCGGGAAGTACTGTCAGTGATCAAAGGCTGAAAGAACGACGAGCTGGGAAACAAATTGCCCAGCTCGGCGAACAAGCGAAGCAATCATGCCCCCCGCTCAAGGTGCCTAGCGACAACGTCGCTAATGATCCGAGGATGGTGCCCGGTTATAGCAATCTTGGCGATTACCTGCCCGACGATGTACATTATGATTTCATGGAGGTGCAGATACAAAGATACGAGTACGGGAAGCCTCTCGTCAAAGATGAAAGATCTCTATCAATGATGATGAGAAGATTGCATGATTGGTACTTGAAAATCTGCAGAGACTCTGGGGGGAGGAGTACTTTGTATGTGAAAGTTAAAAAGGAGCATGGCCTCGTTGGAATTGAACTGTTGACTGTTCCATTTGAGGAGTTCTTTCAGTTTTTCAATCAATTGGCCCTCGATAAAACAACGGCCGCCTGCTACTGTCTGTAAGTAGTACTACTTCTGTCATTAAGTCTCTCTATATAGCTCAGCTCTTTCATTGCATGTATTTATAATCATCCTCAATATATTATGCAGATTGAAGATCGCCGAATTGAAGAAAAGACAAGTCGGTGATATTGGGTTCATTAACACATATCTCATAGATGCAACTCAGGTTAAATTTCATGCCGCAGATACCGAGGCCAACTTGCTACGATCGTTGGTAATAAATGAAAACAAAGATATAATACTCTTTTCTTACAACTTCAAGTGAGTGTTACTGTCTTGTGCATATTCGGTTTCCCTTATATATTAGTCAAGGTTATAGTAATGTAATTGATGAGTTATGCATGCGTGTGCAGTTACCACTATATTCTCCTAGAGATTAAGCTTGAGCAGGGACTAGTAACCGTCTTAGACTCAAGACAAAAAGATCCCCAGGACTATGCAGACATGACTCAAATGCTCGAGAAGTAAGTTAAATCGATCATTATCCACCATATCAGCAACTTTGTTCATTTCCTGATGTATCAAGTAATTGTTTTCTTTGTCTGGCAGGGTTTGGAAAAAATTCTCCAAAAAAGCTCCAGGACTCCCGAAGAAGCTGCAATTTAGACACCCGAAAGTAAGTACTATAGTAGCATGTTCCGTGCATCTCATATTGATTCAAGCGCTAGTTTCATCAATACCATTTGGCATTCTTGCTTATCAGTTTGATTGACCTCTATTTCTTGTAAAGTGGTTGTGGCAGGAACAAGGGAATGATTTCTGTGGATACTACGTTTGCGAGTCCATCCGCCACACGACCTGTGAGCGAGGCTACACTGACGAACAATATGAAGTACGTAAATAACAACATTCACAATTTTATTTTATTACCATCATTTGGGTTGAGTTTCATTCATTCATATATATATATATATATATATATATATATATATGTATGTATTGACCCCCTTCTTCAAATTAGATGTTTCGGAAGCGGGATGAACTCCTAGCACCAGCTCGCATGCGAGCAATTCAAGAGGAATTGGCGGCATTCTTTCTTGACCACGTGATCGCTGAAGACGGAGAATACTATGTGGACCATGAGTCCGTATGATTATATTTGTAAGAGATAATTATTGTATATATGTAGCCGGTAGTGTCGGATAGATATACGAGAACTTGTTGTTCGACCAATCTCTCGGAGAAGGAGAGGTGGTCGATATCACTTCTCTCTGTATGCATATATGTTCATGACGATCTTCTGTTTCCTTCGTTTGCTTACTAGCTAGCTAGCGTGTCTAGTCCTCTCTATACGTATGTATAGTACATAGCGTCGACCAAGCACGGACATAAGAGAGGACACTTCTCTCTATTAATTATAGCTAGCTAACACAATATATGAAACACCTAAATTAACCCTCCAAAACCCCCAACCCCCCCCCCTTCAAAAAAACAAAAACCCCAGCCACAGAAATGCTGACGCGTGGATGCCTATTGGTCCCGGTTGGTGCCACCAACCGGGACCAAAGGGTCTCCTGCCTGGGCTCCGCGCACATGCCACGTGGAGGCCCATCTGTCCCGGTTCTGGATTGAACCGGGACTAAAGGGACAGGGCATTAGTACCGACCCTTTAGTCCCGGTTCAGGAACCGGGACAAAAGGCTCTTACGAACCGGGACAACAGGCCCTTTTTCTACCAGTGTTAGGCTTAGGTGGCTTCCTCGACCCCGAGTCACCGTAAACCCTAATGGTTAGGCTTAGGTGGCTCCGTCGACCCCGAGTCACCGTAAACCCTAATGGTTAGGCTTAGGTGGCTTCCTCGACCCCGAGTCACCGTAAACCCTAATGGTTAGGCTTAGGTGGCTTCCTCGACCCCGAGTCACCGTAAACCCTAATGGTTAGGCTTAGGTGGCCCCGTCGACCCCGAGTCACTGTAAACCCTAATGGTTAGGCTTAGGTGGCCCCGTCGACCCCGAGTCACCGTAAACCCTAATGGTTAGGCTTAGGTGGCCCCGTCGACCCCGAGTCACCGTAAACCCTAATGGTTAGGCTTAGGTGGCTCCGTCGACCCCGAGTCACCATAAACCCTAATGGTTAGGCTTAGGTGGCTTCCTCGACCCCGAGTCACCGTAAACCCTAATGGTTAGGCTTAGGTGGCCCCGTCGACCCCAAGTCACCGTAAACCCTAATGGTTAGGCTTAGGTGGCTTCATCGACCCCGAGTCACCGTAAACCCTAATGGTTAGGCTTATGTGGCTTCATCGACCCCGAGTCACCGTAAACCCTAATGGTTAGGCTTAGGTGGCTTCATCGACCCCGAGGCACCGTAAACCCATCTGCTTAGGTTTAGGTTGGTTCATCCACATGACCAAATAGCAAAACAATAACATTAACGTATGAACATAAACCATCAACTATTCCACCCAAATGGCATCAATCTATGAATCATCAAGTTATCCACCCAAGTGGCATAAATCCATGAACCATTAAGTTATCCCCAACAGAACCATCAAGATATCCATTGGCATCAGCACAAGTTGCTTTAGTGGCATCAAACTCTAAATAATACACATGTAGCATGAGCACAAGTTGTTGATGTGTCATCAAAGCAAAATAAAGCATAATGTATCATCAGCAAAGTTGCTTGCAGTGGCATCAAACCAAAATATTGCTACAATGTATCATCAACACAAGTTGCTACAATGGCATCAAACCAAAATAAAGCACATTGTAGCAGCAACACAAGTTATTGGAGTTTGCATCACCTTCTGCCACCTCTACTAGCATTGAACCAGGCCATCCATCCAGTGTGTGTGCCATCAGTTGGTGGAGGAGCACTAGAAGTTGAGGCACCATGCTGCCTTGGGGCAGAGAAAGGCCTTGAAGAATGAGCACCTCTCCCAGCAGAAGATTGAGCACTAGAAGATGCTCTTCCAGATCCTCTTCCACCACCAGACCTTCTTCCAGCACCTCTACCAGCACCACTTCCACCACCTCTACCAGCAGCACTTCCAGTTCCTCCTCCAGCTGGAGCAGCTCTTGGTGTTGGTGCAGGAGCTCTAGTTGTTGGTGCAGAAGCTGTAGTTGTTGGTGGTGCAGGAGCTCTAGGTGTTGCTGAAGCAGCTCTAGGTGTTGCTGCAGGCCACTACAAGAGATCGGGCCTACTATGACGAGACACAAAATGTCATCGAATAGCTATTAACGTCACAAATTACCCCTAAGTGACATTTTATGGGTGTCACAAGGATCGTCACGGAATCCCCGTCACAGATTACTCCTAGTGACGGCGGGCGCAAAATAACGTCACTGGATATAGGACCTTCAGTGACGTTCTCTAGAACATCATCAAGTTGTTACTTTTGTGACAGTCGATTAATGTCACATGCTACGAGAAAAAATTCCATATTGCACCATATTCAGTGATGTAGGAACGTCACAAATTCATGCCACGTCAACACCCAAGCAGACTATCCCACAGTTAGCGTCATTAATTTCATTATTGGTGAAGATGACACCACATATATTTGATTTATTTTGAATTTAAATTATGACAAATGATTAAATCCACCATAATCCAAATGCATATGACAATAATTATTTAATTCATGAGATTATATAAATATAAGTTAAGATCCAAATCACATCATAAATTTATGATATTATATATTTAATCGTCTCAGCCAATTCGTCCTCTTGTGTTTCATAGTAAAAATTAACACTGACTCACGAGTTTGACAGAAGAATAGACAAGTTGAAAAGCAATATTTAGATAAGTAAAGACCACATGTGTTATCCTGATGATTGCAATGTATGATTCAACAACTATCTTTCCATCGCAAAAGGATGGCCTTCATGCACCATTAAGTTTGGATTAGGACTGCTAAGTTGCTTGCTAAGTTGCTTGAGCCTTAAGAGAAAACCAATCAGGATATCCGTCTCTTGTTGCTTCTTTTGCCAGGCTTCATTCTTCTCTTGCTCGATCTTCTTCACATCTTCCAATTATTCGTGTTGCTTCCTCTACACCTCTTCAAATGCTCTCACTTGTGCTTCAAGTCTCACCACTAACTCCTCTCAGTGCCTATAAATTGACAAAACATAACAATGTTGCATCTTGATGAGATGAAAACAGACAAGATAAAAAGGTGAGAGTATCACTAAGAAGCTTACAATCTATCAAAATGTGAATGTAAAATAGAGAGGTGCATTATTAAATGTGAAGGCAAACATATGGATGGGCAAATGAAACAGTAAACTGAAGAATAACTTATAATGGTAAAAAACATGCATAACTAAGAGATAAATTTCATTTAACATTCTGAAAAGGAGCAAGCATCACCGATAAGATATCAAGTTAGTAACCTAGGCAAGAAGCAACTATGCTTGGACAACAACTTTTAGATCAAACTCAACCAACCTATATCATTCTACTAAAAAGCAAGCATATAAACCAATCAACAAATCATACTAGATTTCAGGATTAGAAACCATGCATTACAATCTTATTCTCATGCCTTTGTGTTGTAGCAGCAAAAACCATGTATTTCTCATTACAAGAATTATTATTTTTATGTTACTTTGGATTATTGGATTTGGATCAAACCATATATAAACAGCGAAGCACTCCTCAGTTTGTTACAAGAACTGAAGACAAATGTCTTATTCACAAGTATTTGTGTATGCATTTTCTTACTATCATGAGGGCACTATGCACAGGCAGAAAAGCATGAAAAAAATAAACAACAAGAACACAACAAGAAACAAGACAAGTACCTGTCATTTGCATCTCTCGCCTCTCTATCCTTTTGCTCAATTCTTTCTTCTAGAACTCAGATCCTTGCTGATGAATTAGAGTTCCCAAATCTCCCGGATCTTGATGCATAACTCATGCTAGAAAGGAAGGTGCTATGGGCGTTTTCTTCCTTTAGAACTTCAGCCACAATCATTGAATCAAACACTGGTTGTCACTTCTGATTGTGTTTCCCTTTTCTTTTCCATTGCATTCTATTGTATAAAGGAAAACATTGATGCTCAAGTAAGGCAAAGTTCATATGATGGATACACTCGATCAATATGAGAATCATTTCAAGTCAAAAACAATAAAGGAAGAAATCTTACATAAGCTAGATGTGTCGGCTCGCTCATGCTGTTAGTATGGGTCTCTTTGAAAAACTCAATGGGACTTGGCTCCTGATTATTATACTTGCCGTTTTCCTATATATGAAAATCTAACATTACCACTCCATACATACTGACAAGATCCGATAGACATAGGACTAGAAGTAAGGTATTTGGAATGCTTACAATTTTGCTGAAAGTGGAAACATAAGACCTAATTAAAGCCAGTGAATGCACACTGATGTACACATTATTCAAGATGTAAGTCCACACGATATATTACCATTGCTTTGGACATAGCAAGAGTGGCTTCCTCTTCATCTCTCAAAGCCCCTTCCTAGAGCTTACATGAATATAATAAAGTAGATAAGTTAGGATGCAAGCACGGGATGCACTAATATCGTGTATAACTAATTGTTAAAGTGAAACTAATGGAAAACATTTACTCTTACTTGCACTATGAGTAAGCATATGGATGGAGGAGTACTTGTAACGTAACTGACTGATTTAGCTATTACAAGTTGGCTTCGCATTGGTGGTAGACAAAAAGAAACTAGATTGTGTAAAACAGTCATAACTCGTAAGCAGGCAGCAGTGCCAACAAGAAGTTCATGTCAGAATGTATAAATACAAAATGAAGATCTCACGCATTGGGATCTAACAAGTAAACAAATCAACATGCATGGTGCAGCTGGGTCACAGTCAGGGAGAAGCAGCCAGCAAGCCAATAAAAACAAGACTAGAATGTTCAGAATAAAAAAAACAGCAAAAATATATGATTACCGGAGCTACTGGCATGGTTTAGAAACCAGAAAGTTTACTACTATTTCAGAATTAAGGCTCGATGGATGGTGTTGTATGTTTGCAAAGTAGGAGCAGGTTGATTTTACCCAGCTTAGTATGTCAGCTTAGTATGGCATAGTTTAGAAACCGGAAAGTTTTACTGCTATTTCAGAATTAAGGCTCGATGGATGGTGTTGTATGTTTGCAAAGTAGGAGCAGGTTGATTTTACCCAGCTTAGTATGTCAGAATATAGTAAAAAAACTAAAGTTTACCATGTATCTGCTTTTATCAAGTTCTGGGCGTACTGAAAATGCTTGTGGGCTTCAGACGCTTAACATCATGGGTAGCTAAATTAGGAGAGGCATGTCAAAGGTTAAGTTTAGTTCTCTTTTGACTAGTACTGTAGACAAAAGTACACTGATACAGAGCTATACATCTCCTTAAGGAGTCAAAATCAAGTGCAGTCTCAGTCTTTATTCAGTTTTGACAGCACTAGTTAAGGACTATTTATGGGACAACAGAACCACAAACATAGAATTCAGTTTCACGTTTTAACATAGATAAAGTGGTTGCATCAAGAAGCTAGTTTATCCTGACATATAGATACAGGGATACAAGGATGCACTGCTTCCTACTTGTAATTAGTTCTCCTTTTATATGCTGCATACTTTAGTTCATGTGTTTATGTTCATCTGATTATGACACCATACAGCGATCAAGAGCATCTAGTTTTATTCATTACAGCAGGGTACAACCATCAGATGGTTAACATATAATTTTCTTCTGAATGCAAGAGTAGCCATACAAGCACATGGAAGCAAAAGAAATCTCCCAGCTAAGGCCACACATCTCATACCTAACTGAACTTTTCCATAACGGCTAACAGTGCTACAGTAGCATATATTCAGGTTCATCCCTTTTGACAATAGCAGGCTATAACAAATGCAAAACCATGGTCACTATTGCGGTTTTGCACACGGACCTATTAATAGGATATCAAGTAAAGTTATCTAGCAGGAGGTTCAGGCTTTTTAACATCGCAGGCTGTAGCAAATCCTAATTGCAGAGAAGGGCGAGGTGATTAGTACTAGTATGCATGAAACCTAATCATTGAACGCCAAGGGGTGGCTGGATGAGGAGGGCGGCATGAGGAAATCACCGAAAAGTCGTCGGTCGCTGGGGAAAAGAGAGCCGGGTGCTCACTGGGCGGGTTGATGCGGTGGGTCCAACCTCGGCGGCGGGGCAGCCTCTTTCAATCTGGCGTCACGGGTCGCTGCAGTTGGGGGAGAAGAGGGCCGGGTGCTCGCGGGGCTGGATGTTTGGGTGGATCCGAGCTCGGCCTGTAGGGCGACCTCCCCCGATCTGCCGCCGCCAGTCGTTCCAATCGGGGCTGTAATCTTGGGGAGAAGAGAGCCGGTTGAATCGGGGCAGAAGAAAGATGCGGGGTAGGCAGTGGCTCTTCGCGGGTGAAAAAGGAGGAATTTGGCTGGGTCCTTGACCAGTGGGGACACAGTGTACACGAGGAATGATTTATTTTCAGTATTTATCTTCCACTCTAATACCATGTAATTCATTTACTTCGAAATAAATATCAAATTATTATTAGAAAAAAGGAAATCTTATATAAACATTATGATTCAGTATTTTCCATGTAGTTTTTTTAGATAATTGTAAATAAATATGCCGAAACTTGTACACAATGGTCTTAAATATGTTTTTCTCACCCACAAGGATTCCTGCGGCATCGATCCCGACCACAACGGAATTGGTGGTTTGATTTTGATCGGAATCCAACGACAAAGAAATCATTTGTATCTGTTGTAGAACTGGATGGTTCGTCATATAGATAAATCATTTAAAAAATTAGATAGAACGAAACAACGTCACCTCACGCGTGCCCCATTCAAGTTGTTTGCCCAACAACTATCTATTTACATATAAGAATAAAAATAAGATTTTCCATCTACTCTCATCTTTCCATTTTAATTTTTTACATAGAGCGAAACGACATTACCTTATGAGCGCCCAATTGAAGTTTTCAACACATCCACTACCTATTTATTCCAGATATAAGAACAAAATAGCTATGTTAAAAATATATGCTTTTTCCATTGCCCGTTCACTCTCTTATTTCCATTTCTATTTTGAGATAAACAACATCAGATCACAAATGCCCGATTAAAGTTTCTTGCCGAGTCACTACCTATTTATATTAGAAAGAACAAAATAACCATCTCAGAAAAAAGAGAAAACAGACCAAGGTTTTCAATTTATAAAAAATAATAAAATATATGTCTTGCATGGCTACTACCTACTTATATTTTATTTGCGGGATACTACCTACTTATATTAGATAGAACAAAATAATTACAACGCTAAATAGCCTTTGAAAAATTATGGAGAGTACCACTACCAAAACTAATGCATGGGTCCTACCTCTCAATAACCCTTGGACTAGCTATGGCGGGTCCCACTGCTAGACATTACATGACAAAAAAATGATCACCACACATTCGTAGTATTCGGTGACACTGGCAAATCCGTCATGAAAATACCATATTGTCACAGAAATTGGCAGCCAGGTGTGCTCAGACACTGAGGCAATTAGGTGACGTTTATCGTCACCGATTTGCGGTAATCGGTGACATTGTCCACCATCGTCATGAGGCTTTTCGTCACGGTATGTCAATTTTGTTGTAGTGAGGAGTTGTAGGAGCAACACCTCTTCCTTGTGAATTCCTTGCAGTAGGCTTGGAAAACAATTCAAAGGAAACACACTTAATAATTCTAAAAGTAAAAAATGCACAAGGGAGAAAGGTAATTTACATAAACAACAAACTGAAGAAGTAGTTCAAAGGGGCTTACCACATATTTGTTCTTTCTTAAGGCCAACTCAGGTTTCAACTGTTTAAGGCAACTTGTGTATTTATGCCCTTGCAATCCACAATTGCTACAAGTAATTGTCCCCATTCTTGAGGTGGACTTTGGCTTTGGAACTTCAAATTTTCCCTTTATCATCTTCTCTTTCCTTCTTCCTTTCTTGATTTTAAATGCTGGTGGTTCTATGTCTGGACCTTGGGTCTTTGTCCAGTCATGCTCACCAGGGACAGGATATATCATAGGTTCATATGCTGCCAAGTAATATGGTTTCTTGAAAATTTTGCTTACAAAGTCCTCTGAAAACCTTTTTGCCTTGTTAATTGCTGAGATGGCATGGTTACATGGGATGCCACTGAGGTCCCAGTTTCTGCAACCACAGGTTTCAAGTTCCAAATTTACAACATGTGTTTGCTCCCCACTAGTTACTTGCCACAAGTTAACACCTGCTTGAATGGGTTTGCAGTACCTGGCCCTTTCCTTTTCACTCTCCAACTTCTCACTGTAATGTGGTGTGATCTCCCATCTAGCCTCCTTTCCACTCTCTCTATTCCTATGTCACCTGACCATCTGCTTATCCTTTATGCCATCACGCATAGTTCTTATTGGTTTTTTCCTATGATCTAGGATGTACTTGTTGAACACCTCACACAAATTGTTGACAACTAAGTCAGTCTTGCAATTTGTGTCAAATGCATGCCTAGCCCAGGTATTCTTGGGTATTGCACTAAGCCACTGCCAAGCTTGCTCACTCTCAGCTTTGAGATCATCCATTGCTTTATTAAATTTGTGTTGATTATATGCATAACTGGCATTATCCATGCACTTCTTAAGGTCTTCCCCCCTAAAGCCAGCATTTTGGAAGTTTTCCTATATGTGTCTTAAGCAGAATCTTTGATTACTGTTAGGAAGAACTTTACTCACTGCATACAGTAGCCCCTGGTGCACACAATTTAAATAGCTAAGCTACTGTGTAATACACATGTCAACACATATTTAGCAGGCAATGCAAGGTGGATAGACATACCTTCTGTCTGTCTGACATTATAGTATATGGACCATACTGTCCAACTTCTCCTCCAAGACAAATCTTCAGTTGGTGTAGAAACCAGCACCAGTTTGCTTTGTCCTCTTGTCCAACAATGCCAAATGCCAGTGGGTATATATTGTTATTGCCATCACTACCAGTGGCAGCAAGGATTTGTGCACCAGTGGTCAGCTTGATAAAACATCCATCAACACCTAAAACATGATGTAAACATAACATGTTAAATGCATTTATATGTGAAAGCTATTGAAACTAAAAAAATCAAAGTAGTGCACAAGCTAAAATGAACTAACCAATGAATGGTCTACACCCCTGTAGAAATCCCTCCCTTGCTCCATTGATGCAGTAAAACATTGCATGGAATCTGGGTCCTGGATGTGGGATTTTTTGAGTGGGTGCTGAAGTTACAGTGGTGACTACAACCCTACTCCTAGGGTTTGTATCCATGACAGTCTGAGCATAGTCTCTCAGCCTTGGGTATTGCTTCCTATGATCTCCCAACACAGCCTCAACAGCTAGGTTTTTTGCCCTATATGCCATTGCCTTGGGCACATCCACACCATAATTTTCCATGCAGGCATTAATAAGTGTATGTATGCTAGTACTGACATCAGATCTGAATAGTGGCTCATATTGCTTTGCAAGCCACTTGGCACTTACCCTGCTTGTTCCAGTAGAACTAGGGCAAGTGTGTTGTAATCTCATCTTCTTAGTTGCAAAAGTGTTTTCCCCTTTTATAACAGCTGCCACAATGCAGAACTTGCATTGTGAATTCTTGCAATGCACAATGATCCTCTGATCTGAGTTCCTGTGATACTTGAAGTCTCTGCACTGAGTGATGTGCAGGCTCAACAAAGCATCTCTGAATTGATGTTGATCTCTGAAACACATTTGCAGTTGTAGTTGTTGGTGTGGTTGCTCCAAATCCTCATTGTACCATACTCTAGGTGGCCTCTTCTTTGCCCTGCTCTTCCTTTTTTCAGGTAGCACAAATGCTAATGGCTGAAACCCATCATCTTCACTGTCCTTAAGTAAACCATTATCTTCTTCATCTGATGATGGTTTCCAATCAGGTTGCACTTCTTCTAAAACACTGGAATGTGACCTTGTTGTTGGTCCCCTCCTTACTTGCAGCTTCTGCTTCTTCTTTGCTGGCACAGATATTTTTTCTTCCTCTTCTTGAACAATAGGCTCATCATCCTCCAACTCAAATAATTCCTCTACCTCTGTGTCACCCTCATAATGCACTGGTTCTTCCTCCTCTGTTTCTTCTTCTGATTCTTCTTCCTCTGTTTCTTCCTCATTTTGTTCTTGTACTTCTTCCTCTTCCTCTTCTGGTTCTCTCTGTCTGTTTCCCTCTTCCATCTCCATGTCTTCAGCATCATTCATTTCCTCATTATAGTTAGGCCTTAAATCCCCCATATAATAAGGGTTAGTGTCACTGTCATATTGCCCTTCAGATGAAGATGCATAACTGGCATCATAGCCATCTTGTTCTTCTTCCACAACTTCTTTTAACTTTGGATTTACAACACTCCTGCTCTCTTGTGTTAAAATAGCAGGGCCTACAGGTGCAATAGAGCAGCTACTCTGACGTTCATAAGCAACACCTTGCTAATCAACAGCATAAACAGGAGGATCAGCCAGATCATAAACCACAGGCTCAGAATAAACAATAGGATCTAAATTTTGCTTCTCTGCAAAACCCTTCTGTGCTACACTAACAGCTGGTGGACAAGCCCTAAATAACAAATTAAGCACCAAACTCTCCTCATTCTGCCTCTTGATCAACTATAGTTTAACATTACTATCAACCAATTCCAAACCCTGCTCTCCTGGGGTCTCCATGTAAAACAGCAGTGAATCATCAATACTAAAGCCTTGTGTTTCCATCAAAGCAACCATATTCAGATATGTCACATCTGAACAGCTTAACTTCCTCTCTAACAGATCATTATTGTCAAAATGGATCCTAACATTCCATATGTCTTCATATAAACTACAATTCACATGCAATTTGCCTAATCAGTACACTATAACCCTAATTACAAATTAAATGAGAACAAAAAAAGAGAGAAAACTTACAGGACACCACCGAAGCCGTGGGTCAGCTCGTGGCTACAGCTAGGGTTCGCCACCCATTGTTGTGCCAGCCGTACCCGCTGCTCCATGGACAGTGCGGGCTCCATGAACTCGTCGTCGTCGCTGGAATACGAGTCAGAGCTCGAGTAGTTGTCGCCGCCCTCGATTGGAGATCTCTCGTCGATTTCTCCTGCCGCGCAGCTGTCGAAGAGGGGATTGTTTGCGCCGCCGCCATCGCCGTTGCCGCCACCGCCGCTGCCGCCACCACCGCCCGGGGTCGCCGCCGCCATCGCAGTACAGATGTGCGGTGGAGCTAGGGTTCGTCGACGAAAAGAGGAACAGAGGAAAGGAGAGAGAGACAGAGCACGGGCCGGTCCGGTTCGAGCCGGACCGCACCTATCGAGCGAGCGGGCGGGTACCGATTCGCCAGCGTGGCAGCTGACGCGCGGGCCCGGGCAGTCAGTTCCAGCGTCAATACGTAGAAATACGAGGTTTAGCCCGATTCGCAACGGCTCGACTCAAACATGGTACTGACACGTAAAAAATTTCAAAAATGGTATCAATTCGCCACCACCGCCCCAAATGTGGTACTATCGTGTAATTAACTCCATCATCGATGGAGGGAGTGGACGTACGTACGTACATGTAGCCGTAAGCTAATCTCAAAAAAGAAAAAGTAGTCCACTTTTTTGCATGGTAGTAGTAATAAGCTAGCTTTTATTTGAGGGGATAGTAATAAGCGAGCTAATCACGCATTCATGAAGCAGATATCAGCAGTGTACGTACGTAGGTGTAATTAAGTTGTGTGTACTTTTTTTGCATTTTATAATGTGAGACACGTACGGATGCATGTACACGTCAATTTGGTGGATCGAATCGAAAAGAAAATTAATTAGATTGGATTGAGGGAATTAAATGGACCCGTTAATGAATGAATATCCTGATGCGCTTGTAAAATCGACGCATCACCCATTAAAATTTAATACTAAACCACGGATGGATCGAAGAAAAGAAAAGAAGCACATAATAATCCACACACACTGAATAAAAAAGGAAAAAAAGAAATCATCGTGGCCTCCATCGTACCAAACCACATACCTTTTTTTAGTTGATGAAAACCACATACGTACCTCGAGTGCCTGATGGAAAGATCCATTACCTGAGCAACTAAGAGGGTGTTTGTTTCCAGGGACTTATTGGTCTAGGGACTTAAATAAGTTTCTATAAGTCCCATCTAAACCAAACAGGCGAGACTTATAGAGACTTAAAATGGGCATTTGAGACTTATGAAATAAGACTCTCAAGAAGAGACTTATAGAAACTTATAGTTGTAATATGGTCTTATAGAGACTTATAAGTCCCAGAAACCAAACAGATAGGGACTTTTTAGGAACTTAGGACTTATAAGTTGGGACTAAAAAAATTCGTAGGACTTATGAACCAAACTGGGCCTAAGTTCCACAAATTGCCTTTGCATGGATCGGAATTTAAGTGTGATTTACTCGTTGCAATCCCGGTCAGTAGAGCAGCACGACTCGTCCACTCACTTCCACACACGCACTGCATGGAGGAGCTAGCTCCAATCATCCAAGGCCTGCTTCGACCATGACCACCTCCGCTTGGACGACGCAAAGGCCGGCGTCAAGGGTCTCGTCAACGTCGGTGTGGACACAATACCCGCCATCTTCCACCACCCATCCGAGTCTATTCCCGTCGACGACACACCAACTCTTCACCAAAACCACTGCCATTTCTCCGTCCCGGTCATTGACCTCACCGACCTCACCAGGGCGCAGTACAAAGCCCCGGAAATATTACATTGACGGTTATCGCCAAACAATATAGTTTATCCCGAGTTTGATCTGTCCAGTGACTACACTACTAAGACACAATCAAAATATGTGTGGCCATGGTCACCACACCTACTTGTAGCCAGTCGACGCAGTAGGCATGTGGGGTCTCTCGGAGATGGCGGCGCTGGCAGACGAACGAAAGTAAGTGGTTGAAGTTGATCAAGGTGTCAGCGGGCAGTGGACGTCGAGTAGGCTGCACATGCATGCATGCATGCACATATGAATGGATATTCATTTTTTGAATGAATATTGGAAACAGAAGGTGCCCGTCCGTCAATGCATGCATGTGTAAGATGAGATGTTTTTTCCCTAACCTAGCCGGCGCCACGTGAAGGCGACTAAGGAAGCGATCCTCTACCTTCGATCTATACCGGCCAGGGCTGGTCCCCTCTTCCTCTGACTATTGCTCCAGCGGTAGGAGGGAGGGGGATCCGTTCCTCCGCTTTATAGTTAGGGTTTGGTTTTGTAGGTCTAGGTGTGCCATTGGGTTGGTGGAAGCGGCATTCGGACGAATAAATCTGCCTCGGCTCCACTCCCACACCAGCTGTGTCCTCCATGTTGTACTTTGATCCGACACCGAATTTCAAAAGTGTCTCCCTCAATTGTTCTCCGTATACATATTATCTCCGTCTGTAGCTGAGACGTGTATTTGAAGAAAAGGCTCGTTGGGTACCTTCATGTTGCCGAGCACCCCCCATATTGCACTCGGCAAAGCCCTTGTCGAATATCCGGCAAACGACGTACTCGAGTGCCTGATGGAAGGATCCATTACGTGAGCAACTGTATAAGTTTCAGGGATTGTCTTTGCATCGATCGGAATTGAAGTGTGATTTACCACTTGTTGCAATCCCGGTCAGTAGAGCAGCACGTCTACTCCACTCACTTGCGCACGCACACACACCGCACGTACGAGCAAGCTCCAATTATCCAAGAGGCCTGCCTCGACCATGACCGCCTCCGCGTGCTCAAGGCCTTGGACGACACAAAGGCCGGCGTCAAGGGTCTCGTCAACGCCGCCGGTGTGGACACAAACCCCACCATCTTTCACCATCCACCCGAGTCCCCTTCCCCTCGAAGACACACCAACTCTTCACCACAACCACCACCATTTCTTCGCCCCCGGTCGGTCATTGATCTCACCGGCCTCGCGATGCCGTCGAGGCGAGCATGGCAAATTAAAATGGAAAGAGAAAAGTCATCTTTCTTTTCTTTTTGACGTGGAGGGGATCGATCTCTTGCGGCCGGAGGCGAGGAGGAAGGAAGACAGCAACCACGGCGGTGTTTGATTTGATTTGATTGATGGTGTGGATGGTGGTGGCCTAGCCCAGGTCGACGTACGGCGAGGAAGGACGAAGTTGGTGCTCAGCGCCAGCAGAGAGGGCTTCGTCATGACGAGGAGGGGTGAGCGCCATGCATGGGAATCTGCTTCGATCGTCTTCCTCAGGAGAGCGCGCGCCGGCGTGGCAAAGAAGAGAAGGAAAAGAGTGAGTTATTTTTCTCGAGCGAGGTTGGGTGGTGGTGGATCGGGGGAGAAGTACCTGCAGCCCTACCTGCTGAATCAGCACGTATTACATCGACCCACACGTCTTACAATACAATATGGGTGTGTCTAGGGCACATCTAGATGTGCTCTAGTTATTGCACATCTAAGTGAGTGAATCTAGTATAAAGAGAAAAGAAAAAAGAAAAAGGGAAATATCCACACGAATCTCGACATAAGATCAATGACATAGAACTTAGATGTGCAATACTTATGGCACATCTAGATGTGCTTTAGCAAAACTGATACCAGGGCCGGCCCTGGGCCATGGCGGCGAGTGCGACAGCCTAGGGCCCAGCCCGAGCAGAGGCCCATACCCTGTGCATGTATAGTATATACATTATATTCACAGAAGGAAAAATAGTACTAGTACACAAGGGAAATAGCCCAGCCCATGAAGAAGCGAGCAGCCACGCCGTCTCTCCCGGTCCCCCAGAAACACGCCGCCAGCCGCAAACCAATCGTCTCCTTAACTCTGGCTCGACTCCTTCCCATTCTCATCTTCTTCCTCTTCCCCAAATCCAATTCATTGCCCCTTGCCCGAGTTCCTAAGAGGCCACGACCCCAACTCCCCAAGCTAATTAATGATTTTTCTGTTAGTATCACACTTAGTGGGTTTCTTTGCATCCTACAAATACCCCAAGGGCCCCGGCGAACGGATCCATAGAGGCGAGCCGGCCAGCGGCGACACACCCTGTGCCCTGTCAGGAACACGAATCCACAGAGGCGAGCCGGTCAGGATCCGACTGTTCGGCGGTGGAGAGTGGAGACGTGGAGTCCAGGCACGTCCTCCTAATTTTTTGCATCTCAATCCCCCCCCCCCCCCCCCCCCTCTTGTTGTATCTCAATTTTTCCCCTTGTCTATTTTCTGTTTATGATGGATTCATGTGCTGATGTTTAACCTGCTTGATTCTAGGACCGGCCATGGCAATCTAGAGCAGTGTAGAGCAGCGTGGGATACTGGGATTTCTTATATTTACTCCAAGAGACCAAGAACAGGATTCAAGAAGACAAGATTTCAGGTGTTCTCTCTCCATTTTCTGTAAGCATGTTGCCAAACAAGCATTTATTTGGTTGTGCGAAAAGGAAAAAGAAGAAACTTGTAAATGAATTCATTGGAACTCAAAAGGGTGCTATTCGTAAATTCGTTTTAAAAAAATCCACTGCCAAGAATCTAGAGGTATTAGCTGTTCATAGTGTTGAAGAAGAACAATTTGATGAAAACTTAGTGGAGGAAAATGTTGACATCAACGATTCTACAAATTTGGGTGGCCATGAGAATGTTTCTGATACTGAAAATCCTAAAGAAGATGAACACAAATCTTCTAGTTTAGATATTTATGACCCTAGAACTTGGGAAATTCTTGACAATAAATCAAGAGACATTCTAATAGAGAAAGGGCCTACAAGGGATTTAAATCTTGTGTATCATCCAGATGATAACGGTAGACATTTTTCAAATGCCTACTACTCAAGAAACCTAAGTAATGGGGAGGTTAGTGATAGGAAATGGTTGGTGTACTCTAAGGATGCGAATAAAGTTTACTGTTTTTGCTGCAAATTGTTCAAATCGGAAGGTAACAAAAGTCTGTTAGCATCCGAGGGACTAAGTGATTGGCAACATCTTAGCCAGAGGCTCAAACTTCATGAGAATAGTATTGAGCATATCACTAACATGAATACTTGGATTGAGGTAAGGCTGAGACTAAATAAAAATCAAACAATTGACAAAGATTTGCAGCAAGAAATTTCAAAAGAAAAAGAGCGATGGAGACAAGTTTTAATAAGAATTGTTGCTGCTGTGAAGTTTCTTGCTAAACATAATTTGGCTTTCCGAGGATCGAATGAGAAACTTTATCAAGATAACAATGGTAACTTTTTGGGAATAATAGAAATGATGGCAGAATTCTGTAATTCTAGACTGTACCCCTGATGTAAGCCATCAAGAACAAATGACTCTAATTGTGAGGTGTGTAAACATGTCAAGTAACACTACAAAAATAGAAGAGTATTTTCTGGAGTTCTTGAAGGTGGATGATACATCTGGACTAGGACTCTTCAATGAGTTAGTAGGTGCCCTTAAATCTCTTGATTTGAATGTTAATGATGTTAGAGGTCAAGGCTACGATAATGGTTCTAACATGAAAGGAAAACATCAAGGTGTTAAAACACGTTTGCTTGAAATAAATCCTAGAGCATTGTACATGCCATGTTCCTGTCATAGCCTCAATCTTACACTTTGTGACATGGCAAAATCATGTAGCAAAGCTATTACCTTCTTCGGAGTTGTGCAACGAATTTATACATTGTTTTCCGGTTCTACTAAAATATGGGAGGTATTGGTTAATAAAGTTAAAGATCTAACTTTGAAACCTTTGTGTGATACTCGCTGGGAGAGTCGAATAAAAAGTGTCCAAGCTATTCGGTATCAAGCTCCTCAGATATTGTTAGCTTTATTGGAATTGGAAAGAACTTCTAGTGATGACCCAAAAACTAAGAGCGATGCACATTCTTTGGTTACTGCACTTACGAATTTTGAATTTTTACTTGGTATGGTCATTTGGCATGACGTTTTATTTACCATAAACACTATAAGTAAGAAGTTGCAGTCTAAATTTGTTTGCATTGACACTACCCTTAAGCAAATTGAAGGTGCAATCTCATTTTTTCAGAAGTACAGAACTGATGGCTTTACATCTAGTTTAAATATTGCAAAATCTATTGCATCTACCATGGATATTGAACCTAGATTTCTGACAAAACGTCGTGTTACGAGAAAAAGACACTTTGATGAAAATAATGACGATGAAGAAAATGTTATAAATGCAGAAGCGCAAGCAGCCGAGGAGGAGTCCTTTAGAGTTAAATATTTTCTAGTCATGATAGATGTAGCGATTGCTTCACTAACCAAAAGATTTGAGGATTTGAAGTCATTTGAAAGTATATTTGGTTTCTTGTTCAACTCCAAAAAATTGAAGTCTTTGGATGATAAAGAACTTAGAGAATGTTGCACTAAATTTTCAAATACGTATTCTCATGGTAGCTCGTCAGATGTTAATTTAGATGATTTCTGTTCTGAATTAAGAGTGCTTCAAATGACTTTACCAAATAGATTAATGTCAGCAGATGAGATTTTTGATTTTGTTAGAGCTGCAGATTGCTATCAAAATGTGTCCATTGCTTATTGAATCCTCTTAACTGTTCCTGTTACTGTAGCATCTGCTGAAAGAAGTTTTTCAAAACTAAAATTACTAAAGAACTATTTGAGATCAACTATGTCACAAGAGAGATTGAATGGCTTGGCCATGTGCTGTATTGAGAAAGATATGTTGGACAACATTGATCTTGACACTATTATTAGTGATTTTGCCTCTAAAAATGCTCAAAGGTGTCGCTTCTCTTGAGTATGCCATTCACTTCTTTTTTGTGTATTTTTCAGGTGGCTCCTGATGTTTGCTGGTGCACGTTTGTGGATAGACTGCTAGAGCTGGAGTTGTAGCTTCTCCTGTTGGATCAAGAATTGAGAACAATCTAGTTAAGAGTTCAGACGAGACTTGTGGGTTGTTGGAGCGTGTATCATAATCTTGTAATCATTTGATATATCCGTAGACCGTGGTGTATTAAGACCATATTTGCTAATGAAATTTACGCTTGCTTTTATAATGACTTTTTGCTGTACATTGAAGTTTTTTTTGTGTCTATTATATAGTTTAAGGGCCCATTTTCTCAGTTCGCACAAGGGCCTCTGGAATGCCAGGGCCGGCCCTGACTGATACAATATATACTTTGCTCCTTCTATATATGATGTCACCGGCGGATCATCGCATGACGGCATTCTCCAAGGACGGCCCGCGCACATGTCAGAGCCCCACCACAAGTCCCAGCACAAGGCCGAAACAAAAGGCCAGTGGAACAAGCTCTTGCTTGCTTGCTGCTTCCGACGTCGCCATGGATGACGGAAGAATCACCATTTCCTGGACAACTTCTGCTGAGAGGAGGCCCACAAAGCCCGCCGTTGCCGACGTATATGCTGTCCGAGACGAGGGTGTCAAGTCGCGGGCCGGAAGGTATCCTTCCGGACAAGTTGTTGTAGGACAGGTTAAGGGCGGACAGATATATACGTCAGGCTCGACAAGCTCCATGGGATCTCACCAGAGAGCTCGTTCTCAGAGAGGTCGAGAGATTCCAGCGACCGCATGGCCCCGATCATGTCTGGGATTTGTCCGCTCAATCTGTTCGACGACATGTTCAAGTTCATGAGCTCGGCAAGGGAAGTCGTTATATACGACTACATCTTGAAAGGAACACCATCATCTTATTTCTTTTTTTAATGGAAACTATCATCTTATTCAAATATATAACTATTATCATGTATTCATATGTGTGCTAATACACTCACAATTTTCCTGAAATAATTGGGACGATTTTTGGATGCATGCGGAACAAATGAAACGAACAAAATAACTATGGACTCTCCTTTAATAGTAGAGATATTTTAAAAATGCTCGACAAACTATAAATTTGTAAAATATCTTTTTAACAACATATTAAAAATTCTTCAACTTACTAGAAAATGGTCATCATGTACTAAGAAAATGTTCGGCGTGTATTTCAGGAAAATGTTTTATCGTGTGTTAAGAATGTTCACACGTGCATTCAGAAATATTCATCACGTATTTAAAAAATGCTCATAGTGTAATTTTAAAAAAAGTTATCATGTATTAAAGTTTATTCATCATATATTTAAAAAATTTGTATAAGTGTCCACATATTTTAAAAATATTTATGTAATTTTAAAAAGTGTTCATGCTTTTGTAATAAATATGCATGTGTTATAAAAAGGTGTTCACTCATTTAGATAGAGTTCATATATTTTCATATAGAAAAGGGAAAAAGAAGTGTTCACATATTTAAAAAAACCTTCATTTGGTGGGAAATTTGTGTTCATGTATATTATATAAACATTCATGTAATTTTAAGATGTTTTCACACTATTAAATTAATTCTTGATTTTTTAAAGAAGTGTTTGATTTTTTTAAATGATGAATGTAGAAGGGAAAAGAGAGAGAAAACGTGAAAGAAATTTGAAGAAAAAAAGATGAATGGACGAATCGATCGGAAAGAAAAACCCGTGACGAAGCAAGCGTCATTCGCGTAAATGTGACGCATACGCAGTATCTGTGAATCGCGCGCCAATTTGAAGATTGTCGAGATCTTGGATGTGGCAACGGACGCCGAGACGAGACAGGGGACGTGTTCCTCGTAATGGAGCTCGTCCCCGACGGCTGCCCTCTGCGAATCGCTCTGGAGGCCTATATCCGAGGAAGTGATATGAGTGATGATGGAGCAGATCATGGAGGTGGCAAAGAAGATACATGGAGCCGGCGTCATCCATCGGGACTTTAAGCCGGAGAACGTCCTGGTCGGCTTCTTCGGGGGGCTTAGGGTTGGTGACTTTGGGTCGGCGATGCGGGCGAAACCGTATGAAGAGTGCCCCTGATTTACACCTCGCCGGAATAGCTGGAAGACAACCGGTACTATGGCCAGGTGGTGGACATGTGGGCGCTTGGGTGCATCATGGCGGAGATGTTGGCCGGCGAGACCATGTTCGTGGCGGAGACAGAACAGGGAGGCTCCTTGTTGACCGTCCGTCGAAAGGAAACATTTTTGACCCACATCAACCGTCCGTCCGTCTGAAGAATCGTAGAATATCCTCGTCAAAGGAGCTATGTACCTCTTGTAGCAAAATATATAGCCCCATCATATAGTACATTCATTTCTAGATACATTCATTTCTCCGACAAGTATTTCCGGACGGAGAGAGTACATGGGAGGCTAGATAGACACGTGTAGCACATATGTGGTTCCTTTGGACCGGTAAAGATTGTTTGGCTACTTTGTCTGGCAGCAGCCGCCGGCGTTGAAAGTTGGCCCGAACTCAATTGGTCCAAGGAAAAGCAGCTCGTAACTTACCGTATAAAGCGAAGGAAAGCGGTTTCCCCAAAGGGCGCCTTCCTTTCCCCTCCTCCCCATGTCCACACTGCCGCCACGTCACTGCACCGCCGCCGGGACAGCTTGCTTCCCCACTGCCTCGCGCCGCCTAGAGCTCGTCCTCCCCGCCGCCGCCGGCAGTCGCTCGCTCGCCCGCTCGCCAGGAACCCCATCTCCCGCCGTTCTCCGCCGGTAACCTCGACCCCCTCTCTCCGTCAATTTGGATTCCTCCATGCCATGTGGGCCCCGTGGCGGCTACCTTTTTCTTCAGCGCTTAAAATCTTCGACATCTCTTCGCCGTCAGAGGAAAGCAGCAGGCAGCAGCAGCCAAAGCGGAACTGCGCGGGCCGAGGAAGGGGTAGGTGAGGGGGGAGATGGCCGGCGCCGGGAGGAAGGTGGCGGTCGCCGCCGTGCAGTTCGCCTGCACCGACACGGTGGCCGACAACGTCGCCGCCGCCGAGAGGTATGGATTCGCCCAGCTCCCGGTGTCCCATCCCCTATCTGTACTCTGTACAACTACTAGCAACCTACCCAAGGAACCAAAGCTCCAACTACTTTTATCTGACCGCCGCAGAGAGGAGTATTGTGGTTTGTAGGATTCGCGGTGATTGGATTTTGATTTTGCTAACTATGCCTCAGATGAAAGTACTAGTTCAGTTCCTTGCGTCAGGCTTGGATTTTACCATCGCCTAGCTGTGTTGTTCGGTTTTGGGCTGCGCTTGCGTTAATTTCATTTCCATGTGCTCGTGCTTCTAAATTAGGCATTGAAGCTGCATAATCTCTTGGATCTCAATTACACACTTTGTAATTGCACACTAGATCTGAATTACTTTTCAAGGGAATAACTGCAAGCTCCTGACCACAACTTGCTTTTTACTTGACCTAATGACCTTTTATACCAATTATTAGTGTTTCTCATATTCCACAAAAATGTTGCCACACTTTATACCTTCCACTTGATCTGATCTCAACAAGTGCCTTTATCTACTGATTGTGCGCCTCTGTCTGACTAGGGTATACAATGAGAATATGCTTCTTTTTGCTGTTTCGAATAACTGATGTCATAAACAGAATATCACCTTATACAAATTCCACCTAATGAAAATCAAGAAAACCAACCAATGGCAATCAGTTGCTCCTCCTTTATTAATAGCCTGTTCTAACCGCAAATTATTAGTGTTTCTCATATTCCACAAGCTGTTGCCACACTTTATGCCTTCCACTTTCTTGATCTGACCTGACCATGAGAATAAACCTTTTTTTTGATGTTTCAAATAACTGATGTCATAAATAGAATATCACCTGATAGGAGTATAATCCAATATAGTGAAGATTTTAAAAAAATCAATGCCAATCAGATGCTCCTGCTGTATTAATAGTCTGTTATGATTGCGAATATGAGGTGCTACATATCTTCTCGATTTGTACCACCTTGTGAGCATAAGCTTTCTATTACTTATGGGATCTTGCGTATGCCATGATAGAGTGAGAGAGCACTATCCATTTGCACCAGGTAGTCTATTTAGTGGCTTTGTACACTAATCACCACAGATGACATCCAGTTGGCGTGGACTTGGCTCCTCGCCCAAATCAGCAGTTATTGTTCTTTCGCCGTTTCAAAACATGTATTTTAAACCATTTTCATCTATATAGTTTGGATAGACAAACCAAATGAGTCAACTAGGAGTGAGGACTTCACTTTTCCACAACGACCTTGTCATGCCAAAGAGAAAAACTCAGTGGTCTCCGTGTTTTATTTGTTTTAACCCTGATTGGCCTAATAATGTCTAAATCAGCCTACAGTTCTTATTGTTGTACATCCTGATGGAAAACTGTAGCCATGCTGTGATTCCTCCGTAGACCATAGATTCTTAAAGTTACTGTGCTATTTTTGTCTACATTTCAAGGTGCAGCTTTTATCTTCATATTTCACTGGATTCTAAAGCTGCTGTATAGCACTTTATTTTAGTAAATTCTGTTCAAGCTCCATATCAGTGGTCTTGGTATCTGAATTTGGGAATTTTTGTTCTACTTGTGTTCATTATTTTGATAATTGACTTTGGGGATATTTTGTTCTAGCTCTGTAGTGATGATTTTGATAAGTATTCACCATTAGTGTGAGGATTAGTTCTCTTGCCACTGTTTCTCTTTGCTAGCAAGGATCTTTGCATGAAAAGTAACAGTGCAGAACAGAGTCCATGGTTCGTAGGTCACCTTTTCTAAGGACTATTTGCTAGTGAAGAGGATAATTGTGTCTAGTCATCTTTTTTATATGTGTAGGGCCACTTTATGAAGCTGCTATATGCTTTTTCATTTATTATGTGACAAGAATAAAAATGACATTTTTCCATAGTTACATGTACATGCAATGTCTGGAATGTGCTTCTGACTTGTGGTACTGCTAGAAATCAAGAGTTTTGTGGTCCCCAACTATTATTCATAGTGACAAGAAAGGAAGCTGTTTCCTATGGTCTTTTAGTTGTTGTCACTCGTATCTGTCACTGGGAATACAAAAGAACCTAAGCCTGAATTTCCGATCATTTGTATTTCAGGTTGATTAGAGAAGCTCATAAGAAAGGCGCAAACATTGTCCTCATTCAGGTAAACCCATATATATGGTAAATAAATGTGACGTTCATTGACGAGTGACAAAATTTACGCTTGCAATATTTCTTTCAAGACATGCATGGCAGACATATGAATTCAGATGTATATTCTTCCTTTAGTTTCACAGTAAAACGAGTACAATAAGACATATTTAATTTTCCACTTACATTTGTTAAATTCTGTAGGAGCTATTTGAGGGGCACTATTTCTGTCAAGCTCAAAGGATGGATTTCTTTGGGCGTGCCAAGCCTTATAAAGAGAACCCGACTATAATGAGGTAGGGTAGCTTGTTGTGCTTGAAGCATGTGGACTGCTGGCTAGTGATATTTTCAGTCAAGTGTCTGTAATATTTATACATTCACTTCGTTTTTCATTGTCCATAGAATGCAAAAACTTGCAAAGGAGTTGGATGTTGTAATACCTGTAAGTTTCTTTGAAGAAGCGGGCAATGCTCATTACAATTCCGTGGCCATTATTGATGCTGATGGCACCGATCTTGGCCTATACCGCAAATCACACATTCCAGATGGACCAGGTATGACTTTACAGTAGTGTTCACCTAATACAGTATAAATCCTAAGTGCACTATCTTATCTAGATAAGCGCTTTCTTTTGTCAGGTTATCAAGAGAAATTTTATTTCAACCCGGGTGACACTGGATTCAAGGTAAACATTATTCAGTATCTGTATAAGATACCAGTTTTGGTTAAACAAGATCTACATATTGTAGCTGTAGCTATCATTGTTATTGTTAGGAACTTTCTTAGTAAGACCACCTTTTGTTGATGCAGGCTTTCAAAACCAAGTATGCAACAATTGGTGTTGGTAAGTTATTTTTATTTGCACTGATACCATTTATTTATTTAATTTTGTCACAGTAGCTCTGTTAATGATCAGCGTGACCAATTAGCAAATTTGCAGCTTTGCTTATCATTACTGACCCTGTCATCCATGCCTTGGTAGGAATTTGCTGGGATCAGTGGTTTCCAGAGACCGCAAGGGCTATGGTGCTACAGGGGGCGGAAATATTGTTCTATCCCACTGCTATTGGTTCTGAACCCCAGGATATGAACCTGGATTCCCGTGAACACTGGAAGCGTGTCATGCAAGGCCACGCCGGCGCTAACTTGGTACTGTTAGCTGTTCTGTTTAATGTCCTTAAATGGACCCGTATCTTCTTTCACGAGTCTAAAAGACATCTCTTCTATTTCTAAATGTTTCTACCAGTTGGTTCAAGAGTTCTCACGGTTTCGTGATTCACCTTAATGTGCCCAACAGGTTCCTCTTGTTGCTTCTAACCGGATAGGTAAGGAAACTGTTGAGACTGAGCATGGCAACAGCACCATAAAGTTCTATGGGAACTCATTCATCGCAGGTAATCCAGCTTCTGTCTGTATTTTAAAATTACAGAGGAAGGCGCGTCAATAAAAGCATGATTGATATGATCATTTCATACGACAACTCTGTGTGTGTGCAGGGCCAACTGGAGAAATCGTGAAGCTTGCAAATGACAAAGACGAGGAGGTGCTCGTCGCGGAGTTTGACTTGGACGAGATCAAATCTACGAGGCACGGCTGGGGTATATTCAGGGACAGGCGTCCTGATCTATACAAAGTGCTACTGACGTTGGATGGCAAGACATCATCATCCTAGGTTCCACTTTTATGAAGAGGACATGAGCTCCACAATGCTCTATCTTGGGAAAACACGGGGTCCACGAACCAAATGGTAGATCGTTTGTAAGTCTAGCTTCTCCCTGCAAAAAGAATGATTTGCCTCTGTGCAAGGTATCCCTGTGTTTCCCCCGCAAAAAAAAAAGGTATCCCTGTGTTTGCAACTTGGTGATTTTCCGCCAATAGAGCATTAATAAAATACTGTCATGTAAGAGAATATTTGTTCCTACAGTTATGGACATGAGGGATCAAAGCAATATAATAATGATGCATAGCATTTGTTGGAACATTTTGGTGATACTCATGCAGTTATTGATTTTAGTTACTGAAATCAATAGGTGGATCATAATTTGCAGAATCAGCATCTTTGACGATAATAACTCAAAACTTATATTAAACCAAGACCCTCTTCGGTTGTGTTGGTTCTTCTCTTTTGACTGTTATATTGCAATCTGCTCTGCTAGTTGTTGCATTCCTGCTCATCGGCAAGATGATGTTGTTCCTCGGGCTCCGGGTGGGCAAAGTGGAGCAGCTCCCGCGATGGTATCCTCGCCTCCCGCAGCACCAGCCAGCCGCCCCCGCGCTGCGCCGATCACTGATATGGGCGGCGGGAACACCCTTTTCCTTGCCGGTATCGGTGTCTTCTCCTGGTCGTCAGAGTGCTGCTCGGTTTTCCGTTAATTAATTGGGCAATTCTCTTCTTCTTAATTAGTCGATGAGGCAAAGCTTTTGCCTTTGTTTCGAAAAAAAATGTTGCTGTTGCTCCCTTGTGCAGTCTTCAATGTCGTCGACCAGGCATCGAGGTCACCTGAGCTCTCCAAGCCGAGGCCCTCGGTGCAGAGGCCAAGGTGGCGGTGGCAGAGGAGGAGGTGGTGGTGGGGCAGGTGGCGGAGCGATGACCGTTGAACTTGAGCATTGTCTGACGATAGTCCTGGCCATGGGCAGCCCGGCCTGGTCGGCCCGACCCGGCCTTGTCCATGGGCCGGGCTTGGGCCTAGGTTTTGAGCCCGATGGCCGGGCCGGGCCCGTCATTTTTGCCGTTTAAGGAAAAGGCCCGGCTCGTGGCCCGAGGCCCTTTTAGCATGATGGGCTGAGCTCGGGCCCGATTTTTAGGCCTGACAGTCGGGCCAGGCCGGGCTCGGGCCTGGTTTTTTTGCATCGGGCTTTGGTTGGTACGGCCCGAGGGATGGCCAGGTATAGCTGACGGCAAGACGTTTGGTTTCCGTAGATTGTTTCTGTAAGCGTATCATTTTCGTTCTACAAGGGGCTAGACGAGCAAATAAGTTTTTCGCGGGGCTATAGATGCACTTAAGTAAGTCGTAAAAGGGGCCATTTAGGGCATGTACAATGGTGGCATATGGATACATATGTTCCATGATAAAAAGTAATTTGAGGCATCTACATTAATTTTTTCTCCCCAATGCAAACTATCATTAGTGGGCCTCATTAAAAAATAGAAAATAAAGACTCTAATACACATGCATCTCTATTTTTCACTCCAACTTTTTTAGCTTTTGTCACCGGACCACAATTTTCCTTTTCAAGCACCTGCCTCCTGAAGAGGATCCCGCTTCCCTATCCGAACCTGCTTTACGTCATATCCGATCCTACATGGCATATGAGGCATCACCTTGAGGCTATGCATTGTACATGCCCTTATATAGGTGGGGGTGGTTGGTGGAGATATGACGAACGGCGACAAAGCCTCGCCTGACGATGAACGGGACGCGGTCGACCGACGTACGACGGGCCCACGGGCAGTGTGTTCCACTTGCACACTTTCTCTGAAGGGAAAATTTTGTTTTTGCCACTCTAGTTTTTGCCAACTTTATTTATGCCACTTTATTCTCTGAACGAAATCTCCCCACCTCACTGCTTCATCTCATCTCTGAGTTGCCTCTCGGTCTCGGGGCCTCACAAAATCTCCTAGAATGATTGCTACTGCCGGGCGGCGCTTCAGTAATCAGTAGCTACTGCTAGCAAGACCTGAGCGTAGTAGGTACATCCATTTCTGAGACAACTAATTCCCAACGGAGGGAGTAGTAGCTAGCATGGCGGAAGCTCTGCTTCTGCCGGCGGTACGCATCACGGCCGGCAAGGCGGCCGACGCGCTCGTCCAGGGCGTGGCCGGCATGTGGGGCGTCGACGCCGACCGCCGCAAGCTGGAGCGCCAGCTGCTGGCCGTCCAGTGCAAGCTGGCCGACGCGGAGCTCAAGAGCGGGGTCAACCCGGCCGTCCGGCGGTGGATCAAGGACCTGCGGACCGCCGCCTACCAGGCCGACGACGTCCTCGACGACTTCCACCACGAGGCGCTGCGCCGCGAAGCCCGGATCGGCGAGTCGGCCGCCCGCAAGGTGCTCGGCTATTTCACGCCGCCGCACAACCCGCTTCTGTTCCGTCTCGCAATGAGCTGGAGGCTGAACAGTGTCCTCAAAAAGATCGATCTGCTTGTCGCGGAGATGAACAGTTTCGGCCTGGAGAACCATGCCGAGGCGCCGCATGCTGTTCTTTGCCGGCAGACGCACTCGGCAATCGACGACCCTGCGCAGATCTTCGGCAGAGATCTCGACAAGGAGGCGGTGGTGAACCTGTTGCTCGGCCAGCAAGATCATCAGAAAGTGCAGGTCCTGCCCGTCTTTGGGATGGGTGGTCTGGGCAAGACCACGCTTGCCAAGATGGTGTACAACGACCCCAAGGTCCAGCAACATTTTCAGTTACTCATGTGGCACTGTGCGTCGGACAGCTTCGAGACCGCCGCCCTTGTGAAGTCCATCATCGAGTTGGCTACGAGAGGGAGATGCGACATTCCAGACACAGTCGAGCTGCTGCGAGGGAGGCTTCAGGAGGTCATTGGCTGGAAAAGGTTTCTGCTTGTTCTTGACGATGTCTGGAATGAAGAACAGCGAAAGTGGGAGGATAGCCTGAAATCAGCGTTGTGTTCCGTCGGCGGTTCCGGAAGCGTTATAATCGTCACGACTCGGAGCCCACGAGCAGCGTCTATAATGGGCACGCTTCAAACCCATGAGCTGGCACATCTGAGTGAACAACACTCATGGGAATTGTTCTCAAAGAAAGCATTTAAGGGAAATGTGCGAGAGCAGGCAGAGTTGATGTCGATCGGCAAGCGTATCGTCAGCAAATGCAAGGGGCACCCTCTTGCTCTGAGTGCAATGGGGGGTTTGATGTGTTCAAAAGGACGGGCCTGGGAATGGGAGGCCATTGCAGAAAGCAATATTGGGGATAGTGTTGCAGGCAAACAAGAAATCATATCCATACTCAAATTGAGCTACCAACGCTTATCCTCTGAAATGAAGCAATGCTTTGCCTTCTGCGCCGTCTTCTCCAAGAACAGTGAGATGGAAAAAAGCATGTTGATCCAACTATGGATGGCCAATGGGTTTATTCAAGAAGAGGGAATGATGGATTTGGAGCAGAAAGGCGAATTTGTTTTCAACGAGTTGGTTTGGAGATCCTTCAGGATGTGGAAGTGAAACCATTTGATGGCCCAGCTTCAAGGCATGGTTTGGTTGGATGTGGGATGCATGATTTAATGCATGACCTAGCAAAACATGTTACGGGTGAATGCGCAACTATGCAAGAGTTGATTCAGAAGAAAGCATATGTAGAAGATGTCTTTCACATGAAAATATCATCGGATGAATTGGAACAAAGCAACGGATTACTGAAAAATAAGGAATCTCTCCGAACTTTGTTAGCACCGTCATCATCACATAAGGATCTCAGCAAGTTAAGGCTGACGTCGTTAAGAGCATTATGTTGTCGTGGCCTTCATATCCGTCAACCCATAAAGACAAAGCATTTGCGATATCTTGACCTGTCTCACTCTGAAATTGTTACATTGCCAGATTCAGTATGCATGTTGTACAACTTACAGTCGCTGAGGCTCAATCATTGCCACAAGCTCCGATATTTACCTGAAGGCATCAGAAGCATGAAAAAACTTCACCATCTCTATCTTTTTGAGTGTGATAAACTGGAGCAGATGCCCCCAAAGATTAGTCAACTAAGCAACCTGCACACGCTAACATCGTTTGTTGTGGGCACTGGAGATGGTTGTGGAATTGATCAACTCAAAGATCTAAAATACCTTAGCCACCGGTTGGAACTATACAATTTGATAAAAATAGAGAGTGTGGTGGATGCAAAAGAAGCCAAACTCTATCAGAAAAAAAATCTAACTGAACTGTCGCTATGCTGGGGTCGTCGAAAATATCACGGGCCTCAAGATGATGTTGGTAACATGGAAGAAGTATTGGAGGCTCTTGCACCTCATAGTGAGATCAAAGTATTGGAGATACATGGTTATGGTGGCACTAAATTCTCATCATGGATGATGCACTCTCAGATGTGCCAGTGCCTAAGAAAACTCATAATCTTCAACTGCCCAAAATGCAAACATCTCCCATCCGCACCGCTGTTGGTCTCCCTCGAGTATTTGTCCTTAGGTTACATGGATAGCCTGACCATGATATGCAAGGACACTGATGTGGAGGTTGAAGGATGCAATGCATCTCGTCAGATCTTCCCAAAGCTAAAAAGAATGTTCTTAGAAAACTTACCAGAGTTGGAGAGATGGACAGAAAACAGTACTGCAGGGGAACCTCCTCATAGCTTGGTGATGTTTCCTCTGCTTGAAGAGCTAAGAATGTATGCCTGTCCGAAGGTTGCAAGTGTTCCGAGCAGCCCAGTTATAGAGAAGCTGCGGATAATGGAATGTTACAGCCTTCCAATCAGCTCAATCGCTCATCTGACAACGCTCTCTGAGCTTGAGTTTGGTGGAGAATTAATTCGTTCTGCAAGCATGCCTTTGGGCTCTTGGCTATCCCTCGTGAAATTAAGTGTTAGCTCACTGGGTGATATGATGCTGCCTCCAGGGGACCAGCAAAGCCATAGGCCCTTGGAAACCCTTCGGAGTATGTGGCTACCCGGTCCCAATTGCTTTGAAACGACATCCACTTTGTCAAAATCGCACCTGCTGAGGCTCTGGGAGTGCTTTGCCTTTGTTGAAGAATTGTGCATTTCTGGGTGCGACGAACTTGTCCACTGGCCGACGGAGGAGCTCCGGAACCTGGCTCGTCTCCGTTTTCTGCGCATTAGCTTCTGTGTTAAGCTCAAGGGGAAGGGCTCGCCGTCTGATGAAATCCTTCCGCCGCCCCAGCTGGAGATGTTAAGCATTCACAACTGTAGCAGCTTACGGTATATTCCCGAGGTGGCTGCATCCCTTGATGAATTAGTGATAGGAGAATGCACGTGTTTGATCGCGCTGCCTTCAAATCTATCCAAGCTGAGGGTGCTCCGGATTCAGGGCTGCAGTGGCTTGAAAACTTTGCCGGATGGCCTCACCTCTCTTGAGCAGCTGACAATCGAGAGGTGTACAGGGATAGAAAAATTCCCGCAGGACCTCCTCCAAGGGCTCCCAGCACTCAAGTCCTTGAAGATAGTTGGTTGCCCCAACTTGCAAAGACATTGCAGACAAGGTGGGGAGTATTTCCACTTGATTTCCTCTATTCCACATAAGGACATTCCAGCAGCAGAAACTGAGTCTGGCAGGATGAACCAGACGTTTTTAAAGAGGTTAATGCCCTCCTGCTGACTCTCAGGTCTCAACTGAGGTGCGTTTGCTCTCTTCTGTTATCTACACTCTTTTGTGCTTCCTTGTGTGTACTTGATTCAATGATTTGTGAATACCTGGAGCTTATTGTTTGTTCTACTTCTGCAGCAGTGTAGGATGAATGCGGTGTTGTGGTTTCATGAAGAAAGGAGCTAAGAGCCAAAGACCGACCTTGTCATCCATGCCTTGGTAGTAATTTGGTTTCCAGAGACTGCAAGCAGGGGGCAGAGATATTGTCCTATCCCACTGCTATTGGCTCTGAACCCCAGGATATGAACCTGGATTCCCGTGAACACTGGCGCTAACTTGGTACTGTTATTTGTTCCGTTGTATTTCTGTAATATTTATTCTATTTCTAAAAGGTTCTACCAGTTGGCTCAACAGTTTAGTGAGTCACCTTTAAGTATGCCCAACAGGTTTCCCTTGTTGCTTCTCACCGGATAGGAAGGGAAACTGTTGAGAGACTGAGCATGGCAAAAGCACTATAAAGTTATATGGGAATTCGTTCATCGCAGGTAATCCAGCTTGAGTGTGTACTCTTAAATTACAGAGGAAGGTGCAACAATAGAAGCATGATTGATATGTCTGTGCATATGCAGGGCCAACTGAAGAAATCATCAAGCTTGCAAATGACGAAGACGAGGAGGTGCTTGCAGCAGAGTTCGACTTGGACGAGGTCAATTCCTGATCTATACAGCGTGCTGTTGGGGTATATTCAGGGACATGCGTCCTGATCTATACAAAAGTGCTGTTGACGTCGGATGGCAAGACATCATCATCCTGGGTCCCACTTGTATGAGAAGGACATGTGCTCCAAAATACCGGGAAAACAGAGGGTCCAGGAATAATACATGTGCCGCACCAAATGTTGAGGTATCTCTGTGTTTGCAGCTTGGTGGTTTTCCACCAATATAGCATCAACAAAATGCTGCAATGTAACCATGTGACCAGAAACAAAATGTTCGAAACATGAAGGATAATAATGCATCACCGCTTCACAGTTGTTGAAACATTTTTTACTATACTCCTACAGTTAGTGTTTTTAATCACTTGCTAAAAATGAAGAGGTGGATGATAATTGGCAGAATCAGCATCTTTGACCCCCAAGATACCCTTTGCTTTGGCTGTAATGTAAACCTGTCAACCAACTGTCACATGTGTTGTAGTATTCCTTTTTCATCAAACCAAGTCCAGGCAGGCAGGGTTCTTGTGAGCCTAGAGTGCTTTGCAGCCTGTACTGTATACACGCTCATCCTTAGCTGTGGAGCATCATTGCGACTATGTCGAGGACAAACGCGTCTTTCTTTTGTTGATTCTTGTACCTGAATCCTTGACCCGTGCATCTGCTTCTTTCGACAGACAGAAGACAGAGGAGGAAGTAGCAGTAGATCGACGATGGATGCAAAAACTGACCAATTTTGTTGCAATATTTACATCTCTTTGGAAGGACACTGCCATGGCCATGGCACTCTTAGAACTCTTTGACGATATAATAACTCATACTTATTAAACCGAGAAAACCAAAACCCTGTTATGTTCTGTTGGCTCTTCTCTTTTGACTGTCATATTGCAGTCTGCTGGTTTGTTGCATTCCTCCTCCTGATCACCATCAGCTAGATGGTGTTGTTTTCTTCCTCTGGCTCCGGCTCCGGCTCCGGGTGTGCAAAGTGGAGCTTGAGGCGGCCGTCCTCCCGGCAGGCGTGGAGCAGCTCCCGCGACGGTATCCTCACCTCCCGCAGCACCAGCCGGCCGCCCCCGCGCTGCGCCCTCAGGTACTGCCACGGCTTCCCGGCCGCGCCGATCACCGATATCGGCGGCGGGAACACCCTTTTCCTCGCCGGCATCAGCGTCCCTAGCTCCTGGTCGTCCTGCTTGCAGTCTTGAATGTCGTCGTCGGCCACGATGTCGCCGAGGTCGAGGTCGCCCGAGCTCTCGGAGCTCTCCGAGCCGAGGCCCTCGGTGCAGAGGCCGGGGTGGCGAGACGCTGCCGCCTTGGAGCTGGCGTGGCCCGAATGGAGATGGAAAGAAGGAGGCGGCGGCGGAGGAGGAGGAGGAGGTGGAGGCATGACGAGGCCGTGGATGATGGGATAGTGGTCGTGGATGAAGGGACGGTGGTGGCCGCCGTCGTCGAACGGGCCCATCGCCTGCGCCGGCGCCGGCGGCACCAGGCCGCCGTCGTAGCCGTAGGCGCATGCCGTCGCGGCCATGCGCGCGCGCGTACGTGGTGAGGTGAAGACGTCAAGTGGAACGCCGGAACTCAAACTCTCCTCTCTGACTCTGTTGGCGCGTCGCAACTTGCTGCAAGTCGATGTGGTCCGTCCGTCCGTCCGTCCGTGGGTGAATTATAGGGGCGGGCAGATACGGGATGGGGGCCAGCTGCTGTCACGAGTGGGGAGGGGAGGGCGGTGGCGGGCGGCTCCGTGCCCGTCATGATAATGCTATCGCCTTGGGCTACCGTGTTGGGCCGCGAGACGCAGATACGTACTGCTTTGCTGCGGCCCCGGCATCATGGTGTGGTCTCATTCTCAACGGCTCCCGTTCGCATGTATTTTCGGCTGCACAATCGTGCGGCACCCGTAGATGATTGATCGGTAGCCGCATCACGCAAGTGTGTAGGAGGTATGGGCATGATACCGGTCCTCCGGCGGCCCCTCGTTTCTAGCGGCGCAAGCAACATCTGGTGTAGTAGTGTACCCAGGTTGCTTTTCAACAGCTGTCCCGAAATACTACATTCCCTTTATCTATTTTGATGATTAATATTTCCGGATGGGCAAGTTTTTTCGAACGGAGGGAATGTACTTATCATGCTCATGGATCATGGTTGCCAGATTTCGCTCTAGCTTACCTAACTTCAGGTTTAGCTCCTCATCTTAAGGCTCCAACTGCTGACTACGGTTTATCGCCAAAAAATGAACGGTTGGCTAATTTATTTATTTATTTGAAATGAAAGGGGTTTCCCCCGCCCCAAATTTTTATTAAGCCAAGGCAGAAAGTATCAAAGTAACGCGTCCACACAATTTACAAGGCCTCGGCGCAAGCCAAAAGTAGCTGCAGCAGAATTATAAAGCTTGCAAGTTTTTTCACCTACGGATACAAAAATGAGGGGAATACTCGATTAGATGAACATGTAAGAACACAAAATAAGAAGAGTATGCCCCCATGCACTCGAAGCTAGACCCAGGCGATTCTAAGAAATCCCCCTCACCGATGATCGAGCAGACTTAAACACCAGACAAGAAGAGGGCCGTGGCGCCTCGGCTTCAGGCCAGGCCAACACGACTACGGCGGCAGGCGCGGTAGGACGTCCTGCCCAGGGCGGTGGTGGAGGACGGGGTGCTTCAATCCCTCCCAGGCCGACGGCAACGGGACCGGTGGCATCTGCTACACTGCCTCGCGCCGGGACTGCTCGAGGCACCCAGCCTACCGAGCGTCAGGGGACCGTCACTTCCAAGCACCAGCCGGATGACATGGCGCAGCCACCGGCAGCCAAGGCACTGGCCCTAGGAAGGGGTCGTGGCGGGCAAGGGCATGACGGATACACTGGTTACAGCAGAGATTCTCAGAACTACAACCGCTACAGTCAGTGGGGAGATGACGGATATGATGCTTATGGTGAGGGGCTGCACCGTGGATCTTCCTCCAGTGGTGGCCGTGGTTGCAACCGGTATAATCCTGATAACACTGGACATTTTCAAGGGCCACCTGGTAATTTTGTGGAAGGTGCCGTCGGACCGAATGATCGCTTCCGAGGTGGTTATCGTCGCGGTGGGAGAGGGAGACGACCTCCACCACCTCGTCAATACCCACCACCACCATTGCCGGTTGCGGAGATGCCTTTGGAGGAGCTTGAGCATGCAGCTGAGGGGGTGGGAGACACACCCACGTTACCCGCGGTGGCACTAGACACGGTTCGGGCTCTCGCAGTAGTGAATGTTCCGGTGAATACAGGAGGTGTTAAGCCTAAGTATGGTACGTCTGATAAAGGGCCGGATAAAGCGGAGGGCGAAAAGCTCTCTAAATGGGCAATTAAAAAGAAAAGGTTGCCCTGTTATAGATGTGGTGAACCGGGTCATTTTGTAGCAGAGTGTACAAATGAGCTTTGTGTTTACTGCCTCCGTTCCCAGCATGTGACCGGGGAATGCCCTCTCCTTTCCGGTCCTAAGCCTGGCATTAATATATTTGGGGTCTGCTGTAAGGAGTTGATGTTCTTTGAGACCCCGGAGGTGGATTCTTTACCACAGATGATTGAGAGTTCCTTCCTGGCAGTCATCAGAGTCACTAATGGACAGTTGACCGAGGCGCAGATCGTCAGACAACTACGTGAGCTTGTGCCGGGTAATTATCAGTGGCACCTGGAGAAGTTAGAAGGTCAGTCTTATAAGGGTGACTTTCCCACTAAAGAGGATCAGATGCATGTTCTTAAGTGGGGGTTTATGCAGAGTTACGAGCACAAACATTGTTATCGCTTTCGATGAGTGGAAGCAGGAGGATCCCGAGGGTACACCTTTGGAGAAGGTGTGGGTTCGTTTTTTTGGGGTGCCACCTAAATATGTAAAACATTTTCTGATTGCTTGGAGTTTGGGTGGTTTGATTGGTAAGACAGAAAAGGTGGATATGCCTTTCACTCGTGCACAAAACGCGGCGAGGCTTTTGGTCAGTGTTGTGAGCGTTGAGCGCATACCAGATGTAGTCAGATGGACACATGCTGGAGTTACTTACCTCTTAGAGCTTGAGATTGAGGATACTGCAGTTTCAGAGGCTGGAGATGGCACACAAGACATGGATACTACGGAGGGGGGCGGCGCACCCGGGGACCAGGAGAAGGGGCCCGATGACACTATGCCGGAGTCGGACAAGGGGCCTGCTACATATTCTGATAAGGTAGACAGTTCTACCAAAGAGACGCCCTCGTCCACCACTCCGATGAACACGCTTCGTTTTGGTTCTTTTGTATCGAGGTCCGTGCCTAGCCGGTTATGGAGTACTAGGGTCGAGACAGATGACCCGATAGAGCTTGATCTTCCACCAGTGCCGAGTTTAGTCGGCAAGGTGACGACCATGGAGCCTACTTTCGGGGCGATGGTGGGTTCTGTTGGGATGGCCGCGGTTTTGGGAGACCCTGGGCAGGAGGTCCACCACACCCACATACCACTGCCGGACCTTTCGCCGGCGGGAGGGGCGCCTGGAAAGGAGATCCACGGCGCGCTTCCCAATTCCACATCTCCGGTCGAGTTGGGGGTGAGATGCGGGCAGGAGTCCCGTGTTGTAGCCCCTCTGCAGCTTGGCACCGAGCAGGGCGACCGAGGTACGACGACTACCACGGGTGATAAGGGGGACGAGATTTGTGAGCAGGCGGCTCCAAGGTCCTCTGTCCCCTTGTCACCCACACCGACAGTTCCCTCCATCACGCCTCTTCCTCCTTCACCGACGTTACGGGAGGGGCGTGGGAGTCCTGACCGCACCCCGCGCGAGAGGACCACAGAGGAGCTCATCGCTTTTGGTGGGATTACGGATCCGGTGTCGGCTGGCAGGCGTGTCAGCAACCGGATCCAGGGACAGCCGGATGCGGATGACTTTCAGCTAGCGCGGGCCAAGAGGGCTGCCATGCTTCGTCATGCCGAGACTACTGCAGGTATGTCATTTGATATACGTTGTTCAATTTTACATTTTTCTGAGAATGAGTTAGTTGATAAGGCAAACGACTTAGGCATTTCTTTGGGGTCAAATGATACCGAGGTCGTCAAATCCGTCAATGATCTTCTAGACATGGAAGCGGAGAGGGCTTCTGAGATCATTCGTAATCTTGCCGCTATCCAACCTAGGAATGACAATGACATGAATAGTTTAGGAATTACTGATCTTGCAAATATGTGCAACAACCTTTTGCCTAGTGTCGATACTGAAGATGAGGAGGAAGTTGAGACCACAGATACAGTAGCGCCTCTCCTGACAGAGGAGGCAGTGTCTGTTATTGATGATAATATCGTTCCACAGGGTGTTGGGGAGAAGCCCAAACGACCCTGGAAGCGAAAAATTTATCCTACTTCGGCGATACGCAGAAGTGCTAGAGTTAAGCTTAAGAAAAAAATTCCATGATGACTTATGAAAGGACTCTTTTGGAATAACAGAGGTCTAGTAGACTTGGCTAAACAGAGATTCTTAGCAGAGACAACATTAGAGCATCATCTAGATTTTATAGCACTTTGGGAAACTGGACGAGATAATTTCACATCCCAATTCCTTCAATGTTGGAAATATGCCCTAGAGGCAATAATAAATTGGTTATTATTATATTCCCTTGTTCATGATAATCGTTTATTATCCATGCTAGAATTGTATTGATAGGAAACTCAGATACATGTGTGGATACATAGACAACACCATGTCCCTAGTAAGCCTCTAGTTGACTAGCTCGTTGATCAATAGATGGTTACGGTTTCCTGACCATGGACATTGGATGTCGGTGATAACGGGATCACATCATTAGGAGAATGATGTGATGGACAAGACCCAATCCTAAGCCTAGCACAAGATCATGTAGTTCGTATGCTAAAGCTTTCTAATGTCAAGTATCATTTCCTTAGACCATGAGATTGTGCAACTCCCGGATACCGTAGGAGTGCTTTAGGTGTGCCAAACGTCACAACGTAACTGGGTGGCTATAAAGGTACACTATAGGTATCTCCGAAAGTGTCTGTTGGGTTGGCACGAATCGAGACTTTGTCACTCCGTGTAAACGGAGAGGTATCTCTGGGCCCACTCGGTAGGACATCATCATAATGTGCACAATGTGATCAAGGAGTTGATCACGGGATGATGTGTTACGGAACGAGTAAAGAGACTTGCCGGTAACGAGATTGAACAAGGTATCGTGATACCGACGATCGAATCTCGGGCAAGTATCGTACCGCTAGACAAAGGGAATTGTATACGGGATTGATTAAGTCCTTGACATCGTGGTTCATCCGATGAGATCATCGTGGAGCATGTGGGATCCAACATGGGTATCCAGATCCCGCTGTTGGTTATTAACCGGAGAGATGTGTCGGTCATGTCTGCATGTTTCCCGAACCCGTAGGGTCTACACACTTAAGGTTCGATGACGCTAGGGTTATAGGGAAATTATGTACGCGGTTACCGAATGTTGTTCGGAGTCCCGGATGAGATCCCGGACGTCACGAGGAGTTCCGGAATGGTCCGGAGGTAAAGATTGATATATAGGAAGTATGGTTTTGGCCACCGGAAGTGTTCCGGGCATCATCGGTAGTGTACCGGGACCACCGGAGGGGTCCGAGGGGTCCACCAGGTGGGGCCACCAGCTTCGGAGGCCTACATGGGCCAATGGTGGGAAGGGACCAGCCCCTAGGTGGGCTGGGGTGCCTCCCACCAAGGCCCAAGGTGCCTCCAAGAGGGGAAGGGGGCAAACCCTAGGGCAGATGGGCCCTAAGGCCCACCCCAGGTGCGCCTCCCCCTCTCCCCCTTGTGGCCGCCACCCAGATGGGATCTGGGGGCTGCTGCCACCCCTAGGGAGGGAACCCTAGGTGGGGGCGCAGCCCCTCCCCTCCCCCTATATATACTTGAGGTTTTGGGGCTACCTAACACATGCGATTCAATATCCCTGTTGGCGCAGCCCTACCCCTCTTCCTCCTCGTCTCTCGTAGTGCTTGGCGAAACCCTGCTGGAGTCCCGCGCTCCTCCACCACCACCACGCCGTCGTGCTGCTGCTAGATGGAGTCTTCCCCAACCTCTCCTTCTCCCCTTGCTGGATCAAGGCGTAGGAGACGTCACCGGGCTGTACGTGTGTTGAACGCGGAGGTGCCGTCCGTTCGGCACTAGGATCATCGGTGATTTGGATCACGACGAGTACGACTCCATCAACCCCGTTCACTTGAACGCTTCCGCTTAGCGATCTACAAGGGTATGTAGATGCACTCTCCTTCCCTCGTTGCTAGATTACTCCATAGATTGATCTTGGTGATGCGTAGAAAATTTTGAATTTCTGCTACGTTCCCCAACAGTGGCATCATGAGCTAGGTCTATGCGTAGTTTCTATACACGAGTAGAACACAAAGCAGTTGTGGGCGTCGATATTGTCAATTTACTTGCCGTTACTAGTCTTATCTTGATTCGGCGGCATCGTGGGATGAAGCGGCCCGGACCGACCTTACACGTACTCTTACGTGAGACTGGTTCCACCGACTGACATGCACTAGTTGCATAAGGTGGTTGGCGGGTGTCTGTCTCTCCCACTTTAGTCGGATCGGATTCGATGAACAGGGTCCTTATGAAGGGTAAATAGAAATTGGCAATTCACGTTGTGGTTTTGGCGTAGGTAAGAAACGTTCTTGCCAGAAACCTATAGCAGCCACGTAAAAAACTTGCAACAACAATTAGAGGACGTCTAACTTGTTTTTGCAGCAAGTGTTTTGTGATGTGATATGGCCAAAGGATGTGATGAATGATATATATGTGATGTATGAGATCATGTTCTTGTAATAGGAATCACGACTTGCATGTCGATGAGTATGACAACCGGCAGGAGCCATAGGAGTTGTCTTTATTTTTTGTATGACCTGCGTGTCATTGAGAAACGCCATGTAAATTACTTTACTTTATTGCTAACCGTTAGCTATAGTAGTAGAAGTAATAGTTGGCGAGACAAACTTCATGAAGACACGATGATGGATATCATGATGATGGAGATCATGGTGTCATGCCGGTGACAACGATGATCATGGAGCCCCGAAGATGGAGATCAAAAGGAGCAAAATGATATTGGCCATATCATGTCACTTTTTGATTGCATGTGATGTTTATCATGTTTTTGCATCTTATTTGCTTAGAACGACGGTAGTAAATAAGATGATCCCTCATTAAAATTTCAAGAAAGTGTTCCCCCTAACTGTGCACCGTTGCGAAGGTTCGTTGTTTTGAAGCACCATGTGATGATCGGGTGTGATAGATTCTAACGTTCGAATACAACGGGTGTTGACGAGCCTAGCATGTACAGACATGGCCTCGGGACACATGCGAAACACTTAGGTTGACTTGACGAGCCTAGCATGTACAGACATGGCCTCGGAACACGGAAGACCGAAAGGTCGAACATGAGTCGTATAGAAGATACGATCAACATGAAGATGTTCACCGATGTTGACTAGTCCATCTCACGTGATGATCGGACACGGCCTAGTTGACTCGGATCATCTAATCACTTCGATGACTAGAGGGATGTCTATCTGAGTGGGAGTTCATAAGATGAACTTAATTATCCTGAACATAGTCAAAAGGTCTTCGCAAATTATGTCGTGGCTCACACTTCAGTTCTACTGTTTAGATATGTTCCTGGAGAAAATTTAGTTGAAAGTTGATAGTAGCAATTATGCGGACTAGGTCCGTAAACTGAGGATTGTCCTCATTGCTTCATAGAAGGCTTGTGTCCTTAATGCACCGCTCAGTGTGCTGAACCTCGAACGTCGTCTGTGGATGTTGCGAACATCTGACATACACATTTTGATAACTACGTGATAGTTCAGTTAAACGGTTTAGAGTTGATGCACCGAAGACGTTTTGAAATGTCGCGAAACATATGAGATGTTTCGAGGGCTGAAATTGGGATTTCAGGCTCGTGCCCACGTCAAGAGGTATAAGACCTCCGGCGATTTTCTTAGCCTGCAAACTAAGGGAGAAAAGCTCAATTGTTGAGCTTGTGCTCAGATTGTCTGAGTACAACAATCCTTTGAATCGAGTGGGAGTTGATCTTCCAGATGAGATAGTGATGTCTCTCCGAACTCATTACCACCAAGCTGCTAGAGCTTCATGATGAACTATAATATATCAGGGACATATATGATGATCCTTGAGATATTCGTGATGTTTGACACCACAAAAGTAGAAATCAAGAAGGAGCATCAATTGTTGATGGTTGGTGAAACCACTAGTTTGAAGAAGGGCAAGGGCAAGAAGGGATACTTCATGAAACGGCAAATCAGCTGCTGCTCTAGTGAAGAAACCCAAGGTTGAACCCAAACCCGAGACTAAGTGCTTTTGTAATAAGGGGAACAGCCACTGGAGCAGAATTACCCTAGATACTTGGTAGATGAGAAGGCTGGCAAGGTCGATAGAAGTATATTGGATATACATTGTGTTAATGTGTACTTTACTAGTACTCCTAGTAGCACCATGGTATTAGATACCGGTTCGGTTGCTAAGTGTTAGTAAACTCGAAATAAAAGGCTGCGGAGTAAACGGAGACTAGCTAAAGGTGAGCTGGCGATATGTGTTGGAAGTTTTTCCCAAGCTTGATGTGATCAAGCATCGCACGCTCCCTCTACCATCGAGATTGGTGTTTGTGTTGAGCATAGACATGATTGGATTATGTCTATCGCAATATGGTTATTCATTTAAGGAGAATAATGGTTACTCTATTTATTTGAATAATACCTTCAATGGTCTTGCACCTAAAATGAATGGTTTATTGAATCTCGATCGTAGTGATACACATGTTCATGCCAAAAGATATAAGATAGTAATGATAGTACCACCTACTTGTGGCACTGCCACGTAAGTCATATCGGTATAAAACGCATGAAGAAGCTCCATGTTGATGGATCTTTGGGCTCACTCGTTTTTGATAAGTTTGAGACATGCGAACCATGTCTATTGGTGTATATGCATGAAGAAACTCCATGCAAATGGACCGTTTGGACTCACTTGATTTTGAATCACTTGAGACATGCAAATCATACCACATGGGCAAGATGACTAAAGCCTCATTTTCAGTAAAATGGAACTAGAAAGCAACTTGTTGGAAGTAATACATTTTGATGTGTGCAGTCCAATGAGTGCTGAGGCATGTAGTGGATATCGTTATGTTCTTACTTCACAGATGATTTGAGTAGATGTTGAGTATATTTACTTGATGAATCACGAGTCTGAATTATTGAAAGGTTCAAGTAATTTCAGGGTGAAGGTGAGAGATCGTCGTGACAAGAGGATAAAATATCTATGATATGATCATAGAGATGAATATCTGAATTATGAGTTTGGCACAGAATTAAGACATTGTGGAAATTGTTTCACAACTAATACAGCCTGAAACACCATAGTATGATGGTGTGTCCGAACATCATAACTGCACCCTATTGGATATGATGCATACCATGATGTCTCTTATCGAATTACCACGATAGTTTATGGGTTAGGCATTAGAGACAACCACATTCACTTTAAATAGGGAACCACGTAATTCCAATGAGATGACACCGTATGAACTATGGTTTAGAGAAACCTAAGCTGTCATTTGTTAAAAGGTTTGGGGCTGCGACGCTTATGTGAAAAGTTTCAGGCTGACAAGCTCGAACCCAAAGCGGATAAATGCATCTTCATAGGACACCCAAAACAGTTGGGTGTACCTCCTGTCTCAGATCCGAAAGCAATAAGGGATTGTTTCTAGAATCGGGTCCTTTCCTGAGGAAAAGTTTCTCTCGAAAGAATTGAGTGGGAGGATGGTGGAGACTTGATGAGGTTATTGAACCGTCTCTTCAACTAGTGTGTGGCAGGGCACAGGGGGTTGTTCCTGCGGCACCTACACCAATTGAAGTGGAAGCTTATGATAGTGATCATGAAACTTCAGATCAAGTCACTACCAAACCTCGTGGGATGACAAGGATGCGTACTACTTCAGAATGGTACGTAATCCTGTCTTGGAAGTCATGTTGCTAGACAACAATGAACCTACGAGCTATGGAGAAGCGATGGTGGGCCTGGATTCCAAAATGGCTCGAGGCCATATAATCCGAGAGAGGATCCATATATGAAAACAAAGTGTAGACTTTGGAAGAACTACTTGATGGTCGTAAGGCTGTTAGGTACATATGGATTTTAAAAGAAAGACGGACAATGATGGTAAGTATCACCATTAAGAAAGCTCGACTTGTCGTTAAGATGTTTTCCGACAAGTTCAAGGAGTTGACTACGATGAGACTTTCTCACTCGTAGCGATGCTAAGAGTCTGTTGGAATTATATTAGCGATTACTGCATTATTTATGAAATCTTGCAGATAGGATGTCAAAACATTGCCTCGACGATTTTCTTGAGGAAAGGTTGTATGTGATACAACCGGAAGGTTTTGTCAATCCTGAAAGATGCTAACAAGTATGCAAAGCTCCAGCAATCCTTCTAAGGACTGGAGTAAGCATCTCGGAGTTGGAATGTATGCTTTGATGAGATGATCAAAGTTTTTGGGTGTATACAAAGTTTATGAGAAACTTGTATTTCCAAAGAAGTGAGTGGGAGCACTATAGAATTTCTGATGAGTATATGTTGTTGACATATTGTTGATCAGAAATGACGTAGAATTTCTGGAAAGCATATAGGGTTATTTGGAAAGTGTTTTTCAATGGAAAGCCTGGATTAAGCTACTTGAACATTGAGCATCAAGATCTATAAGGATAGATCAAAACGCTTAATGGTACTTTCAAATGAGCACATACCTTGACATGATCTTGAAGGTGTTCAAGATGGATCAGTCAAAGAAGGAGTTCTTGCCTGAGTTGTAAGGTATGAAGTTAAGACTTAAAGCTCGACCACGGCAGAAGAAAGAGGAAGGACGAAGGTCGTCCCCTATGTTTTTGTCATAGGCTCCATACGGTATGCCATTCTGAGTACCACACCTGATGTGTGCCTTGCCACATATTTGGCAAGAGGGTACAAAGGTGATCTAGGAGTAGATCACCAGATAGCGGTCTAAATTATCCTTAGAGGAATAAGGATATGTTTCTCGGTTATGGAGGTGATAAAGAGTTCGACGTAAAGAGTTACGTCGATGCAAGCTTAACACCTATCCAGATAGCTCTGAGTAGAGATACCGGATATGTATAATGGAGCAACAATTTAGAATAGCTCCAAGTAGAACAGTTATTTGAAATGGCTCCAAATGTAGCGTAGTAGTTGCATCTACAAGATGACATAGAAATTTGCGAAGTACATACGGATCTGAATGTTGCAGACCCGTTGGCTGAAATCTCTCTCACAAGCATAACATGATCAAACCCAGAACTCTTTGGGTGTTAGTCACATGGGGATGTGACCTTGAGTGTTAATCACATATCGATGTGAACTGGATTATTGACTCTAGTGCAAGTGGGAGACTGTTGGAAATATGCCCTAGAGGCAATAATAAATTGGTTATTATTATATTTCCTTGTTCATGATAATCGTTTATTATCCATGCTTTGATAGGAAACTCAGATACATGTGTGGATACATAGACAACACCATGTCCCTAGTAAGCCTCTAGTTGACTAGCTCGTTGATCAATAGATGGTTACGGTTTCCTGACCATGGACATTGGATGTCGTTGATAACGGGATCACATCATTAGGAGAATGATGTGATGGACAAGACCCAATCCTAAGCCTAGCACAAGATCATGTAGTTCGTATGCTAAAGCTTTTCTAATGTCAAGTATCATTTCCTTAGACCATGAGATTGTGCAACTCCCGGATACCGTAGGAGTGCTTTGGGTGTGCCAAACGTCACAACGTAACTGGGTGGCTATAAAGGTACACTATAGGTATCTCCGAAAGTGTCTGTTGGGTTGGCACGAATCGAGACTGGGATTTGTCACTCCGTGTAAACGGAGAGGTATCTCTGGGCCCACTCGGTAGGACATCATCATAATGTGCACAATGTGATCAAGGAGTTGATCACGGGATGATGTGTTACGGAACGAGTAAAGAGACTTGCCGGTAACGAAATTGAACAAGGTATCGGGATACCGACGATCGAATCTCGGGCAAGTATCGTACTGCTAGACAAAGGGAATTGTATACGGGATTGATTAAGTCCTTGACATCGTGGTTCATCTGATGAGATCATCGTGGAGCATGTGGGAGCCAAACATGGGTATCCAGATCCCGCTGTTGGTTATTGACCGGAGAGATGTCTCGGTCATGTCTGCATGTTTCCCGAACCCGTAGGGTCTACACACTTAAGGTTCGATGACGCTAGGGTTATAGGGAAAGTATGTACGTGGTTACCGAATGTTGTTCGGAGTCCCGAATGAGATCTTGGACATCACGAGGAGTTCTGGAATGGTCCGGAGGTAAAGATTGATATATAGGAAGTATGGTTTTGGCCACCGGAAGTGTTCCGGGCATCACCGGTAGTGTACCGGGACCACCGAAGGGGTCCGAGGGGTCCACCAGGTGGGGCCACCAGCCCCGGAGGCCTACATGGGCCAATGGTGGGAAGGGACCAGCCCCTAGGTGGGCTGGGGCGCCTCCCACCAAGGCCCAAGGCGCCTCCAAGAGGGGAAGGGGGCAAACCCTAGGGCAGATGGGCCCTAAGGCCCACCCTAGGTGCGCCTCCCCCTCTCCCCCTTGTGGCCGCCACCCAGATGGGATCTGGGGGCTGCCGCCACCCCTAGGGAGGGAACCCTAGGTGGGGGCGCAGCCCCTCCCCTCCCCCTATATATACTTGAGGTTTTGGGGCTACCTAACACACGCGATTCAATCTCCCTGTTGGCGCAGCCCTACCCCTCTTCCTCCTCGTCTCTCGTAGTGCTTGGCGAAGCCCTGCTGGAGTCCCGCGCTCCTCCACCACCACCACGCCGTCGTGCTGCTGCTGGATGGAGTCTTCCCCAACCTCTCCTTCTCCCCTTGCTGGATCAAGGCGTAGGAGACGTCACCGGGCTGTACGTGTGTTGAACGCGGAGGTGCCATCCGTTCGGCACTAGGATCATCGGTGATTTGGATCACGACGAGTACAACTCCATCAACCCCGTTCACTTGAACGCTTCTGCTTAGCGATCTACAAGGGTATGTAGATGCACTCTCCTTCCCTCGTTGCTAGATTACTCCATAGATTGATCTTGGTGATGCGTAGAAAATTTTGAATTTCTGCTACGTTCCCCAACATTCAAACCCTCTCCAGTGGTATCGATTTTGATTGGCACATCTTACCACCTAGAGGAAGATCCGGCGGGATTTTACTAGGAGTACGGTGCGAGACGCTCAAGGTACTTAATGTAGTGCAGGGAGACTTTTCAGTTAAATTCAGGGTGAGATCGAAATTGGTTGGATTCCAATGGTCGCTAGTTGCGGTTTATGGGGCAGCACAACCTGAATTTAAACCTGATTTTCTTGCCGATTTAGTGCGGATTTGTGGAGACGAAAATCTGCCACTACTAGTCGGGGGGATTTTAATATAATCCAGTGAAGAGAAGAAAAGAATAATGACAATTTCGACGGACGGTGGTCTATGATGTTTAACATGATTATCGAGAGCCTCAATCTGAGAGAAATTGAGCTCACCGGTAGACAGTTCACATGGGCCAACTCGGTACCTGTTCCCACTTATGAAAAGCTGGAGAGGGTACTTGCTAGTGTGGAATGGGAACAAAAATATCCGTTGGTGTCGGTTCATGCGATGCAAAGAGCGATCTCGGATCATACACCACTCTTCTTAGATTCGGGAGAGGCTACCCATATTGCAAACAAAAATACCTTCTCCTTCGAGCAAAGCTGGTTTGAGCGAGAAGGATTTATGGAGATGATTGCACGTGAATGGGCTAAGCCGGTTATGGGAAGGACACATGTTGAGAGATGGCAAAATAAGATTAGACACTTACGACAATTTCTGAGAGGATGGGCCAGGAATGAGAGCGGGATTTATAAGCAGAAAAAAGAACGTCTAACGCAAATCATTGAGGCACTCGATGTAAAGGCTGAAACCACTCTTCTCTCAGTTTATGAACATCGAACCAAGTCCGAAGCTGAGCAATGCCTACGTGCTCTCCTGAGAGAGGAGGAGCTCAAGTGGGTGTTGCGTGCGAAAATGCTTAAGGTTGTCCAAGGGGACGACAACACACAATTCTTCCATATGGTTGCAAATGGTAAACATAGGAAGAAGAAAATCATACAGCTAGAACAGGACGAGGGAACAATAGTGGGGCATGATAATTTAAAATCGTATATCTCCAACTATTATAAAAGTCTGTTCGGACCTCCCAATACTTCCACGGTGTCTCTTGATGAGTCTGTGATTGATGATATACCTCAATTACAGGCAGCGGAGAATGATGTTCTCTCTGCACCGTTTACTGAAAAAGAAGTTCATTTGGCCATAACTCAAATGAAGCCGAATAAAGCACCGGGACCAGATGGGTTT